>NC_138986.1:14867091-15206568 GCF_964341445.2 Mesoplodon mirus
TTCTTTGTTTTTTTCCTAATCTTTTCAACACATGGTGCTACAACAATGGGATAGTCATAATGAACCCTTTCCTTTACTTCACACCATTTCTAAATGAATCAGAGACCTTTTAAATATAAAAGCTAAAATTATAAAACCTCAGGAAGAAAATATAGGAAAAAGGCCTCATGACCTTGGGGAAGGCCGAGATTTGTTAAGGAAAAAAAAAAAAACATGCACCTTGGGGAACGAATTTGATAAGTTGAACTTCATCAAAACTAAGACCACTGCTCTTTGAAAGACACTCTTAAGAATATGAAAAGGCAAATCACAGGCTGGGAGGAAATATTCTCCATATATAACCTGACAAAGGACTTGTCCAGAATAATCAAAGAACTCTTTCTACTCAAGGGGCTTCCCTGGTGGCGCAGTGGTTAAGAATCTGCCTGCCAATGCAGGGGACATGGGTTCGAGCCCTGGTCTGGGAAGATCCCACACGCCATGGAGCAGCTAAGCCTGTGCGCCACAACTACTGAGCCTGCTCTCTAGGCCCGCGTGCCACAACTACTGAAGCCCGCATGCCTAGAGCCCGTACTCCACAACAAGAGCAGCCACCGCAATGGGAAGCCCGCGCAGCACGACGAAGAGTAGCCCCCGCTTGCCGCAACTAGAGAAAGCCTGTGTGCAGCAACGAAGACCCAACGCAGCCAAAAATAAAATAAATAATAAAATAAATAATTTTTTAAAAAGATCTATGCATTTAAAAAAAGGAAGAACTCTTTCTACTCAAAAAGACAACCCAGTTTTTTAAATGGGCAAAAGATTTAAACTGACGTCTCACAAAATATGTGAACGGCCAAATGAACATGAGAAGATGTTCAACGTTATCGTTTACCAGGGAAGTGCAAATTAAACCTGCAATGCACTGTTACTACACACTCACTAGAATGACTAAAACTTAAAGGACTGACAATACCAAGTGTTGGGAAGGATATAGAGCAGATGGAAGTTTCATACGTTACTTGTGGGAATATACATTGGTACAACCACTTTGCAAAAACAGCCCGGCAGTTCCTCAGAAATTTAATTCTTGTGTTACTATACGATCCAACAATTCCACTCCTGAGTATTTACTCACGAGAAATGAAAACATATGTCCTCACACTGATTTGTACCTGAATGTTCTTAGCAGCTTTAGTCATAATAGCCAAAAACTGGAAACAATCAAATGCCCATCAGTAGGTGAATGGATAAAGAAATTGTGGGATAGCCATACAGTGGAGTACCACTCAGCAATAAAAGCAATGAATTACCCATCCATGCAACATGAATGAATATCAGGATCATTATGCTGAGTGAAAAAAATCTAGACACAAAAGAATACATGGTGTTGTATTCATAGGAAATTCTAGAAAGGCTAATCTAATCTATAGTTACAGAAAATAGATCAGTGGTTCCCTAGGGCTTGGAGGTGGGGTGGTGGGTAGGGCAGTAGATTCCAAAGGGGCACAAGGGATCTTGGGGTGATGGAAACGCTGTGGTGTTACTTACATAGGTGTCTCTCTGTGAAAAGTCTTCAAATTGTGTACTTAGAATGGAAACAAGTGCATATTACTGTATATAAATTATGCCTCAAGGAAAACTTGAAAATAAACCTTTTGTGAGAATTCTTTAATGACATTAAACAAAAGCATCAACCTTGATGAGCAGCCGTATTTACTAGGGGCGAATTTGAAAGTGCTCACGAGTTACGGCTTTTGGATGTCTCCCCTTTTTCTCTTGGAATGAAGGCGTTTGGTGGATCCACGATCGTTGGGATGAAGTATAAAGATTATTGCCACCAAGCAGATGCATCAGACCTCTTCTGATGACCAGCCTGTTGTGCTGAATTAAGTCAGTAACAGTGGCTGAGCAACAACCAAGGTAAACGGGCTGCCTGGGAAGTGTGCGCTCAAGCATCCTCCCCCTCTGCCCCCACCCCCCATCCTGTGTCCTTCCTCAAATCACGGCATCTTTGATGCCCATGGTGTCCTTCACATGTCCCTCGTGGACAAAAGAGTACAGGAAAAGAGAACAGAATCACTGAAGTCACCAACGATGAAGGTGGTTTGAGCAGGACACATCCTGCGTGTGCGGTCCAGAGGAGGAGAAGTGTAAAGAGAGGAACTTACTCAGCATGAACACTGCATTCAGCGTGAAAGCCACAGCTAAAGATGAGGAATGTCACAACAGGATCGATCGTGAACACTGACACGCGGTGAAGTAATCGACTAGCTGGACAAGCATCACAGTGCCGAGTAGGAAGGGGAAACCTGGAGGAAGTGCCTCTGCGTCTTTACTTTGCTCAAGCAGAGGGAGGGGATGTGCCAGGAGGGCGCTTGGGGTTCGCTGGGGACAGTGCTCCTCTGAGTGGAGGCTCCCTCAGTGCCCAGTGTGGGGAAAGTGATCGCAGCCCAGGGAGCAGGTGGACCAGGTCCCCTCAGTCCCCAAACTGGAAGAGCTCCGGAACAGTTCAGTTCCGTGGTGTTTTTCAAAAAAATCTTAGGTGGGTTCTGTGTAACTATAATGCTGCTGACTTCTGAATCCTTAACTGAGTACCTGGAGTAACGCGTACATTGCACTTAATCTGTGCTGTAAAAAAATAATTCAGGTAGTGTCCTGAAGAATAAAAATAAAGGTCTGTTTCAATTGGGCACCACTTGCCTGTGTGCTTGGTGCGCACTCCTCGGGGGCGGCGGTTCACGTACCGCATCGTGCTGATCTGACGGCACCGCGGATTCAGTGCCTGTGAGAAGCCTCTTCTCACCTTCTCGGTGTGGCCTCCTCACAAGGCCGGGCGAGAACACCCACTCCGGTGTCTCTGCCTCTCCTTGTAAGGATGTTACTTTAGACCTCACCTAAACCTAATCACTCCCAAAGGCCTCATCTCCAGATACCATCACATTGGGGGTCAGGACTTCACCGTGAATTTTGGAGGAACACAAACATTCCATCCATATCACCAGCAGTCCCTGGAAATCCACTTTAAATTTTCTTTACGAGCTAAAATTTGTTTCGTTTAAATTGTTTTTTATAAATTACATATTCCACATCCTTATTGGAATCTGTGTAGGAACTGGGGCAAGGTGGCTAAAAGTAGAAGTAGCAGGTATTCAGAGGGGAAAAGGGAATTTATATGAAATTGGAGCTGCACTCGTGAGATTCCCCCTCTCCTTCCTTAAAACACAGCAGCGAAAGTGATAGAAGCTGCTTTTCCCTGTAACTATGTGATGAGTACACTCCCCTCTAGAACGCAGGCTTCGTGAAATCAGAGAGCAGGGTCGTCTTCTTCCTGGCTCCCTTCCCGCTTCTTGGCAAAGGCCTCATGTAGAATATGTGCTCCATAAATATTTGTAGAATTAATCAGTGATTAAGAGTTCAAAATGAAACTCACTGTATTCTCCCAGAAAATGCAGTTGAACCTTCTCTATTTCTGTCTCAGCTAATAGCACGACCACCTGGTCAGTCAAGCAGGAATTTGAAACTCACCATGGTTTCCTCTTTCTCCTTCATCTTCCACATGCAGTCAGAGCACCCTTTCGTTTTCTCCCGAGTGTCATGCATTCATTACCAGATATTTATTGAAAGTCTCTACAATAGGCCCTGGGCTGGTGAGACAGGGAGGGATACCAAACTGACCCGCCTTCTGCGCCCTGACTGCTGATGTGCATCTCCCACCCCCGTTCACCCTAATACCTTCTTCTTTGTCTCCCAGCCTCTAGGCTGGGCCCTGTCGCCAGAAGACAGAGACATATCTGTCTTATTCACCATTTCATCTCCTCTGTCCAGCACAGTATAGTAAATACTGAACAAATATTTTAAGAGCGGACAAAGGACTCCCTTACCTGCAGAAGAAAGTTCCAACATGATCATGCTATGTATTCATTTCTACTGCTGCTGCAACAAATTACCACAGGCTGATTTAACACAGATGTATTATTTTACAGTTCTGTAGGTCCGAAGTCTGACCTGGGAGTCACTGAGCCAAAATCAAGGCGTTGGCAGGGCCGCGTACCGCCCTGGAGGCTCTGGGTGGGAGCCATTTCCTTGGCTGTTCCAGCTCCGAGGGGCCACCCACTGCCCTTGGCTCAGATCCCTCTTCCGCCCCGCATCCCGCATTGCTGAGCTCTTCTGCCTGCCTTTCCCACTTTTAAGGACCCTTGTGATTGCACTGGGCCCACCCAGATAATCTAGGATTGTCTCCTTATCTAAAGATCGTCTGACTTAACAACCTTAATTCCTGTACAGTCTTAAGTATCCTTTGCTGTGTAATACTCGTGGGTCCCAAGGATTAGAATGTGAATATCTGGGGGACCATTACTCTGCCTACCGCCTGTGGTCTATATAGTACCTCTCACAATTCAGTACTTACCTTTTTTCAACCTTACCTCCAAGCACGTTCAGGTTTTTCACTATCGAGCTGTACTTGCCTCCATGCTGTTTCCTCCACTAGAAATACTGTCCCCCTGGCGCCTCACCTTTTCTTGCTGGCACCTGCCCAGCTAGAGCCTACTTCACATTTACCACCTCTGGGACCCTGTCCCCGTTTTCTTCTGCTCCATCATCTGTGCGCACGAAACACGTCTGATTCTGTAACCAAAGGACATAGGAAGCATGTGTTAGTTGGGGCTCCCTTGCACACGAGAGGAGGACAATTGGAGTGACCTTGCTTATCCCCGTGTACTGGCTCACGGGGCTGAGAAACAGGAGCAGGTGTGAAACAGGGAATGTCTGTTGCACAGACCCAGACGGGTCACCAGGACTGTTTCTTGCCTCAGCATCCCCCGTACCAATTTGGCCTCATCCTTTCCTTCTTGGTGGCATTCTCTCCGCAATGCGGAGAAAGGACTGTGGGAAGGGGATATTCGAGCGACGTATTACTCTGCCTGGCAGCTTCAAAGGACTGGGCCATGTGTCCGTGCTTTGACCAGCCATGTGATGAGGCAACTGGGCCTCACAGTTGGCCAACCCTGTCTCCCCCTTGGGCTTTTCGGAGGAGGGGAGAGGGGTTGGTGTCAGGCGGGTAGTGATACTAAGATTGGCAGCGTCACGTGGTTGGAAGCAGGGAAGAGTAACTCTCCAAAGCAAGGGGGCAGGAGGAGAGGGTGCCGGGCAGGTAGCAGGTGGCCATGAGGTAAGTTCTAAACGAGGGAAACAGCGAGGTGCTATGGGAATGCTGAGCGAGCAGGAGGTCAGGAGGGGTCACAGAAACCTCGCCTTCAGGCGTGAAGAGGGCGCCGCCCACTGAAGAGTGCTTGGACTAAACCATCTGGGGTTGTTTCATGTCATCGAGAAGGCAATAGCAAGACGTTCGAAGCTCCTGAGCAGGGGAGTGAAACGATGCATCCTGTTTAGGATGAGAACTCTGGTGGCCCGTGCAAACGACACCTGGAAACCCCCCAGCCCATCACCACCACCAAAACAACCAAACAGACCAGTCTGAAGAGGTGACAGATAGTTGATGAAAGCCTACTAGGTGTATTAAGAAATGCTAAGGAGAGGATAGACTCGCCTCCATACAGCAAGGACAACTGAAGTGCCAGGGATCCAGGAATGCAGGATAGAGATCAAAGGTTTCTACGCTGGGTGCCCGAGAGGATAGCGTGACCTGCTTTGAGCTAGGGACCCAAGAAGAGGGATAGACTTGAACAGGATGTCAACTGTAGTTTGAGAAATGCTAAATTTAAGGTGCCGGCAGGAAAATAGTAAAAAGATGTTTTATAGGCAGTTAGAAATTCGGGCAGAGGAGAAATTGGGATTAAGCAGTTAATACTTGGGACTTATCAAAAAACAGTTTAAATCAGTCTTTCTCAAAATGTGGAATCCATACACTTGTACAAGAGATGAACTTAGGTAACACATGGACCCTGAAATAACATGTAAGCATTGAAGCAAGTAACACTTCTGTTCAGAGTTGAGAGATGCTTAGCTTGGCTTTAGTGGCTCTTGACCGGCCCTCTAATGTATAATCTACTACTTTCCCAGGCACCAGGCTCAGCTTTGTGTATCCAACACCATTTCACATCATACTGGTTTTCCATTTTGGCAATGTAGTTTCCTTTTAAAATAAACATTTCTAAGGTGGTTTTTGTGGGGTTTTGTTTTTTTTTTTTGGTTGCACCAGATCTTACTTGCAGCTCACAGGCTCCTTAGTTGTGGCTCGCCAGCTCCTTGGTTGTGGCATGCAAACTCTTCGTTGCAGCATGCATGTGGGAATCTAGTTCCCTGACCAGGGATCGAACCTGGGCCCCCTGCATTGGGAGCACAGTGTCTTAACCACTGTGCCACCAGGGAAGTCCCCATTCCTGTCTTTTTTACTTTAAATCCAGTTGGCACATGTGTATCACAGAAGCAGTGATGGGATGGAAATGACTGAAGTTCAGGAAGCGCCTACACACACCAGATGGGCAGGATCATGCAGAGAGAGTGCAGAGCTAGAGGACAGGAGGGACAAGACCAGGACTCTGGAAAATGCCATCCACAGGCCAGGGGAGGTCCGAGAAGACTCAGAAAAAGAGTGATGGTCAGAGGCAGAACTTGGTCCCTAGGGGAGAAAAAGCCAAAGGAAGTGTGCATTTCAGGGTGCTGTCAAATGCTCGAGTTAATTGAGGTTTCAGAATCTAACCAAGAAAGGGTGTCACCGTTTAGGAGACATCTGGAAGTTTCGGGGGAGTAGAAGTAATATCTGCAACCTCTAAGGGCTAAGGAATAAGTTGGTGGTGAGGAAGTGGAGAAAGAAAATGTCTGTTCTTTAGTCAAAGTTAAAAGAAAAAGAGGATTGGGTCAGCACTTTGAAGAGAGAGGCAAGCTTAAGGCTGAGCATGTTTGTAGACCAAGATCAAGCAGCAGCCAATAGAAATAGGAAGACGAAGAAAGGGAGAAAAGAAAGAGGCACTGTTCTAAACATTTATACAAATTGGTGACTACGGGATTACATGAAGTCTGGAAACGTGGGCAAATACGTACTATCAGTGTGGTTCCACGTGTTCGCTCTCATTAGTAATGCTCTGTGCAAAATGATAGTAAATATGGTGCACTAGCACATTTCAGTCAGTCCCCAAACATGCATCTGTGATCTGTCTCAGATTTCCACTGACCATACCTGCACTCTGAGCATACGTACCCCCGAAGTTATCAAGGGGAATCCAAAAACTGTTTTTAAAAATTTGTTTCCAGACTGTGTCATTTCCAAAAGAAAGTGAGATACAGAGAGATTAAGGAAGTATAACTTGCCAGTGGTCACATTCAAGTCTTAAATTCAAAGATACTGTTTTCTATGAACCCCTCAGCCAGCTTGTGGAGCATCAGAACGCAGAACCTCTGCAGTTAAGCATTAAAAGCAGTGCCATCTAGTGGCGAGTGTGCAGCAGGTCAAGTTTTGTGTTTGGGGGGCTTCGAACCGTTTTAGTAGATAATCATTGTTCGTCATCTTAAGGCCATGCTAAAAGAATATTTCAGGTTTGCTTTTATTACCTGCTGAAAATCCAAAGGCAGCAACGAAAAACCAGAAACCAAAAACTTTATTTTTAGATCTTCCATCAAAGTCTTATGAATGTAAGAGCTTCAGTATGCAAAGTACTTCTTGCAGTCAGATCTGTGCGTTACAGAACGTCTCTAGGTGGATTCACAGAAAGGAGACAAGTAGCACTGGTACTTGCCTTTGGGGAGGGCTGAGGAGCAAGAATTGAAGGGGTGATTTTTCACTGCACACCTACTTCAAACTTAGAATTTTGAAGCATGCGACTGTTATCGTAAGTGACTGTTTAAATATACAGGATACTTTGAGATTTTTCTAACGCAGGTCATGAATGAAAAGCTTCAGCACTGCATGGAGCTAACAGATCTGATGCGGAATCACCTGACTGAGAAGAGGACGCTCCGCCTGGAATGGATGATTGTCATCCTTATCACCATAGAGGTAGGTAACTTTTATGAAAGTAACTTGACAGGAAATAATACCAGGAAAGAGCATGACTGTTCTAAATGTTAAGTCTATTTGGAAGTGAGGCAGCTTTCAAGTGACTGTGGTAATATTTTGAAAATGCATTAAGTATGATTTTAGGAAAAGTTCCACATTTTTATTTATTTTATTTGGCCATGCTGCGCAGCCTGCAGGATCCCAGTTCCCTGACCAGGGACTGAACCTAGGCCATGGCAGTGAAAGTGCCAAATCCTAACCACTTGACCACCAGGGAATTCCCTCCACGTTTTCTTTTTTATTATTATTATTTGCTCTTTTTATTTATTAAATAAATTTATTTATTTTTGGCTGTATTGGGTCTCAGTTGCGCACAGGCTTTCTCTAGTTGCGGCGAGCGGGGGCTACTCTTCGTTGTGGTGCGCAGGCTTCTCACTGCGGTGGCTTCTCTTGTTGCAGAGCACGGGCTTTAACCGCGAGGGCTTCAGTAGTTGTGGAGCACAGGCTCATTTGCTCTGAAGCATGTGGGATCTTCCTGGACCAGGGCTCGAACCCATGTCCCCTGCATTGGCAGGCAGATTCTTAACCACTGCGCTAACCTGGGAAGTCCCTCCCTCCACATTTTAAAAGATGGCATTTAGGGAAAGTTCTGGCTGTAAATGTATAATGTTCAACCCAACACCAAGCACCTGTGCCTCAGATCTGCAGCTTGCCCTCCAATGCCCTGTAATAACAAAAAAGTTATTAACTTTGGGAGCATTTTTCATTAATCACGACCTTAGAAAAGTCATTTTAGCTTGTACCAGTGATTTGCCATGAAATTATTAATACTTCTCACTTTTTATTTGTAAGGTAATGTTTGAGCTGGGACGAGTATTTTTCTAAGTGACGACCAAAGAAAAGTGTCATTGCAAGATATATTGAAGTTCTACAATCAAAAATAAATGCTCACCTGTTGAGATTAATAGGTATTTAATTTTTTTAATCAAGAAATTGTCAGTGATCTTTTTCAGTTTCTAAATGTATTGCTGCTTGAATAAAAACTATAAAGAATCCGGCATTTGGGTCTATAACACTGACAGTTTGCAAGGATAATGTTCATTTTATATTTTAAAGAACTTTGGATAATCTGGGCATCTGGGGAATTTGGGCATTGCTCCTAACCTTTCCCCAGGGAATCCCAAGCTTGGCCCTAAGAAAACCATACAGGAACTCCAAAGTGTTGAAATTTATAAAATAAGTAGGCTTCTTAATGGCAAAAATGAACTTTGTATACCTATGTATTTTTAGGTGGCATAATTTGAGTCTGACTGCTCACCGGCACTTTCCTTTTATTAATCAATACTTTCCATCCTTTCACTACCAAGTTGGTCAAAATATTCTTCCCACAGAGGAATATTTTTTTAAGTTTCTCACATACGTAGGGAAAATTAAAAATACCAAGTACAAAGAATTTAACATTTATGTGCTTACCATCTTGTATTGATAATTAACTTTTTAAAAACAAAGTCCTGGGGCTTCCCTGGTGGCGCAGTGGTTGAGAGTCCGCCTGCCGATGCAGGGGACACGGGTTCGTGCCCCGGTCCGGGAAGATCCCACATGCCGCGGAGCGGCTGGGCCCGTGAGCCATGGCCACTGAGCCTGCACATCCGGAGCCTGTGCTCCGCAACGGGAGAGGCCACAACAGTGAGAGGCCCGCGTACCGCGCAAAAAAAAAAAAAAAGTCCTTTTTATCTTCATTTGCCTCATTTTTACACATATCCCCCTGCCCTACTACCCTCTCCCCATCACAATGAATTTTTCATAAGTTATATACATATCCAGAGTATTACTGTTCTAAATTGGGACACTGTCAGTCACTTTATAGCTTGTTTAACTGCTATATGGTATACTCCCAAGAGAATACACATTTATCTGTACCCTCACTGATGACATTCATGTATATATTTGCTGGAATAGTGTGAAGTTGCCCATCCTGGTGTCTTTCAGTGCACCACGAGAGTTCTTCTTGAGTACCAGTCTTCTATTTCAGGTACCTATACCAAGGACTATGCAACATGTGGGCATAGATAGTTGAAGAATTGCTTTCTAGGGACTTCCCTGGTGGCGCAGTGATTAAGAATCCGCTTGCCAATGCAGGGGACACGGGTTCAAGCCCTGTTCCGGGAAGATCCCACATACCGCGGAGCAACTAAGCTCGAGCGCCACAACTACTGAGCCCGTGTGCCACAACTACTGAAACCCACGCACCTAGAGCCTGTGCTCCGCGACGAGAAGCCACCGCAATGAGAAGCCCGTGCACTGCAACGAAGAGGGGCCCCCATTCGCCGCAACTAGAGAAAGCCTGCGCGCAGCAACAAAGACCCAACGCAGCCAAGAAATAAATAGAATTTTTAAAACAGAAAACTCATTTCTACCTTAAAAAAAAAAAGCTTTCTAGATCCTCAAGTTCCACATCAGCACTTTCATAAAATCGCTGTGCCTGCATTGTCACCTGTAAGCAGCGTATCAAGTCTGTTCTCCTTTCCCATTTTCCCATCTCACAATGTACAGAAGGCATCTCACCCACCTTCAGTTTTAGTTGGTCCACTATATTTTAAAACCTTTAAATATACTTAACCTGCATTTTAAAATCTTTAGAAAGCCAAAGGACAATTTGAAATATTGGTCAACAGAGCCTTCTTTAATAAGACGGGCCATTTCCAGTAGAATTTTACTCCAAGTATCAATGTGTACAATCTGCTGTTTGGGTCAACTGTGTAATTATAAAATTTTAGTACAACAAAAAGAACACGAACATTTAGTGCTTTACAGTCATGGCAAATGAAAATTTAACATTTCAACTTACACACAAATACATAACAAAGAACAAAAAGACAGTAAGACCTTCAAGCATAAAAATTTATTAGGATAATGTTTTGTGGAGGAAATGTAACATACAATTTTCAAGAAGAAAAAGGAAGGTAACGCTTGAATCCTTATGTTTAAATGGATCACGGTGGACATCAACTCCTTATTGTATTACATTCCACTAAGATATATTAAAGGTATAAGTTATTGTTTATATAAAATTTATAATATTTTAAAATATCAACTTATGTCAGAAATTACATATTTTTCAAGTATTTAAATTTATGATAAAAGCTTCAACTTAAATTATAGTTTTTCAAATTATTTTAGGTATAATACAAACATAAAAGTTTTTCAAGATCATAGCTTCTCTCAGAACAAAATGTCAAGAGATTATACCAGAATATTGAGGAGAGCCTAAAAAGTAAATTCACCAGTGGCTACAGAAGCACTCCTCAAAGTGGTACCAAGTTTCTGTCACAAGAGTACAGTGGTTAAGACCAACCTGGATTTGAATCCTTACTCCACACCACTTAGTACTGGTATCATGCTGGGCAAGTCACAGAACCTCTCTGGGCCTGTTTCCTCATCTGTAAAATGGGTTTTATAGTAGCACTACTTCACAGGATTGTTGTGAGGATTAACGGAATTAACATATGTGAAGTTATGAGTTAACTGTTAGTACGGTTAACTCTGCGTAAAAACCCATATATGATTCTGAGAGTAAATGAAGGCTGAATCAAATCCCCAGGATCCCCTTTGAATCCTTAGTTAAGAAACATGTCTGAGGGCTTCCCTGGTGGCACAGCGATTAAGAATCCGCCTGCCAATGCAGGGGACACGGGTTCGATCCCTGGTCCAGAAAGATCCCACATGCTGCGGAGCAACTAAGCCCATGCGCCACAACTACTGAGCCTGTGCTCTAGAGCCCGCGAGCCACAACTACTGAGCCTGCGCTCTAGAGCCTGCACACAACTACTGAAGCCCGTGCGCCTAGAGCCCCTGCTCCACAACGAGAAGCCACCGCAATGAGAAGCCCGCACACCGCAACAAAGAACAGTCCCCACTCACAATAACTAGAGAAAGCCCATGCACAGCAACGAAGACCCAATGCAGCCAAAAATAAATTTAAAAATATATATATATATATGTGTGTGTGTGTATATATATATATTGCTAACATCAAAATATGGACCTGGGACTTCCCTGATCATCCAGTGGTTCAGACTCCTCGCCTTCCACTGCAGGGGGGCATGAGTCTGATCCCTGGCTGGGGAACTAAGATTCCTCGCAGCAGTGCAGCCAAAACAAAGAGAAAGAAAAAAATGAAAATGGACCAGAGTACTTCTTAAACTCACTCAAATGAAGACTTACAGAGGACAACAAACTAGTATCAAATACCTCTCTGATGGTTCACTAATGAAATCTGATGAACTGGAATCCTCAAATTTCCTTCAAGTGGCCCTTTTAGATCCTGGGTTTCCCGGCACTGGGGGATTTTCTGGAGCAGCCAGGCTTTCAGTGTTAAGCTGGGGAAGGTCTAGGCAAAGCAGCCAGCTGTTATCTTCAGACCACATTTTTAGAAAATGATGATGTTTAAACAACCACCTTCTTCAAATCAGGACTCTGCTGGCAACTCTACAGATCTTTCATAAAACTAAAAACAGGAACCTTCCCCACCAATGATCAACTATCTTCACAAGGTAAAACAAGTTGATACATACACAGCTGTCATCAATTGGGGGAAGTAGTTTTCCCCTATATATTTCATGATTAATTTCACTTTCAAACATTAAAAACTCCAGTCACACACAATTCTATCAGCAAAATTTCAGACTTTTAATATTTCACAACTAACATCTTTAAAAATCCGTTGTGCTTGGGCTTCCCTGGTGGCGCAGTGATTGAGGGTCCGCCTGCCGATGCAGGAGACACGGGTTCGTGCCCCGGTCCAGGAAGGTCCCGCATGCCGCGGAGCAGCTGGGCCTGTGAGCCGTGGCTGCTGAGCCTGAGCATCCGGAGCCTGTGCTCCGCAACGGGAGAGGCCACAACAGTGAGAGGCCCGCATACCGCAAAAAAAAAAAAAAAAAAAAAAAAAAAAATCTGTTGTGCTATTAATACATGTTACAACTTTTTATGACTCTTTCACTCAACTTAGCTGACTGAAAGCTGCCAGTCTCAAAAGACTACATATTATATGGTTCCATTTATATACCATGCTAGAAAAGACAAAAAGTGATGGAGAAGGAATCACTGGCCGCCAGGGAGAGGAGTGGGAGGAGGTTGGTATGCCAAAGGACAGCATGAGGGAGTTCTCTGAAGTGACAGAGCTGTCCTGTACCCTGACTGGGGTTACATAAATGTGCACCTATATTCAAGTTCACAGAACTGTACACCAAAAGGAAAAAAAGTTCATTTTACTTTAAGACAACTCTAAAGATTTCTTTAAATCAGTGACTTTTAAAAATATATTAATGATCCTGTCATTTACTGAGGCACTGTGCTAAGCCCCTTACACTTTTTTTATACCCACACAACCCTGTGAGATAAATATTATCCCTATTTGAACAAAACAAAAAAACTAAGGCTCAGAGGTTAAATAACATGCCCAAAGCCAAACAGCTTAAAGGACAGAGTATGATTCCAACCCGATCTGACTCCAAAGCCTATATTCTTAACCACTGTAAATATATACTCTCTGCTCTCTACTCATAAACACCAACCACGCTGTCTCTCCTAATGTCAGGAGGCTGTTAAGTTTTCTCACTCTATTCCTAACTTAACACTCTACAGATAATGTGAAAATGTGCAGATTGACTCTGGAGCAGCACTGTCCAACAGAACTTTCTGTGACAAGAGAAATGTTCAATATCTGTGTCGTCTAACATGGTAGCCTTTGGCCCCATGTGGATACTGAAGCACGTGTGGCTAGTGTGACATTAACTTACATAGCCACATGTGGCTAGGAGCTACTGAACTGGACCAGCACAGTTCTAGAGAAATAATATACCAAGAGCATGCATGCCACAGAAAGAAGCAACTTATCAAACTATGATGGCCACTTGCCAACAAGAAAACAATTCAAGGTAGATGTATAATGGAGTAAAGCTGAGAAATGCACAACCCCAAATGTCACAAAACCACATCTTATCTTATCCACTCACCCTTCAAGATTCAGTTCTAACACCAACTTCATTGTACCAGCACACCATTTTGCACATGTGTAGTGTAGAACAAACTGTGTATTAAGTATATGATTGTGTTCTCGCCCACTGTACTGTGGGCATCTAAAGAACAGAGATAGTGATTAACACATACACCAGCTGCACCTACCACCTATATCCAGAGGCTTTCTTCAAAAATAAACATTTTTGGGCTTCCCTGGTGGCGCAGTGGTTGAGAGTCCGCCTGCCGATGCAGGGGACACGGGTTCGTGCCCCGGTCCGGGAAGATCCCACGTGCCGTGGAGCGGCTGGGCCCGTGAGCCATGGCTGCTGAGCCTGCGCGTCCGGAGCCTGTGGTCCGCAACGGGAGAGGCCACAGCGGTGAGAGGCCCGTGTACTGCAAAAAAAAAAAAAAAAGATAAAAAAAATAAACATTTTTTCATTCAGTTGTGGTGGGAGAAATTATCATCTTCGGTCCTTCAACTACAAATTCAATTCAGTTCTTCAAGTACTTGAGTACCAGCAGTATATATGAAAGTTAAGTCCCTGTAAGGATCTTACAGGGGGATGGGAGATACAACATATATAAATAAATACCAAGAAAAGTAATTACATAAGTAAGTACAATCAGTGCTTTAGGGCAGAATAGAACTGTCAGGTGTCCTGGTGGTAAGATAAACTAGAAAGCAGTCTAAGAAAAAAGCAGCCATTATCCAATTCTGTAACAGCAGAAGTGTAAGACGATTTACTGTATCCCCACCTATTACTCAGAAAAGCCTAATGAGAAAAAAAAAACAAACAAACAAGGTGAGCCTTGGTCACTCATCCTGGCCTCACTCACGCTCCCCATGCCAGGGACTCATCCCACTCCTCAGAGCAGTCAGCCAAAACTAGGCTTAGAACAAAGCCTTCCAGATCCGAAGTTTCCATGAAAAATTCACAGCAGAAAAACATGGTATAGGTTTCTTTACACGCACACCCTGATTACCTTTTAGTTGTAACATCTTCTTTTAGGTCCCGGAAATGTGCTAATTGGAAGAGTTACACAGTACAATCTCAGGGTCAGTAATATAGGCAGCACACGGAGCTAACCGTAAAGTAGTTAAAATTCATTTAATAAGTACATTTTCCGTTTCCTCTAAAAATCAGTTGGGACGGGGGTGCTGGTATGAGGAGTCTGCAAATTCATAAAGACATCAAGCATTATCCAGAGACCAAATAAATTGACACTATAACTACGATCATGTAAAAGAATACAAGCTGGAAGACTAGAGAACAAAAGTCCCACACTATAACTTCTTCAGAAAAGATTTTTTTTTTAAAAATCAGCCAATTTTCTCATCTCAATCAACACACAGATTATTATTTTCTCATGACAAAAAGTCAGAGAAAATCTGTTTCGTTTTCCTAGACTGAATGGGCTTGGCTAGTTAATTACCTAACTTCTTTGAGGCTGTCTTCTCAAATTTTAGAGGAAGGAGTGTGACTAAACGCCCTCAGAGAAAAAACTGACTTAATTAACTAAGATAATTACTTACAGATTGACTTCAGCAAGAATTCTGGTTCAATCCTAATTCATCCATAAACAGGAAAAATATAGAACTGTGGTAGTTATTAAAATGTCATAAATTCTTTGAGACTCTTCCCTTCAAAGACACGGAGCTTAATTCCTCTCCCCTTGGCTGCAGGCTGGACTGAGTAACTTGCTTTTAACTAACAGCGTGTGGCGGATGGTGATGTTTCCTCCTCGCTCTTGCTTGGATCGCTCGCTCTGGGGGAAGCCAACCACCACCATGTTGTGAGGACACTCAAGCAGCCCCAGGGAGAAGAACCGAGAACTACCCGAGTACTAACCCGCTGGAGTGTAAGCCGCCCTGGAAGCAGATCCTCTAACTCGGTCAACATCTTGACATAAAAAACACCTCATGAAAGACCCTGACCCAGAACTACTACCTAACTAAGCTACTTCCAGATTCCTGACCCACAGAAATTCAGAGATAAACAAATGTTCACTGTTTTAAACCACTTAAGTGTTGGAATAATTTGTAACAGCAACTAATACTAAAAACTGAAATACCAGTTTTTTCAAACTGTGGACCCTGATCCATTGGTGATTTATGAAATCAATTTAAGGTACCACAATCAGCTAATTTTTTTAAAAAAAATGAAACAAACGATAGCAGAGTATATACCCATAATAACAAGTACTATTTCCTGAAAATTTTGTTTCAACTTTACATATATGTGTGTACCAGGTAGCATTTAATAAAATATATTTTTAGAATCTCAACAGGAAAAGTTTGAAACCTACATGCCTACGCTAATAGGTTTAAAACAAACAAAAAAAATTGCTAAAGTATAGGGAATCCTTGAAGGAATACAGTCTCAATAACAATCAACCATAAAATAAGCATTTTCTATAAACTTTTTAACAAAAACAAAATATAAGACACACAAAATACATCTTTGCTGACTTATACGTTAAGCTTGCCAACACAGGTGTGGCATCTACCCTAGACTTAGAACTCTAGCATGTAAAAAAGCATGTCATTTTCCCAATTTAAGAAATTACCCATAGGACATTCTTCAAAAAATTATGTAGTGAAAAAGCTTTGGGATGTACCCACATGTATTACTTCCTCTTACTATTACTTTCATCATCAGTGTTAAAGGAAATTCCATCTTCAACCTGAGCGCACACAGATTTTTGCACACCCCCCCCCAAAAAAAAACCCAAAAGTACAGTACTGTTAAACTGCTTTCTGCCCACTGTCCAAGTCTCCCTGGAACTATCCTCTTCAGAACACAAGCAAGTGCATATATCTCTGGCTGTACCTCAGCATAACACGTATCAAAACTTTCAGCAAAACCAGACTCTGCAGAATATTTATGCATAACTTAACTTCTGATGAGTCCACTCGATTATTTGCTTGCACTGAGATTTTCTTTGAGGTAAAATGTGTGAAACTATTTTTGAAATCCCAATTTGCCGAATTTATTTTCAAAATGCAAAATAGATCAGTACACAAACACTAAACAGATGACTTAACTTCCTTTTCTTATTACTTAACTCAGGGCATTTGTGGCTCTCCCATAACCAGACTAATTGACAGCTTCCCTTGGCCCAATGCGGACAGACTACTAGCCATTCTCTGCAAGAACTAAGTTTTCTCCCCAGCCTTTGCATATGTATCCATCAAAATGTTTCTACTTCAACCAGTTGTAGAAAGCAGATATAGTCTGTATAGCACTCCTTATAATGCTATTACTTGATGATGGTGACTAAAAAATCAAAATAATTGACATGCTTGGCAAAATCCAAGTATCCATCATTATGCCTTCCAAGAACTAGCAGCAAAGCCACCCCAGTTCTAAATTCCAGAGCAGCAGCTCCAAAAGAAAAGACTAGGATGCTCCTGACAGCACTTTCTCTAGGAAGGAGATTCAGAGTTTCAGGAATAACCCCAGGGTTTATTTCTATACAACTATATAGAGTATGGTACTGAGAAAATATTTGTTGATCTTAAGAATAAGCATAGTTACTCTGACTCAAGGCCAAATACTTGAGACACATAGCCAAGTTTCTGCCCAACGGCTTCATCTAAAACTTCAGCATTAGTTTTGCCCAGTTTTTCCTTTGGTTTCTCTTAAATCAGTTCACTCTCCATGTAAGCACTCATCAGACCATAAACTTGAAAGTTCAAAGTCTAAAAGAATTAAGAACCCAAAGATCTCTAACGATGTCTACCAATCAAAATCACTTCAGTTTCCTAATGAGATGAAACAGATCTCAACTGTAAAGCCAATCCAAGGAAACTGGCATGCCAGTCTAATGGCCAACTTTGATGTTTTAGTGATAGTGCACCAGAAATGCTTATAGCAGGGTCAGAATTCGGTTTTGCAAGGCAGACATTTAGCCACTCACAAGTCATTTATCTAGCTGATCAAAGAACAAGAAAGTTCAAGGCAGGTATGTACTAAATCTATTACTCACTTCTGGACCACTAAAGTTACACAGCTGCTTATTTTGCCTTCATAGAAGAAGGAATTAGTCATCAGTAGCCCCAGGTACGACTGGATTACCAAATCACACGCAGATTTTTAGCAGGGACACTGCTGTATGTTAAATTAACTGTCTTAAGATAATAAACTTGCCTTAAGTATTTTGTGAACTATGTGCCAGGGCACTATGCTTAGGTCTGGCTATGTCAACCAAAATGGGTTCCACATCAAATCAAGGAGCTTATATCCAGGATAGCATGTGCTTTAAAACCAGAGTAGCCTAGGAAGTGCTGCCTCCAGTTTCTTACAAATCAAGCCATATTCTTTTTTAAGTCTTCAAAATCCTAGATATGTAAAACAAAGAAATCGTTAAATGCATTCCTCAAAGGACTAAATCATACTTCTAAGGATATAAATAAAATTCTAGCAAAATGGCAACAACGCAAAAGTAAACTTTAACATGTTAAGAATGACCATCAGTGGGCTTCCCTGGTGGCGCAGTGGTTGGGAGTCCGGCTGCCAATGCAGGGGATACGGGTTCAAGCCCTGGTCCGGGAAGATCCCACATGCCGCGGAGCAACTAAGCCCGTGCGCCACAACTGCTCAGCCTGCGCTCTTAAGAGCCCGTGAGCCACAACTACTGAGGCCCCTGCACCTAGAGCCCGTGTTCCGCAATTTTAAAAAAGCCACTGCAGTGAGAAGCCTGCACACCACAATGAAGAGTAGCCCCCACTCGCCGCAGCTAGAGAAAGCCCACACAGCAACGAAGACCCAACATAACCAAAAATAAAATAAATTTATTTTAAAAAAAGAATGACCATCAGTGAATATTAAACCCCATGCTTGCCCTGTTACCATGTTTCAGGACCTCCCCGTTAAAAGATTTCAGGACCTCTAAATTTAACAGAACGGCCAACTCTGGAATCCACTCTAACAGTATCTCAAGAGACCAAAGCTTAAAAGGAGAGTAAATTGTTCGTAAGTAACAAACACGCTTTGCAGACTTCGACTTTTCTGGACCAAAGCTTCATAAGCTAAAACCAAATTACTGAAATAAGCACCAAATTCAATCCTAACAGCAACTTCTTAACATCACACTCATCTGGTCTGTAAGGAAGCACTTCTACCTCTACACACGGCACCAACAAGCATGTCTACTCCACTATGACTTCTCAATTACCACTGGCGATAAAAAAAAGTATTAGTAATTTCACAACTATCTCCCTGGTTCTCAAGTCCAATCCATCTCAAGGTTAAAATTTATGCTAATACGGGAAGCAGAGGGACAAAGCTATAGGCCAAGAGATGTCAAGCACAAGCTTGCAGAAGGATCCAAGCAGTAATTCTCCATCCCTTCCCCGAGCATCTCCAGGATTGTCCTACCTAACACTTCATGTAAACATGGGGCTTGTGACTCGAGCCGCCTGCCCCAATAGGTGGAGAGAAGTTTCCTCGCCTCGGCTGCACATGGTCTGCAGAAGTTTGGCTGGAGTAGAGCGCGGAGCCTGGGTGGGAGCGGCAGCGTACTTAGGGCTGCAGGCGGCGGCGGCGGCGGCGGCGGCAGAGCAGCAGGAGGCGGAGGCGGGCGGGGGGAGGGGAGGCGGCTGGGGGGGCGGAGGGGGCTCTTGCCGCCACAGCTCTCTCGCCGCCTCTCCCCCCCGGCGGGAGCCGCTCTCAGCCTCTTTGCACTAGTCGCTCCGCTCTCTCGGTCATGTGACCTTAACGTAACCGGACAGGAAAAGCCCCGCCGCCGCCGCCGCCGCCGCGCCGGAGACACCGACCGCGGCGGCAGCAGCAGCAGCAGCAGCAGCGAGAGGCAGAGGCGGCGGCGGCGGGGAGAGCACGGCCAAGGCTGCCCAGCGGTGCCTCCTCCACACCCCCCGCCGCAGCAGCACCGGCGACAGGTAAGCGCGTACCGCCTCCGCCTCCCGGGGCCGGTGCCCACGTGCCGCCCCCGGCCCGGGCTCAGGGAAAGCGAAGGGGGGGGCGGGGGCCACCGGAGCTCTCAAACGGTTCCGGCAGCGACGGTGGCAACAAAGAAGACGAATGACCCCAGTCCCGGGGCTTCAGCTGAAGGCAGGCGGAGGGCCCGGACCACACGGGGACCCGGTTCTGGGAAGCGAGGGCACGGGCGCCCCGCAAGGGCGGGGGCGGCTGCGCCTGGCGCCGGGGCTCTGGCCGCCTGACAAAACCATCCCCCGGAGCCAGGCGGCGGCGAGTCGGCGGCGGCTCCATCCGGGGCTTTGCGCGAGGGGGAGGGGACGGAAGCCGAGAGGGCGGGCGGCGGAGCGGAGGAGGGAGGGAGAAAGGGGAGGGGGGCGATTCGCGTTCCGTTCCCCGTCGCCGGTCCCTCCCTTCCCGCCGCCACCGCGAAGCGCGTCCCGAGCGGCGGCGGCCGGTGAGCGTCCCGCGCTGGAGCCCCAAGAGGCCGGCCCGTCAGGTGCGTAATCCTTCCGTAATCGCCTCGCCGCCGCCTCCTGCTGCTACCGCCGCTGCTTCTTCGGCGGCAAGGCTGCGAGCTGCGGAAGTGGGTTTGGGGGAGGGGAGCGGAGAGGGAGGGGGAGGGGAGGGATCCGGTCCGACCGGAGCAGGCCCGGCCTCTCTGGCGCTTCTCCCAGCTGCAGCGGCTCCTACAGCTGCTGCCGCTACTGCTGCGGCTCCGCCTCCCCGCTCGCGGGCGGGGGCGCGCACGCGCGCTTCCGGCCTCCTCGGGTCTCGCGCTGTCTCCCGCTCTCGCGCGCGCTCTTCCCCTCGCCCTGTCTGGCCACCACCCCGCCCCCGGCGCCGGAGCTGTTGCGCCGGCCGGGGCGTTGCGCACGGCGTAGGCGTCGGCATTGTGTTAAACTCCGCGGGACTTGGGCGAGCACGCGCGCGCACGCGGGACTGAGGAAAGCGGAGAGCGTGCGGCGCGGCCCGAGTGCGTCGCTCCTCCTCTCCCCTCAGCCCCTCAAGGATGGGGGCGGGGCCGGGGTGCGCGGCGCCTGGCCCCGCCCCCGTCCCGGCGCCCGCCCCTTGTGGCGGGGCGGGGCGGGGCGGGGCGGGGCGAGGCGAGGCTAGCGGGACTAGGTTGAATGGGCGGCCGTTGAGCCGCTTTCTGGCAGGGGGTGGGGGGAAACGCGGGCCCCCGCCCTTGCCGCGGGGGTGGGCGCGCTGAGCGGCGGCTTCGAGCTTCCGCTCCACGGGCGATCTATGCCTCCGGTAAGGCCGAGGCTAGCCCGGAGCTGCGCTGTGGTTGCTGGCTGCTTGGCCTTGGGGCCGGCCTCCGAGCCGCGCTCCCGGCTGATGCGGCCCTCGCACCCGTGTAGGGCTCCGCGGAGGGGAGGCTGGGGCGCGGAGGCTGCTCCCCGGGGCCGTTTTCTCGGTGTAGCGAAACCCCCAAACCATTCATTTTTACACAAGGCTGCAAAGGAAGTGGTAACGCAAAAGGTGCTTAGGAAGCGAGGTTTTTGTCCCTTTTAGCTGGTAGTGAATTAAGAGGGCAGTAAAGAAGAAGGCAGGGGTAGCAGAGCGGGCAAGAAAGTGGTTGGGCAGAGTGAAAATGTAGTTATTGCTACGCCATTTACTGCGAGAACTTCAACTGATGAACTCCTAATTATGCCGTAGGGAAATAACCCAGGCTCGTTGCCCCGCCCCCAGTTTGCGGTGTTCCTTAGCTCTTCATCGTACAATGGGCCCCCTTGGCGTGTGAGTCTCAGGTCTATTCATTTTCATAGGTTATTGTTTTAGTAAAATAAAGTATTAAAAAGATCGGAGTCACGGGCTCAAGCAGAATTCCAAGGTGCTCTGGGTTTCCTTAAACAGGCCGCCCAGTCCTTCCTAGGACCGACCCTCTATGTTGACCCCTAATGGGTCACTGGAGCAGGGTGTAAGTATCACGAGCATTTTAGTCTGAGGGGCCTGAGATTTTATTAGGAAATCAGAATTAAGACATTTTAAACCCTCATTTCTCTGATTTATTACAAGCCAAAATTAATTGTTAAAGGAAATTTTTATTTTGCATTCTGAGTGATCTTGGTGTGTGTCCAGGGCATTTTCAAACTGTTAAAAGTAATTTTGAAGAAGAAAGTTTACGACTAATAATACATTCCTGTAAACTGGGCGTTTCCCACTTAATAAATGTGTGGTTTGTATAAGTTTATTTTCTAGACAAAGACTTGACCTGTGTTGAAACCATCCCCAGATCTCAAAGTACAAGAAGTGGCATACCAGTGGTATCGGTGCCACAGATAGTCAACAGTGGAGGAACCCTGTTACAGGATGGCAGACAAACCACCCCTAAAGCTTTGCTGTACAGTCCAGCTGCTTACTTGCCAGTTTCAAAGCTTCTCTTCAGAGAGGATGTAAATAAACGGTGTTCCACCAACTCTTCCAGTGGAATACTCCAGCAGCAGAGAATAAACACTAGATGTATTAGGTCATAGAATAAAAGCTATGACAGTTTCTTTTTTATCTTAATGGTTAATATGAACTTTGCACTATCCTCCAAAATCTGCACTTTTGTGATATAAAAATTTTATTAAATTATATAAAATTGCATTTACCCCAGTTCCTCCAAGAAGATACATGTCCCTGTGTAAGGGGATATGCTTTTTCCCCAGCTTGAGAATCACCAACATAGAGGTGGGAAGTGAAGGAGATGTCTAAGGCTGACCTATGGCATTGGCTTGGGATCAGCTTCTTTGGAGTTGGGAGACTCTCCTACCATTTCTTACCTGTGGCTTGTTGCTTCATCCCTAGACCCACTCACCTTTCTGTGAAGTAACTTTTGAGACTTTGGGCAAGTAGTGTAGCGCCAGGCCATCACAGTAAGGGAGGAACTGCTGGTCAGCTGGAGACTTTACCATAAATTTCAAAATACACCTGACAAAAGGGCATTTGTCACTTTTCCTACTTCCTTATGATCTTTGGGTCACAAAGCATGACCCTGAAAACCAAAAAGGGAATTGAGATTTTTTTTTCCCCTGAAGAAAAAAAAATTTAACATTCTAAGCATTAGGTCAAGAATACTTCTTAACCTTTTTTTGCTCAAGTAGGTTATAATTTTTATTAACAAATTAAACTTAAGTATTACTTTGAATCCATAGTAAATAAGGTAGTGTTTTACAGTGCTGATATGCCCTTGACGCAGTCAGTAGCCACAGAAAGAACACTTACAAGGAGTTGGCTGGCCAAGATGGTGAAGACTTTAGGCAAGTTTGAGGCTGGTATTTATGCTCAAACGCAGAATCCCCAGCTCACATGCATGAGGTTTGCATCATGTGACATTCTCACATCAAGAAAGCTCCGTGTGCAAAGATAGGAATTTGTAAAACATTTTACTGTATCTGGTTAAGTACTTATCAAACAAATCTTTTACCTTACAAGAGGCTTTCGTGTACAGTTTCTTTAAATATTGTGCACCCCTAAGTTCTGCATGAAGCAAGGGTGAACTTCAAAATAATGTGAGAACAATTTCAAAGTGTACACACGTTCTTCTATGCCCCACCTAGTCAGTTAGATTCTCCATGTCCCCAGAGTGATTCTGAACAGGGATTGTCTAAGTGTGGTCTACGGTCCCTTGTGAATCCCCAGGACCCTTTCAGGGTTCCATAAGGTCAAAGCTATTTTCATAATGATACTAAGATGTTACTGGCCTTTTTCACTGTTGACCAAATGTGTCAACATTGGGAGGATCTGCATAACTCAATGAGCTGACATTTTCCAAATAACCAATGGACAGTGTTAAAAGTCATGAATGGGTAAACGATCCATTTAAAGTGTAAGAGACAGCAATGAATTTTACTGTAATAGAGCAGGTAAATTTCATTCATTGATGTATAAAACTTTTAGATCGCACAACTAACCTTTAAGAAACTACCACTTGTCAAGTTTTGGTGTAATATCAAAGAAGAATATCCACAATTACCTGAAAAGTCTATTTAAATGCTTGCTTTTTTTTTTTAACTGCGTATGTGGGTGAGACTAGATGTTCTTTAATACTCAACCAAAACAGACACCACAGCAGAGTAAATGGAGAAGCAGGGTGAATGCAGAATCCAGTTGTCTTCTATCAAAGAGATTTGTAAAAATATAAAAAGATGCCACTTCACTATGTTTTTGTTATTTTGGAAGATATTTTTTTTCACAAAAATGTGTTATTTATATTAACATGCAACAGGCTTATTATTGCTATGTCTAATTGAACTAATAAATGTTTTTAAATTTCTCAGTTTTAATTTCTAATATAAATATCAATAGTTATATTCCATGTAAACAAAAGCTCTTGATATCATCAGTAATTGTAAAGAGTGTGAAGGGGTCCTAATATCAAAAAGTGTGAGAACCCTGAAATAAAATATTGAAGTGAATTAGTCAGTTAAGACTTTGAGTTAAAATATATTTGGAGCTCCTCTCTGGCATACATGGAGCTACACCTATAGGTGATTATGTTTTCTTCAGATTAACTTTACTAATCATCATACAACATATGAAAAAGGAAGGCAATCTCTACTTTGGAGGGTTATTAGAAGCAAATTAGATTAGGTTTTAAATTTTGCTGTGTGGTCACATCCACATCTAAATTTCCTTAAAGTTGGTTGTAGCATAATACCTTTCAGATTATCACTTTAATATCAACTCCTTTTAGCCATAAATCTCTGACCTGCTTCTCCTTGACATCTGAACTATCCCTGAACACCTTCCTTCTGACCTCAACTTATACTCAGAAATTAAAAACTAATTTTAATGTTAACTTAAGCAAAATACAATTAAAAAGAAATCTTTTACAAATGCAATGCTTTCCAAAGTCAGAATAAGTGCCACTGGTAAGTGTATGTTCCTCCTTTTCCTAATTACTATGGGGAGGATTGACTAAAGAAAGGTTAAGAAAAATATGTCAGCCTATCATCACAACTAAATATATTTCCTAGCCTTGAAACACGGTTTTAAAATATATTAAAATTCAAACAACCAGCCTCATTCAAGTTTACTTTATAGGCCCTCAAATATTAATTATTAATAATACTAATTGAAAAAGCAGTTTTTTCCTCCTGGTAAGTGGTCTAAACTACTTGAAAGAATCAATCTTACTTGTGGGTAGTGCTTTTTCTATTACTGAGGTGTCCTGTGCATTACAATATTCATTTATGCTTCACTTAAATAAAATCGAGGACTCCAGAGGACCCTTCTAGTGCCCTTGAAATGGGTAATCTAAGTGGTATTTAGTAACTTAGAAGGGCTATTATCTTTAAAAAGTGAATCATCAATTCCCAAAAGCTGTTTTGGTCTCCTGTTCTTATACCAAAAATGAAGGAGGAACTTGGGTTGTCAAAATATAATGTGATTACATTCGTCCCATTCAGCTGTTCCTCCAAAAGATGAGTAATTTACTTAAGGATCAGCCCACCGTGTGCTATGTGATGGCAGCTGAAAGCACTCGACATCTAGGTAGTATCCCATTTTCAGAGTGATACAGTGGTGAAGACAAAACCCAAAGCATTAAATAATATAAATGATTATTTGTATTTGGCTTTGGAAAGTGTTTTTAATTTATTTCAGCATGCTATGTCTTACAGTCTCTGAATTTGCTTAAGAAAAAAGCCACTTTGTACACCTACACGTACATAAAAAGGCATTCTGTGAAATCTCACTTTTAAGAATTGACTCCCCTCTTTATCTCTACTTGTCTTCAGTTCCTCTCTGCTCACTATTCTGATTTAGGAGAGACAAATGATTTTTTTTTTTTTTTACATTCCACTTATAGTGTTGAATGGGTAGGGGCTTTATATAGGTCTTCAGTTTTATGTCAGTTTGTTGGCCCTCTGTGACTACGACTGGTAAGAACTTTTAGGAATGACCTGTAGAGCAAGGTAGTGTCGTGGAAGGAGCGTGAAATGTACACCCAGAAGACCAGGGTTCAGTGGACTCCCGTTAGTTTACAGTTTTAACCTCTTTGAACTATCATGTAATGATTTACGGATGTGACTGCTAGAGTCAGACACACCTGGCTTCTCCAAAGACTCTCTGACATAAATTACAGACAAGACTTTGGAGTTCCAGACCAACATTACTGACCGACAAGTACCCTACATCCCTACCTGGCATGTCTCAAAAGCATCTCAATCCCAACGTGTCTGGACCGAACCTCATGATCTTCCCCCACAAAACTGGGTTTTTGCCTCCACCGGGGGGAGCCCCATGCTCTATCCAGTTACACCAGTTAGAAATCTGGGGGTTACCTAGGACACCTTAATCTCCCCCACCCTCCTCCATTGAATCCACCAACAACCAGTTCTGCTGATTTTTTTATCTTCTGTTTTTCAAATTCTGTCCATCTCTCTCCCATCTTCATCGCCACCACACGATCTGTCATCTCTCTTCTAGACCACCGGAAGACCTCCCCTCTCAACCACTTCTAACAGGCCTCCCCTTGCCCACCTCTTTGCCACCATCCCCTATTTGGTTGGCCCTTCAGCTACAGCCATCTGATCATGTAGATCAGCTCAGAATGATATCTATATCGTACACATCTTGTCATGTCACCTTTCTTCAAATCCCCTTTGGGAGCTCCTCACTGCTCTGCTCTTAAGATATGGACCAGAATCCTTAACAAAACCTGAGTCTTCAGCTTCACCTGCCTCATTCTTCTCTGGCTCTTTGCCCTTCAGCCACATTGACCTTCTTTTAGTTCCTCAGTTGCATCTTGCTCCCTCCTGTCTTAAGGCCTTTGCAAATGCCGATACCTCGGCCTGGAATACTCTACCTTTGCCCAGTTAACTCTTCTCGTTCTTTAAATATCTGCTTAACTTGTATTTCTTCACAAACCCCTTCCCTGACCCACAATCCCCAAATTAGACCCTAGTTTTATGACCTCATAGTTCCTTATGTTTTTCTTTGATAGTTCTTCTCAGAGTTGGCTATTAGAAATCTGTGTACTTATTTGATTATACCCTTGAACTCTGTGTATTCTTCATACTTGTATCCACTGCCCCTGGCACCTTAGAAAGCTCTCATGATGTGCATGACCACTTCCCAGATCTGCTTCTTAAGAGCTAGCTCTGCATGTAGGCAAGTTACTTAACTTCCCTAAGTCTAAATTTTTTCTGGAAAAAGGCTAATTAATCCTTGACACATACGTGGTCATTTATTATTAATGGTGTGGTTATTGTTATAATTAATAATGAAACAAATAGTAAGAAGACAATATACCATGGTATTGACCAGGATTAAATGATGTGTGTGAAGGGTTATTATAAACTATGAAGCACTATTAAGAACATAATTATTAGCATGAAGAAACACGAGGTGACATTTTAAAATTGAAAAATCCTTCCAAAATATAGCACACATTAAATTGATGAGAATTTTGGAGTTAATCTAGGAAAAACAGAAACTGAACTTTTACCCCCAAATCACCCAACTAGTCAGGGGCCAACCGATGATGGGAACTCAACACTCTTCTCCTCTCTAAACATGTAGTTTTTAATTTATTTAACAAATATTGAACCTCAGACAGTATGCTTAGGCACATGGGATAAAGTAATAAATGAAAAGTAGCACTCAATGCTGGCTTTCCAGAAGCATCAGGCAGGTTCACAGAGGCTCTGGAGGTAAGAAGACCCTCCAGTCTTGAAGGTCAGGGAAATTCTGCAAAGGACAAGTAGAGCTGGGGGGAGGGGCAGGCGGTCAGTGGTGGTCCCTCTGCAAGTAGCACATTCAAAGGTCCTGCACAGAAGTTCCAAGGCCCAGTTCAAACAGGCCCCGTCTCCTGACCATGTGAGTAGAAATCAGGTTGTTGAGCTGCTCAGCTTTGAGAGGGAGGCCCCTGAGCAGTGAGTGTTATGTTCTGTTAGGAGCCCAAGAACGGCCTGGGCATTCAGGACATTTTCTGGGCAAAGAAAACTGCAGTTTATGTCAGTTCACCCAGAATTTCCCAAGTGAGTGAAATACATCATTCTGTCTTCCTTATCGTCAATATACTCAGATAAAACTGGATTTGTGATCGTGCCTGGACTTCAGAACAGTGGGACACTTGTTGATCACTTGGTAAAGACCACCAAACGGACAGTCTTGTATCAAGAAAACAATTAGGCACAACTTAATGTCATAAAGTAAAACTTGATGTTGCAATTTTTTTTGCATTAGAAAAAAATTTTTTCCATCTGTTGAATATAGTGCCACTGTCCTTCCTCTAGAAGTATATTCTGACGTTATGTCCTGTCTACCTTTTTATGTTGAAAAGCTCTCCATTCCTAGCAGGTATGTAAATATTTTATGTCTTTTCTTTCAAAATAAAGAGGGAGCACACTCTGTTGCACCCCCAGTTTCAAGGTTGCTTGGTTTGTTTTTAGTAGGTCTTGGCAGCCCAGAAGTCTGAAAACCAATAGTTTAGATTAGCACTAGAGTACGGAATGCAGAGTGAGCAGCGGTGAGGTCACCTGTAAGCCATGTTGAGGAATCTGGGTTTCATCCCGAAGGCGGTGGGGGAACAGGAGGAGGATTTTCAGCAGGATGGTAACATCAGATTTGCCCTTGAAGAGATGGTTCTAGCTGTTCCACACGGATAGGTTGGAGAGGCTAGAGCTGGAAACGGGGAGATGAGTAGGGAGGTAGAGTTAAGGCGTGGGGTGGGACAGAGAGTTTAAATTGGTGGCACATGGGTGGCATATGGGGAGTGAGAGGTAGAGGCCTGAAAGGGGAGTCGGGGTTCCTGGCTTGGTCGAGGGGTAGATGATGGAGCCATGCACTGAGCTGGGGATACAGATGGAACAGGTTTGTGTCGATCGCTTTTATTGTCCCTTTGGGATCTGAGTTGTTTTGCCTAGACTGAATTTAGGGTTCCTTTGGGGCAGCCAAGTGAGAGTGGACCAGATCACCACAGAGAGTCTGCAGAGTGAGAAGTGGGCTGTGGACCAAAGGCAGAGGAGCAAAAGAGGAATCTTGATGGGGATTAAAATAGAATAGCCAGAGGTGAGACAAAAACCAAAGTGCGGTGGCCTGGAAGCAGGGCCTGAATATTTATGGAGCAGGAAGAAGGGTATTAAATGCCGCAGAGAGGTCGAATAAGCTGCTCTTCCATTGGGCTGGGGAGCAAGAGGCCATCAGTGACTTTGGTGGGCAGTGCAGGGCCATTTCAGTGCTGGCGGGCAGCAGCAATGTGGTTGGGTGAGCAGTCGATGGCTGTGAGCAGAGCAGATGTGCATTTCCTCAAGGGGGGTAGCCTGGAGCACAGCCAGCCCATGAAGTTGCTGCATCCTCAATCTACGCAGCACTGTGCAAGTAAAGCCTCATGGAAATGATTATGAAGGGGGCCGTGATAAGGAAAGAAGATTGGGGAAAGGGCAGTACTGTCAGCTGGATGGGGGTGGGGCAGGAGCTCCCTGAGATGCTCCAAGCCGGGTACCCTCTCCTCCCTCTACCCTCTTACCCTGTTTTCTCAGGTTCATTCATATATGTGAGAATCTAGGGGGTGGTTTTTCTTTTTCCCACTGAGAAAGGCTTTTTGGTCTCTAGAGTAAAGAAGATTTTTAAAAATTGATCTGTATGGGATTTTCCCCCCATGTGAAATATGAACATATGACACATTT
Source organism: Mesoplodon mirus (assembly GCF_964341445.2). Classification (NCBI taxonomy): domain Eukaryota; kingdom Metazoa; phylum Chordata; class Mammalia; order Artiodactyla; family Ziphiidae; genus Mesoplodon; species Mesoplodon mirus. Next base: position 14,896,608 of record NC_138986.1, read on the forward strand.
TCTTTGTTTCTCCTTTCATTTGGTTTTTCCACTTTTCAGAGACTCCGGACATGTGTTCTGCCTTCTGTATTTGAAAGACACATTCAGTTCATTTCCTATTCTAGATGCCCCTAAATTGAGATCCTAAAATAACTAGTAGACCCTCTTTAAAAATAAACATTTTTCAGTTTTATCATAGTTTTATTCTTATGATCTGAATAAGATACTTACGTTAGTCCGTTTTGGAACAAGGGGGGAGCCATACATTTTGCTAAATCGAAGAGATGATATATATCCGTTCATGTAAAAACCCCAAACCTCAAAATCGTTCTATAAAATATTGATAAATTTGATGAAAATTTTATATGTCAAAAATCTCTCTAAAACAAAAGAGAGAAAAATATTAGCAACATATGTGACAAAGGGCTCGTTTTCTTTATATCCAAAGGGTTTTACAGATTGATAAGAAAAAAGAACAAATAACCTGATAGAAAATGGGCAAAGCTCATGAAGAGAAGCAAGAGGACATAAAAATATACTTCAGTTCATCATTAAATCCATAGAAGGTAAAAAGTGATATTGGCAAAAATTCTTTAAAAAGTGATAATACCCAGTGTTGGCCAGAGTGTGGGGAAATGGGTGGGGTGGATGGACACTATTGTGTGTCCATAATATTTGAGTCTCTTATAACAAGTATATACACTTTAAAGTAGCCATAAAAAATCCCCTATTAATTTTAAACAGACATACTTGTACGTAGTGTGTTCCAAAAAAACAAATGAACCCCAGTTTAAACCCTACTTCTTGTTCTTAGGGATTCTATAATCTTGGGCAAGCTACCTGACTTCTCTAAGCCTGATTCCTCTTTTGTAAAATGTGGTTAGCAAGACCTCAAATAGCTCAAGTCAGTGTGAAAGTACATGAATGACATATAGGTACTATACTTTTTGTAGAGAAAGGCAAGTTAGTAAGATGGGAAAGGAAGTGTTCTGGCACTTTTCAGAGAACAGCCTTGAAGGCAAGTTTCTAAAGTTATATCCTGGTGGAGGTCAGATGAGAGCGATATTTCTTAGTCATCCCGGTTACTTTGCCACCTGGCAATGTCCCTGTCTCTCCTTCCTGATCTTCATGCTTTCGCCTTCTCTGACATACGCAGAAAACACTGGGAACTAAGTTCCCGATCCACGCCACTGACGTTCACCTGCAAGCAAGACTACAGTCCAGGTCTCCTCACACTCAAACTCCTGCAAACAGGGATGGCTCTCCTGCTTCTCATGCTTGGATATAGCTCTTGGTAGAAAACACAATACTTGACATTCTGGAGTCTTGCTTTGTGACCAGATCAGTCTCTTAAAGTAGCATTCCACTTGGTTCATTTATTTTAGGGCACACCTGTCCATTTCTGTATCTGCCAGATCATCCCCAGAACCTAACCCTAACCCTAGAACAGGAAAGAGGGTGAGGAGTTAAGCACCAGCTGAGTAAGAATCGATGTGTTTCTGTTTCTATTTTTGTTTTTAAGCTTACTGGTAATGCTTTCTCCACAGTCGCTTCCCTGATTCTGAAGTTAAGCATCGTGGTGATCCATTTTTAATCTAATTAATTAATGTGTAATGGGCCTTTCTTTTTTAATGTTTTATTTTGAGATAACTGTAGATTTCCATGCAGTCCCAAGAAATAATACAGAAAGAGCTCATGTACCCTTTACCCAGTTTCCTCTAATGGAAACATCTTGCAAAATTCTGCTCCATCACAACCAGGGTATTGACATTGACACCATTGAGCTGCAGAACGTTTCTGTCACCACAGGGCTCCCTCCTGTTGCCCTTCTACGGCCAAGCATCACTGCCGTCCTCTCGCCTCGCCCCTCCGCCACTAATCTGTTCTCTACTTCCATAATTTTCAAGAATGTCATGTAAATGGAATCATACAGTATGTAACCTTTGGGGACATAATTCACCCAGGTTGTTGCCTGTTTCTGTAGTTCGTTTCGTCTTAAGGCTGAGTAGTTTCCTGTGGTTTGGGCATACCACGTTGTTTAACTGTTCAGCCATCGAAAGGCATCTGGGGCACTTCTGGTTTATAACTGAGGAATAAAGCTGCTGTGGATATACAGGTGCAGATGTTTGTGTGAACCTAAGTTTTCATTTCTCTGGGATAAACGTCCATGTGTAAAATTGCTGGGTAGTATGGTAGTTACTACATATTTAATTTTTAAAGAAACTGCTTACTTTTCCAGAGCAGCTGCACCGTTTCACCTTCCCACCAGCAATGGCATGAGCAGTCCATTTCTCCGCATCCTTGCCGGCACTTGATTGTTGTTCTTTTATATTTGGCCACCCTGCTAGGCATGTGGTGAATCTCACTGTGGTTTTAATCTGCTTTTCCCTAATCGCTATTGAACTGTCTTTTCATGTGTTTGTTTGCCATCTGCATATCCTCACTTAAGTATTTTGCCCATTAGGTTTCTAATCCGATTGTTTTTGTACTGTTGACTTTTGAGAATTCTTTATATATTCTAGATACTAGTCCTTTATCACATTTTTTTCTCCTACCTTTTAGCTTGTCTTTTCATCCTCTCACCAGGGTCTTCCTCAGAACAACAGTTTTTAATGTTTATGAAGTACAATTTATCAATTTCTCCTTTTATGGTTAGTACTTTGGATGAATCCTAGATTCTCTAAAATTTTATCCCATTTTTTCCCCCAAAATTGTAGTTTTGGTGTTCTACATTTAAGTCTGTGATGCATTTTGAGTTAATTTTTATATAAGATATGAGATCAAAGTTCTTTTTCTTTTCTTTTTTCCTTTTCCTTTTTTTTTTTTTTTTTTTTTGGTCTATGGAAGTCCAACTGATCCAGCACCGTTTGTTGAAAACTGTTCTTTCTCCACTGAATTATTTTCGTGCCTTTGTCAAAAATCTACTCTACATATTTATGTGGGTTTCTCTATTCTATTCCATTGATCTGTGTGCTTATCCCTCTGTTAGTACCATACAGCCTTGAATACTGTAGCTATATCATACATCTCGAAATTGGATAGACTGATTCCTCCCGCTTTATTACTCTTTCTAAGAACTGTTTTAGCTATGCTAGTTTCTTTGCCTTTGCATAAACATTTTAGAATATTCTCATCTGTATCTACAAAGAAAATCTTGCTGGGATTTTGAAAAGAATTATATCAAACCCATATATCAATTTAGAAAAAATTGATTTATATTATGTGTTCCTAAACATAAATACAGTATGTCTCTTCATTTATTTAGATCTTCTTTGATTTCTTTCACCAGCATTTTGTAGTTTTCAGTATACAAGTCCTATACGTGTTTTGTTAGATTTACATCTATGTATTTCATTTTTTGTGTGATTATAAATGACATATTTCTAATTTCAGTGTCCACGTGTTCAGTGTTAGTATATAGAATTACAATTGGGTTTGTTTGTTTGTTTGTTTATTTTTGGCTGCGTTGGGTCTTTGCTGCTGCGCGGCATGTGGGACCTTCCCGGACCAGGGGTCGAACCTGTGTCCCCTGTGTCGGCAGGTGGAGTCTTAACCACTGCACCACCATGGAAGCCCTACAATTGGTTTTTATATGTTTATCTTGTATCCTGTGGCGTGGCCAAAGTCATTTAATAATTCCAGGAGTTTTCGTAGATACCTTGGGATTTTCTGTGTATATAAAAGTCATGTCATCCGCAAACAGGGACAGTTTTATTTCTTCCTTTCCTGTCAGTGTGCCTTTTATTTCCTTTCTTGCTTTATTGCTCTAACTAGAATATCCAGTACTATATTGAATAGTGAGAATGAACATCCTTGCGTTGTTCTCAATCTTAAGGCGAAAGCATTCGCTCTCTCTCCCCATTAAGTATACTGTTAAGTATAATGTTGATATTTGTGTGCTGGGCTTTTATAAATGCTGTCTGCCTGTGGGAAGGAGCACATCAGGAGTTTACTGATTTGATACACCGGCTCCCCCAGAGGCAGTTCCCCTACTACAAATAGATTGAGGCCACGTGGTTTGCTGGAGTGAAGTGTGAGGAATAAAGACGTTAGAACCTTGGAGTCAGGGCATTCAGATTTAAATTTTGACTCCCCCCACCTTCTGGCCAGATGGGCCAGGCTAACTACTCGCACCTCTCGAAGCCCATTTCCTCCTCCACAAAAGATGGAGAAGACGATCCGTCCTGAGCCCTCACCCTGGAGGAGTAACCACGTAGGGTTATTATAGCCCTGCCAGCGGCAGCCCTGTCCACACGGCAGGAGCTGGAGGATCGTCCAGACTTGGTGAGATCTTGGCCCTACCCTGCTGTGGCTACACCCCAGCACCTTAATTTACTTTTCTCTCTGGAAGGTTGGACAACTTCTGATGGATCATTAGAATTTGCGCTTGGAATCTTAAACTCAACGACAAAAGAATGTTTGCTGTCTGGTGGGCTGACTGCTCAGGTCCATTTCCTGGTTTCTCCACTTACCATCTGTATAAACTTGGGCAAAGCACGCAGTCCCCGAATTCACCGTAAATTTCATCATCTGTAAAATGGGAGTAACAACAGAGCTACGTCACAGGGCTGTTGTGAAGACTGAGTGAATTTATGCAACATTTCTAGCAGTGCCTGACCTATTAGCCGGGACCATTACTATTGGTGACTCTAAAGACACTACTTATTTGTGAATCGTCTTTCTTAAAACCAAATTGTTTGCTTTGCAGATTTTTAAAAAAATGGATTTGGCCAACCATGGACTTATTCTTCTGCAGCAGTTAAACGCTCAGCGCGAGTTTGGTTTCCTGTGTGACTGCACGGTTGCCATCGGCGATGTGTACTTCAAGGCACACAAATCAGTTCTTGCTTCATTCTCCAATTACTTTAAGATGTTGTTTGTCCATCAGACCAGGTAACTAACGTGGTTGATATTAATCTAATGACTGTAGACTCTGCAATTCCATGGCCCTCCTTCCCATGAACATGCTCTTTGCCCTCATCACGACCGGGGGTCTCGCTGCCTCTCCCTGGGTTCCCAGTCCCTCATCACCTCACTTGCCCCGAGCAGCCCCTCCACCTCCAAGTAGCCACGCTGGGGGTCACTGACACAGTCAGGATCGGCAGGGTCGGGTCCACTATGAAGGCAGCTTCCTCTCACTCCTCCGGCCCCGTCCCGGCTCTCCCCCAGACTTTGAGTATTTATCCTAGTCTCCTAATGAGAAGCTTGGCGGCATGAATTCCCACAGTTTCCTTCTTTTCTCTCTTAAAATGTCTCAATCTCCTTATCTTCGCACAGTCTTTTTCTTCCCATCTCTCTGTCGTGGAGAAAAGGGCCCCTGATTGTCTAAGGAAAACAATCTTCCTCCTGCCCTTATGCTCCCAGATCCTACCCTGCAGTTTTCATTCTGTACTTTTCATTTTATACTTGTACCCCCACTGCCATCCCCAAGCCTGTGAAGGCTCAGCCCTTCCGTGACACCGCTGTCTACCTGCGTGATGGTGCTGCTTTTCCTTTGTTTCACTGTGAAAGTTCTACAAAGGATGACCTATGGCCTCGCTTCTCCTCTCCTCATCCCACACTCTTCCTCTCCGTTGGCACTGTGGTTTCCACCCGTCGCTCCACTGGCATCATTTTTCCAAGGTCGCCTCCTCATCAGAATCACTGCCTCCTCCCAGTCTCTGTTGTCCTTGTCCCCTGCAGCATTTGCGACTGTTTTCTTCCTTCGGAAGGCTTGTCACCTGCATTTTGATGACTCTGAATCCCCCTTGTTTTTCTGCCTTCTCCACAGGCGCCTCCTGCAGTTTTGGTGAGTGGGGTCTCCACGCTGCTTTCTCTCTGCCTCTCCTGATGGGCGCTCATCTTTTCCCGGATCTTGCCTCTGCTGGAAACCAGTTGACAGCTCTGGGCTTGATCTTTCTCTGTCTCCAGAACTCTATTTCCCAAGGCCACAGGCTGCCTGCTGGACATCTAGAATTGAATATCCTCTTTTATCTCATTTTGCATGTCTAAAACTGAATTAAGTCTTCCCTGAAGTCCCTTCTGACTTCCCTATTTTTTTTCTCTTCAAGTAAGCCATACTAAAAATCTCTCTAAAATCGTATCCCGTCGGCGCCCAAATCATGTTTTCTTCATAATTACCTCTCACATTAGTTCTTTCCTTCCCTTCTCACTTCCATTTCCTAATCATTTTCCACGTTACTGTCAGATTAATATTCCTAAGCATTGCTTTGATTGGAGTGTGCCTTTGATCCGAAACCTACCAGATTGTGTTACTCCTTTGATTGGAAACCTAGAGGACACCCATCACACATCAAAATAGCACACAGATTCCTCATTGTGTCTTTCAAGGCCCTGCCAGGCATGAAGCCTGACCTCCTTCCAGCCTCTCTCCGACCTCACGCCCACCTGGACCACACTTTGCTGGCCTTTTGCTCACTCCCTGAGTCCTAGTTTACATATCACCTCTTCCGTGACCTCCGCCCCCCTCTTCCGTGACCTCCGCCCCCCCAACAATCAAGGGAGCCCAAATGATCAAAAGCAGTCTCTTCCTCTCTCATTAGCACTTTATTTATGCCGTTTTGTAAGAGCAACGTATTTTCCCTTTGTTGTTGTTATCTGCATACTTACCGCCCCTCATTTGTAAGATGCTTGAGGGCAGAGACTGGGTTTTACAAATGTTTTTGAACAGTTGCAGCCTATAGTTCGGGGATTTGTGCATAATAGTCACTTGATAAATGTCTAGAGGAGCAGAATGGGGGATTAGTAGGATTAATGGCAGGCGGAGCTTGCTTTATCTTGGGACACTAAGGATGCTCCTGTTTCCTTCATTGTCAGAGACATCACAGCTAATAGGCACTGGAAGTCTCTACGCAATGAATTAAATTGTCTTGCAAAGGGACAGGTTTTCATTTTGAGGAATAAAAAAATATAATGTAATGAGTTTTAAATAGATGCAGGAAACTTAAGTGTAGAACAGTAAGCAGATACCTTTCTAACAAAGGAATGTGATATTGGTGCAGAGTGGAGCCCCAAGTTTGAGCAACAGTGTGTTATTGCCCCAGAGCTGGCACGTGCCCTTTGGGCTGCCTGAGGCCTTGACCACCTCTGGTGAGAAGAGAATACTGCACAAAGACCAGAGCCATGCTTTTAACTGCTGGCTACTGTAGAGAGAGACCAAGAATACAGTTTTTTCACACTTAAGAGAGTGTTTTATGTCTGCAGTTACCACTAGATGTCTCTGTCTTATGGACACTACTCTAAGTGAACGTTTTAAATCACGTAGCACTGCAGACTTGGAGCTCTCAAAAATAAAACAGAGACAGGCCTTGCGAAGTACAACCTCTGACAACATCTAACGTTATTTTTAAAGCCTTACTTTCAAAGTTCTTTAAGCCCAACTTTTACTTGAAGGGTCTAGTGAAGGAAAGATTGAAAATGTAAATGACTGTGAAAGTTTACAGGAAGGGCTTGAAGCTGTGCTAAAACTATATTTTTCCTTCATAAAAGTGTTACATCACAGACATCGGCAAATCAAACCACTTAGGTGTAAGCATATTGTAGAGAGCTGTGTCCTTCCCAGAGCACTTGGAAATGACCAGAGTGGCCCAGAGCGAGCTTGAGCGAATCGACAGGAGGTCTGGCGGACTGGGAGGGACAGCCGTCAAGGACAGCAATGGCTGGAACGTGACATAAGGAGTTTTTTGGGGTTTTTTTAATTGGTTGATAACTTTTTTCTTTTTTTTTTTTGGCTGCGCTGGGTCTTCGTTCCTGCACACGGGCTCTCTCCAGTTGCGGCGAGCGGGTGGCCACTCCTCACTGCGGTGCGCAGGCCTCTTCTTGCGGTGGCCTCTTTTGCTGCAGAGCACGGGCTCCAGGCTCGCGGGCTCTAGGGCACGCACTCAGTAGTTGTGGCTCACAGGCCCAGTTGTTCCGCAGCATGCAAGACCCTCCCGGACCAGGGCTCGAACCCATGTCCCCTGCATTGGCAGGTGGACTCCCAACCACTCAACCACTGCGCTACCAGGGAAGCCCTAAGGAGCTTTTTTTTTTTTCCTTCGGTACGCAGGCCTCTCACTGTTGCGGCCTTTCCCATTGCGGAGCACAGGCTCCGGATACACAGGCTCAGCGGCCATGGCTCACCGGCCCAGCCGCTCCGCGGCATGCAAGACCCTCCCGGACCAGGGCTCAAACCCATGTCCCCTGCATTGGCAGGTGGACTCTCAACCACTGCGCCACCAGGGAAGCCCCCCTAAGGAGTTTTTTATAATAACTTCTGAAGTGCCTTGAATGTGTCTATGTGCTTCTGCTTTAAGAAAAGAAAAAAAAAAAAAAAAAAAAAGAACAAATCAGGATAAATGGGTGTCTGGAAACCTCCCAGAGCCCTGGGCACTTGCAGTAGACCCCAGGGACACGCCGCTTTCCTCTCCCTGGGGACTCCTCACCAGCTCTGCGGCCCCTGGAGTCCTTCCTTCTCCCTCTAAGCCTGGCTGAAGTGTGGACAGGGCCTCCCCAGCCCCATCCCTTCTTTGCCCTCAGAAACTGCATGAAGTTCTTTAAAATTTGAGAGATTTACTGTCCAGTCACCTCCATTCACAGTCGGTAGACAGAGGACAACCTATACAATAACAAATAAGGGGAAATTATAAAACGTACAACAGTTTTTCTGGAAAGGGGCCCTGCTTTGGATTTACGTCTCATGGATGCTGAAAAATATAGCCCTGCTTTGTATTTACCTCTCGTGGATGCTGAAAAATATAGCCCTGCTTTGGATTTCTACCCTTCCCTCTTCTTTGCCCTGGGGGCAGGGGGGCTCCCTCTCCCCTCCTCCTGCCTGGAGGAGCATTCCTACCCACAGAACAAAAGGTGCCCTATAGTCTCCTGGGGTGATTTGCATCTCTGAAGGCCTGTGGCTTCCTGGTTAAATAGGCCTTTGCCTGGCCCTGGAAAGATCCCCACTACTTCAATCTGGAGTTGATTGCTTACATTATGAAAGTATTCTTCACCACACCTAATCCCTGCAGCTTTATTTTGAATATGGAATTTCCCTAAAGCATCTAAATATGTTCTAGTATACACATAATATTGTGGGCACTTACCTTGTGCTTAAAGGGAGGACCACCTGCATTTGCACTCCTATTTAAAGGAATATAAATAACTTAAAGGACTATAAAAAGACTCCCAATACAGACATGAATGATCTGTGTGTCTTTTTTAAAAACAGAGTGACATAAACTCTTCCTCTTTATACCGTCAAAGGGGTGCTGGTTTTTAGGCTTGATCTTTATTCTTTGGCTCCCATACTTTATAGTCAAACATTTCCCACACAATTATTTGTATGCAGTCATGTTGAAATATACACACATTGATAGCGATGCAGTAATTATTCAAATCTATTTTGTCACAAATTGCTATTAAAGTCACTTTACCCCCTTTTTTTAACAGAATAAAATATTAAATTTAGAAGAGCAGAATATACTGATACTATTTTAGCATATTGGAAAATATTTGTTAATAAGATAAATAGCTTAATAGTAATAGTAAATCATAATAGTAATAAGTGGTATAATCAAAAATGATTATAAATTCTAAAGGCATTCAAGGAAGGTGTCTTTAAACTTAAAAAATGCACTGTCCTGCTTCCCTGGTGGCGCAGTGGTTAAGAATCCGCCTGCCAATGCAGGGGACACGGGTTCAAGCCCTGGTCTGGGAAGATCCCACATGCCGTGGAGCAACTAAGCCTGTGTGCCACAACTACTGAGCCTGCGCTCTAGAGACCGCGAGCCACAACTACTGAGCCCTCGTGCTACAACTCCTGAAGCCCGGGTGCCTAGAGCCCGTGCTCCACAACAAGAGAAGCCACTGCAATGAGAAGCCCACGCACCACAATGAAGAGTTAGCCCCCGCTCGCCGCAACTAGAGAAAAGCCCGCGCACAGCAACAAAGACCCAACACGGCCAAAAATAAACAAATTAAATAAATAAATTTTTTAAAAATACTTTAAAAAAATGCACTGTCTATAGAATATATTCACTCAGTATGTGATAGCACACATACCTCATAATATGTATTATTATTATTATTTTTTTTATGTGTGTGGTATGTGGGCCTCTCACTGCTGTGGCCTCTCCCATTGCGGAGCACAGCCTCCGGTCGCGCAGGCTCAGCAGCCATGGCTCATGGGCCCAGCCGCTCCACGGCATGTCGGATCCTCCCAGACCGGGACACGAACCCGTGTCCCTTGCATCGGCAGGCAGACTCTCAACCACTGCGCCACCAGGGAAGCCCCTTTATAATATGTAGATATACAGCTCACTGATTTATAATGATGCATTAGAGTTTCCCTAGTGGCCCAGGGAGAGTTCTTGGGACCTTTATATTATTGCTGCTTGAATCATAATGCTGTTTCTGGGATGATGCAAACACTAAAGTCTAAAAGTTATAAAATCAATTTTGCCACAACTGCTTTAGCTACCTCAGATAAATCATTTAACTTTGGGGGACCTCAGTTTCTATGTCTGTCAGATGGGAATAATCAGATCTGCCTCATATACTACACAGGGTTGTCTTAATGCTCCAAAGAATCTTGGTGCTTTGGCTTAGGAGTTAGACTGAAATTTAAATCCCAGTTCCATTGCTTACTAACTCTGATATTGAGCAAGGTATAAATCCCTTTGAACCTTAACTCCTTATCTGTAAACTGAGAATTAATGGCAATTAAATGAGAAAATGCCTATAAATCCCAGCTGCAGGGACATCCCTGGTGGCGCAGTGGTTAAGAATCCGCCTGCCGATGCAGGGGACACAGGTTCGATCCCAGGTCCGGGAAGATCCCTATGCCGCGGAGCAACTAAGCCCATGCCCCACAGCTACTGAGCCTGTGCTCTAGAGCCTGCAAGCCACAACTGTTGAGCCCATGTGCTGCAACTACTGAAGCCCACGCACCTAGAGCCCGTGCTCCACAACAAGAGAAGCCACCGCAATGAGAAGCCCGTGCACCGCAACTAGAGAAAGCCCACGCGTAGCAATGAAGACCCAAAGCAGCCAGTAAATAATTATTAATTTTTTAAAAGATAACTGGAGAATATTAGAAACAATTAAAAAAAAATCCCAGCTACAGTTCTAATGATGAGGATGATTACGTTTGATAAGGAACTGAGTTGTCCCAGAGCTGCTTTTCATGCAGTCTAGCAATGCTGGGGCAGTGATCTGGCTCCATTCGAGCTAGAATGTGGTTTGCCTTTCCTGTTCTTCCCAGCTCTACAGCTCTCCATCCTCATGCTGGAGAGAGCAGAGGGTTGCAGAGCAGGGGTAGGATGAGGTTTTCCTTTTTCTCACTTTTGTTGTCTTGCTCTTAGGCACTAGTCCAGCGCCCCCATGTTATATTGTTTGACTCTTACCTTGAAAGATCTGCTGAGCTCTGGATGGCACTGGATCAATACAGAGTCCTAGACATTTAGCTAAAAGATCTGCAGGTCAGTGGTTCTTAACCATCTACTGGGTCACAGTCCACTCTGAGATAGAAAGCAATGGATCATCTCCATAAAACACAAAGTTTTTTTATATATGATATAATTTTACGTAGATTACTAGGAGAAAAACTGCTTCAAGAGTCTATGAGTTAAGATACCACATTGGTTTAACATGAATTTTCCTTTCTCGGTCCTTTAAAATATCTTTACTGTATTTCTCTCTGTTCTTAATAGGATTAGAGTTAAATTATATAGGTTCCAGTATTCTAGTTCATGAAATGAACAGTAAGATATATGTGAGATGGTCTTGTTTCATTTGCCTTTGTAAGTACCGGGTTTTTCCCCCAGGCTTTATGTTGTCATTTGAGTCATGAATTGACGTTCACTCACAGACTTGTTTTTTACCTGTTTCTTTCAGTGAGTGTGTCCGTTTGAAACCCACTGACATCCAGCCCGACATCTTCAGCTACCTCCTGCATCTGATGTACACGGGGAAGATGGCACCTCAGCTGATCGACCCGGTGCGCTTAGAGCAGGGGATCAAGTTTCTCCACGCTTACCCGCTGATCCAGGAGGCCAGCCTGGCCAGTCAAGGAGCCTTTTCTCATCCTGACCAGGTTTTTCCGCTGGCGTCTTCCTTGTATGGCATTCAGATTGCAGATCATCAGTTGAGACAAGCCACCAAGATTGCTTCAGCGCCGGAAAAACTTGGCCGAGAGCCACGGCCACAGACGTCCAGGATGAGCCAGGAGCAGGTGCCTGAGGCCTCCCAGCTCTCCCAGCTGCCCTCGAATCTGACCCAGGTGAATCGGACACACATGACCCCCTCGGACCCGCTGCAGACCTCACTGTCGCCCGACCTCGTCTCCACTCCTGTTCCTCCCCCGCCCCCAGGGGAGGAGACCAATCTGGAAGCCTCTTCCTCGGACGAGCAGCCCACGCCCCTCACCATAGCCCACGTCAAGCCGAGCATCATGAAGAGGAACGGGAGCTTCCCCAAGTACTACGCCTGCCACCTGTGCGGGCGGCGCTTCACGCTCCGGAGCAGTTTGCGGGAGCACCTCCAGATTCACACGGGGGTCCCCTTCACAGCCAGCCAGCCCGGAGAGAGCCGCGTGCCCCTGTCCCTCTGCAGCAACACGGCGGACCTAGGAAAAGACGCCATGGAGGTGCCAGAAGCGGGGATGATCAGCGACAGCGAGCTGCGGCACATCTCGGACTCGCCCATAATCGACGGGCAGCCGCACTCGGAGACGCCACCGCCCTCAGACATCGCGGACATTGACAACCTGGAGCAGGCGGACCAGGAGAGGGAGGTCAAGAGGCGCAAGTACGAGTGCACGATCTGCGGTCGCAAGTTCATCCAGAAGAGCCACTGGAGGGAGCACATGTACATACACACCGGGAAGCCTTTCAAATGCAGCACGTGTGACAAGAGCTTCTGCAGGGCCAACCAGGCTGCCCGGCACGTGTGCCTCAACCAGAGCATCGACACGTACACCATGGTGGACAAACAGACCCTGGAACTCTGCACCTTTGAGGAAGGCAGTCAGATGGACAACATGTTGGTACAGACGAACAAACCCTACAAATGCAACCTGTGTGACAAAACGTTCTCAACTCCCAATGAGGTTGTTAAACATTCATGCCAAAACCAGAACTCAGACGTTTTCGCCCTAGACGAAGGGCGGTCCATTCTCCTGGGCAGTGGGGACTCTGAAGTGACGGAGCCCGACCGCCCAGTGTTAGCTTCCATCAAAAAGGAACAAGAAACAGTGTTGTTAGACTGAATGTTACTTATCTTTTTAAAAAACTGTCATTTTTACAAAGACTATCTTCCTTCCCTTCCCCCAACTCAGAACTTCGTTCTCCATGGCATGATACAAACAGGCCCCCGCCCCTCCCTCCCCCTCCCCCTGACCCGTCCCCAGCCCCGCCTCCTCCGTAAAGGCTTTGTGCATTATAAACCTGGAACATATTTACTTTAATTCAGGGGATATTGGAAAGATAATGGTCAGTAGTACTTATAAGCTCAAATAGACTTCGAGAAGTTTTGGATGATTTAAAAGCATACTTGGAACTAATGAATGGTATAGAACAAAACAAAACAATTCGAATGCAATTTGGTAAGCTAAAATTATGACTCCCTGGGTAATAAGTCTTCCTTCTCAGAAAGACAATGTCTGAAAATACAGCATGCTGCTTAGAGATACAGTGGGGCTCTGTACTATGCAAAATCTAGAGGTGTGGGGAAACTTTAAATCCAAGAAAACGTTCTTAGTATTTATCCTCCAGAGGTCTTATTTCAGAATGCATCCTTTGAGATTATGTCCGGTTAAGAAAAATTATTAGTTAAGAAATCTACTTGAACAAAACACAAAAGAGAAAAAGTAATAATGTGATGGCAATCTTAATTGTTGGATAAAACATGACAAGCTGTGAGTTTGTGTGTTTGGAAGAGAAAACGTGTGGATACTTGATGTAAACAGGTGAATTAATGCAAATGCCTTATCTAATTGCTGGCTTCTTTCAAAGTTGAACAACAACAAAATACTGTGTTTTAGTTTCTGACAAATTTGTCAGTTTTAAAAATCAGATTTGAAAGTACTGTTCTATAGATTGTCTTTCTGAATAGAAAACAACATGCCATTCTAGCAGTTGCCAGTGGTAAATTTGTTTTTAGCACCAGTCAGCTGCTTTTAAATCAGTGTGTATATGTGGGAAAAGATAACAGGAATATGCATCTTACAGGGAAACTTGTGAGCAGCTGTAGCAACTTTAATGAGTTTAAATGTTAATGCTAATAGTTTACTGGCAACATTCATTGAAGCATCAAAAATGGCAAAGAGAAATCAGGACAAAACACTTAACTGCTGTTTGGGAAAAAAACTTAATGTTTAGTCTCCAGTTTTGTTTTTTTTTTAAACACTGAAATTTCCTCCATCGGCCTGAAAGCAGTAAAAGTTGTCCATTAATCTTCCTTTAGGCCAGTCTCACAGGATAAAACAGGAGCCAGAAATAAGGACCGAAGGGGAAAGGGAAGAACAGTTAATAACTGTGCTGTACGTATATGTTAAAAACTGAATATCCCGTCATCCTATCTCATGTATAGTTGAGTTCTCAGATTTGTAAGTTTTTATACATACTTTCATTGAATAAACATTTGACTAAATGGGTACATGGTTTTATCTATGCATTACTTTGTCTACGCAAAAAGATGCAGGAAGGCCAAGTAGACAGCATTGCCCCAAGAGTCAATTTCTTGCTGTGTCTCCTTCTCTCTCTGTCTGTTGAACTTTGGGCAATTCCCCTACCCTGAGTGGTACTGTCTCTATTTGTAAAATGAAGACAATAACTGCATTGGATCATAAGACTGTGAGAATCAAACGAGTCCACAATATAAGAAGATGCTATGAAGAATCAGGGTTTGACCACGAATGGGTCTAGATATTGTCTTATCCAACTTTGTTTTACAAGGAGGTAAAAAAGAGGCTAAGGTGTTTGCCTAAAGATGACACAAATACAGGCTACATAAGCCTAGATTATTAAATATTAAGAGGTTTCTACCAATTTCATCTTTTTTTAAAAAAACTACAGTAGTCCCCACTTATCTTCAGGGCATACGTTCCAAGAACCTGAAACTGTAGACAGTACCAAACCCCATATACCCTATGCTTTTTCCTATACACACATACTTAAGTTTAATTTATAAATTAGACACAGTAAGAGAATATCTGGGGCCTCCCTGGTGGCGCAGTGGTTGAGAGTCCGCCTGCCGATGCAGGGGACACGGGTTCGTGCCCCGGTCCGGGAAGACCCCACATGCCGCGGAGCGGCTGGGCCCGTGAGCCATGGCCGCTGAGCCTGCGCGTCCGGAGCCTGTGCTCCGCAGTGGGAGGGGCCGCAGCAGTGAGAGGCCCGCGTACCGCAAAAAAAAAAAAAAAAAAAAAAAGACTATCTGAATTGCCAGCATCGCCACTCTTGCGTTTTGGCGCCATTTTTAGTAAAATAAGTGTTACTTGAACACAAGCACTGCTATGCCCTCACCGTCGATTTGATAACCCAGACGGCTACCAAATGACTAACCGGCGGGATACGCCAGGCAAAGGGGTGATTGACGTCCCAGGAGAGATGGAGTTGGCGGCACAGGATTTCATCCTGCTACTCAGACGGCCGCAATTTAAAACTTATAAATTGTTTATTTCTGGAATTTTCCATTTATTCAGATGGAGGTTGACTGCAGAAAGTGAAACCTCGGATAAGGCTACTACTGTGTATTCACGTCTCCCAACTTAAATGACAGTCTTGTGCCTAGTTAACTCCTCTGAATACCTGAAAGGGAAGATCAAGGTGTGCCTCCACAGTCCTTCAGGCAGACAAGGGGTCCTGAAGACCAGAAAGTCATGGGAATCACAAAGGATCTGGTGGACGAAGAGAGAGGGGTGAGTGCCTGCACCCTGATGGACATGGAAGGGTAGGTGTGTTCACCTACTCATGCTGGGGTGCAGGGGCTCTTAGCAGCTTGCGGCCACCTCCTCCACGTGGCAGACCTGGACAATGCCAGTTCCCTCCCCAAACCAAAAGCTGAGTACAGATAAGGAAGCCCACCCTACCCTGGGATACTCGATACCTATTTAATCCCAAGAGGTTATAAACTAATAATTTATTCTGCGTTTTTGATGGTACCAGTTTAAATAAGCTTTGGACATTTCAGTTGATGGTATTGTTCCCGGTGATTTTGAGGTTCTTGACGTCTTGTCGCAGAAAGAATTCAATGAGAGACAGAGTTACAGATAAGAAGTGGATTTACTTAGAGAAACACACTCCACAGACAGAGTGTGGGCCATCTCAGAAGGCAAGAGGGCCCTGAAATACAACGTCATTAATTTTTATGGGCTGGGTAACTTTATAGGCTAATGAGTGGGAGGATTATTCCAATTATTTGGGGGAAGGGGTGGAGATTTCCATGAATGGGCCATCGCCCACATTTTGGCCTTTTATGGTTGGCCTCAGAACTGTCATGGCGTTGGTGGGTGTGTCATTTAGCATATGCTAATGTATTACAATGAGCGTATAATGAGGTACAAGGTCCTCTGGAAGTCAAATCTTCTGCCATCTTGGACCTAGTTTCTTCTATCCAGTTTTTGTCATGTCCTATGGCTATGTCATTCTTTTAAAGGTTTTGCCCTTCCCCCTTTCCTCCTGTTTCATTAAGAGCAATCTGAACACCTAAGCTTTAGGATTAATTTGAGCTGTCATCCTCCATACTTTAGCCCTTATTAACCCCACTGGTTCTATTACTTTTCCTTTCTTAGGGAAAACAATAAACAACTCATTCAACAGATGTTGCTAAATGATAGATTCATAAGGAACTGTAGGATTTTATTTTACCATAGGAAATATGGCTTTAATGGGAAGAAAGCATTCCATTAAAATATATTTATCAATTATTCTTCACTAAAGCTGAAAAATAAATAAACAAGGTAGCTTGGATAATGATAGAAGAATGGAGAGTAAAGTGGACCCCAAACCTCCTTGTTAAAGTCATAAGAACTAGCCGCCATTCTTTTTTGTAATTTCACCTTGCAAGAGAGGGGAAGAGCTGAGACATCCAAAAGAAACATTTCAAGTTCAAAATGTTAGACCTCAGTCATGCGTTTCAGGTAAAATACTAAATTGCTTTGTTTAAAAAGATATAAGGGGCTTCCCTGGTGGCACAGTGATTGAGAGTCCACCTGCCGATGCAGGGGACATGGGTTCGTGCCCCGGTCCAGGAAGATCCTACATGCCGCGGAGCAGCTGGGCCCGTGAGCCATGGCCACTGAGCCTGCGCATCTAGAACCTGTACTCCGCAACGGGAGAGGCCACAACAGTGAGAGGCCCACGTACCGCAAAAAAAAAAAAAAAAAAAAAAAAGATATAGGCACTTAGAAGGATGATTGTGGAGGATGGTATGTGCGTGGTACCTCCTGAAATTTGGCTAGGAATTGAGATGGGCAAGGGGAAGCTCTCTTGCACTAATTCACTAGGAGTGAATTCTAAGACAAAATGATGTGTACAGGGAGTACAGTTTATTGTAATGTAATTTAACTTGCTCTTCGGGTTGACTTCGCATTTTTATGACAATTTTTGCTTTGGTTTAGTCCTCCATTTTGGTCTAGAACAAATTATTGCTATATATCACTTGCGGGTAAGCAAGATTTAGGCTTGGAAATCTTTAAGCAAATAAAAAATTAAGATACGATCAATGAAACTCCTTTTCTAGAACTAGCTCCTAAAACACAACTGGAAGACTATCACTAAACTGTTAATAGCTCTCTAAATAAAAGAAAAACTAGGGGCTTCCCTGGTGGCACAGTGGTTAAGAATCTGCCTGCCAATGCAGGGGACACAGGTTCTAGCCCTGGTCCGGGATTATCCCACATGCCGCGGAGTAAATAAGCCCGTGCACCACAACTTGAGCCTGCGCTCTAGAGCCCACAAGCCACAACTATTGAAGCCCCCACGCCTAGAGCCCGTGCTCCGCAACAAGAGAAGCCACTGCAATGAGAAGCCCAGGCACCTTCAAGAAGAGTAGCCCCCGCTCACCACAACTAGAGAAAGCCCGCGCACAGCAACCAAAGACACAATGCAGCCAAAAATAAAATAAATAAAAAATTTTAAAAAATTAAAAATAAATAAAAATTAGACTGAGAATCTTTAGTGTGGGGAAAAAATGGATCCGGATGAAATGATATTGTGGCTTCATTCTCCTCAGGCAGATCAAAAAAGAAATTTTTTTTGGCACCTTGTGTGGCATGCCGGATCTTAGTTCCCCCACCAGGGATCGAACCCTGGCCCCCGGCCGTGGAAGTGCAGAGTCCTAACCACTGGACCACCAGGGAATTCCCAAAATATTTTTTAACATAAAGAATAGTTATTAAATTTTTGACTCAAGCTTGTGCTATTCTCTGAAAAATATTCAAAACCTACCCTGCCTAAATTCCCTGGTTGTTGTGAAGATCGATCCTTGTGAAGAAGGCATTACAAACTGAAGGGCTGAACCTGGGGAAGCAAGATCCTTTTTTTTCTTTTTTTTCTTTTGTTTTTTTAACATCTTTATTGGAGTATAATTGCTTTACAATGGTGTGTTAGTTTCTGCTTTATAACAAAGTGAATCAGCTATACATATACATATGTTCCCATATCTCTTCCCTCTTGGGTCTCCCTCCCTCCCACCCTCCCTATCCCACCCCTGTAGGTGGTCACAAAGCACCGAGCTGATGGGGAAGCAAGATCCTTTATAGGGTGTCTGTGTGCTCCTCTCAACAATACTGTCAGACATGTGTCCCATGTTTACAGTTAAGGAAATTGAGGCCCAAAGAAGTTAACGAACTTTTCTGAGGTCACCCAGACAGGATTCAAACTCCCATGTGGCTCAGTGCTATATTCCCCAATGTGCAAATATTTCTGTGGGCTAGAAGCAACTGGGGGGAAGGGATGTCAGGAGAGGGGTGGGAATCTGGAAGGGGAAACCTTTTTCACCTGTTAACCTATTCATTCTGCTATTGAGGCGATTAACTTAAACCTGTTTTATTGCCTTTACTACAGTAGTCCTAAAACTTCAGCACATCAGAATCTTCTGGAGGGCTTGATAAAACAGACTGCAGAGTATCTGATTCAGTCGGTCCAGGGTGGGGCTGAAGAATTTGCACTTTAAACAGGTTCCCAAAAGATGATGATGGAGATGATGATGTCAGAAGCAACATTTTGAGAACAACAGCATCACTATACAATTTGTGTTGTAGTATTACTGCCTTTTCTTGGTTCTACTTTCTTCTCAGAATTGAAATAACCAGGGGAGGGACTTCCCTGGTGGTCCAGTGGGTAAGACTCCGTGCTCCCAATGCAGGGTGTCCAGGTTCGATCCCTGGTCAAGGAACTAGATCCCGCATGCGTGCCGCAACTAAGAGTTCACATGCCGCAACTAAGAAGTCTGCATGCCACAACTAAAGATCCTGCATGCTGCAACTAAGACCCCGCACAGCCAAAATAAATAAGTAAGTAAGTAAGTAAGTAACCAGGGGAGCTAATAAAGGGCCAGAAAGGGATCTGTGCCATTTCTAGCATGCTTCTCTCTTTGAAGCAAAGTGCTCCTTAATGAGATGTGTGCAACATACAGATTGGTGCATGAGCCCTTAAAAATGCATGTTTGAGAGGCCCTAGAATTTATTTTAAACCTCCCTGTTCTCATTCTAAATGCCTTTGTAATCTCTGAGCACAGAAAAGATCATAGCCATAGTAACCAAATACCCTAACTAGTTTTTGAGGAGGTCACCTAGACAATCCTCCTTACTCTAAGAGAGGCAAGGATCTGGATGAGGAAACAAAATGGTGGTAATTACAGAGTCCAGGTCTCCCAATCCAGTGCTCTTTCTGCTATCATCACTCTGCCTAGGAAACCCTTCCTTGCCTCATTTAAATTTATTTCTATAATTGTTTTTGATTAGCAAAAGAAAAAAGACTAAA
The DNA here is from genome assembly GCF_964341445.2 of Mesoplodon mirus. Lineage (NCBI taxonomy): Eukaryota > Metazoa > Chordata > Mammalia > Artiodactyla > Ziphiidae > Mesoplodon > Mesoplodon mirus. Next base: position 14,916,545 of record NC_138986.1, read on the forward strand.
GAGTCCTTTTATCTTTCCATTTATATTTAGATGCCCAGAAGCAGACAAAGGTCACAAGGTAGCCAGCCAGAGAGAACTGGGCGCCAGGACAATGCACGGTCTAGGGAGTCCTGGGAGTGACCGGGAAGAGACTGCAGGTTTGGCCCCCTCCCAGCCAGAGTCCCCTACCCCACGTTGCATGCCCCCCACCCCAGTCTCCCTGGGGAGATGTGCCAGCAGGCCACAAAAGCTGAAAAGGCAACAAGGAGAGGAGGAAAGATAAGAAATGCAGACGACACACAAAGAGAGCATGTCTGAAAAAGATGTTTATGATATTTTTAGAAAGATCAGTGTCATTATTCTGAATCTTCCAAAATACTCAAGGACACAACACTCATCAGGTTGCTTCTAATGGATGGTTTTACTAAAACTTCTCTTCTAATTACTAATATTAATGTACTGTGGTGGATTTTGCTTTTTACTTTGTCAAGCACCTTCACAAGAGGAAAATCTTGTGAAGCACCTTGTCATGCATTCTGAAATGAGGAAACGGCTGTGACAGGGTAAGTGAATGCAACAGCCTCACCTTTCTTAGTCACCAATGTTGGTGCATGAGCTTTTAGGAAATGTCGTAGGGATCTGTGTAGGTTATCTCCCCCTCTGTGTCTCCAAGGACGTAGAGAGGACAGAAGAGCCATTGATGTCTCTGTCCTGAACACTTTTCTGTTTATAAGACCCATATAGCCAGCTACTGGTCCTGCATTTTCCCTTGGGGATCTCACAGGCCTCTCAAATTAACATTACCCAAACGAATATCATCACCTACCTCTACACATGTCGGTACATGGCTCCATATCCAGGTTGGCAACACAGAAACTTCATTAAAAAAAAAAAAAAAAAGTTTGTCATTTTATTGCTTGGGGGGCAGCAATGTGTGTGTTGGGGGACAGGGGGTTGGTTGTTTATTTTGTTTTTTTGGCTGCACCTCGTGGCTTGCAGGATCTTAGCTCCCTGACCAGGGATTGAACCCAGGCCCCTGCAGTGAAAGCGCCGAGTCCTAACCACTGGACCACCAGGCAATCCCCCGGAAACTTCATTCTTCAGGCCAAGCTGTTCCTATGACAAATAATCAGGTATCCTGCCCTGAGGCCACCTCCTAACATCTGTTGACCCCCTCACACCCCTCCAGCCAAAGTGTCGCTACTTTAATATAGGCCATTTTCAGCTCTTGCTAGGTTATTATAGTAACATGTTAGCTAGTCTCCTCCCAACCTCTGGTCTTTAATTCCCTAGAAGCAGTTCTCTAGAATGCTTGGCATTTTCGGTAGAAACTCTCTTTTTAAGAAGGGCTGTCCCGGACCTTGCAGCATCACAAGCGTTTGGTCCCAACTCATTAAACTTCAGTAATACCCTAGCCATTGCGATAAGCAAAAACTCTACAGGGGAGTGGGGCCGAAACACAACCACTAACACTGCCTTGGGAACGGCAGGATAGCATCATTTCTCTGCTAAAGTAATGATATCTTAGGATAAATCCCACTCCTTAAAATGGCCCGCTGGCCAACACTGTAGTACCCTTTCCATAAGGTCTTTACAAAGAACCCCAATTGCGGGTTTCCCTGGTGGCGCAGTGGTTGAGAGTCCGCCTGCCGATGCAGGGGACACGGGCTCGTGCCCCGGTCCGGGAAGATCCCACATGCCGCGGAGCGGCTGGGCCCGTGAGCCATGGCTGCTGAGCCTGTGCCTTCGGAGCCTGTGCTCCGCAGCGGGAGAGGCCGCAACAGTGAGAAGCCCGCATACCGAGGGAAAAAAAAAAAAGAAAGAACCCTAATGGTATCCAGGTCTCAAGTCCTAGAGGCAACCGCACCTGCTTTTCCAGGAATCAGGTGAGCTCCTGAGGCTGACAGTGGTTAAGTAGGATCAAGCACAGTGTGGTTCTTTTTTTTTTTTTTGCGGTACGCGGGCCTCACTGTTGTGGCCTCTCCCATTGCGGAGCACAGGCTCCAGACGCGCAGGCTCAGCGACCATGGCTCACGGGCCCAGCCGCTCCGCGGCATGTGGGATCTTCCCGGACCGGGGCACGAACCCGTGTCCCCTGCATCGGTAGGCGGACTCTCAACCACTGCGCCACCAGGGAAGCCCCACAACATGGTTTTTAAATTGGCCTAATTTAAAGGATTGTCGTTGTACTCACAATTATACCAAGTTATTAGGGCTTATTAGAACAAACAAGAAAACGCACAGGGGTGAGTTAGAGCTAGGACTTAGCACTCAATATCCTGTTGTGGGAAAATAACACCTTGGGTCCTAATTTCATCATTTATGAAACGTTATTCTACCTCTGGTCTCCAAATATGAGTACTATCTATAAGAAAACTTCTCTTAAGTTACATGTAATACTTCTCTTGTATTAAAATTTTTCATGTCAACAAGAAATGGGAGAATATGAGAAGTCATGAGATTACCTCAGTCCTAAGTGTAGGATACTGTACAGATGGCCTGTTATATTTAAATATCAAAAAAAGGGGTTGATTTCTAAGCTGTGACAGCACTAAAAAAAAAAAAAAAAAAATCATGATTATCTTTATCTTCACCACCATGCCACCCCCAAGTCCTGGTCACCTTAGCTAAAACCTGTGCTATCACATAAGGGCTGGTGATCTATATCTCAACTTTCTTATTTATAAAATGAGAGCCAGGTCATTTTCCTAATTGTAAGAGATGGTAAGGAATTTGGTGGTGAGGAGAAAACTTGCATTTGCACAAAAAATTGTGCCAGGCTATCCAGCAGATTCATCTCCAGAATCACATTAGAAATGAAGTCATGTGACATTGGTCACGTTCAGGTGCCAACTTCTTCCTGGGAATCCTTGGACTGTGTCCATTTCCTTTCTTGCAGTTGGATGAGAGGTTTCTAACTCTGGTTCTGGTTACCGGTTGGGTTTTCCGAGTGTGGCTATCCAAAAACTACATGAAACTGTGTTCATTTTAGGAGTTGGAGGTGAGCCAGAGGTTTAATGAAAGTCTAATTAAAGTGGCCCTGACCCAAAAAGGTGAAGAATCACTGATAGAGACTTCTGTGCACTCACACAATCCCAGATACATTCCAAACTCCCACGAAGCTTTGTGGACAGTGTCTCAAAGGATGATTAAGTAGTTAAAAGTAGAAGTGAAATGTGTGATGAATCTCAAAACAGTTAAGAGCAATCAAAACTGAATTATGGTGAAATTATAGAAAGAAAATCCATGGCATTTAATTAGGTTGCATTTTATTTAGATAAATGAAAATTTGCCCCCCAAACAGAGCTAGGAATCAAATACTGTCTCAGATTAAAAAGGAAATGGCTAAGCTTGAAGCTTACACTGAAAAACTAAAATTTCCAGCCCTTCACTACCTGTAGTTCCAACCATCAAAGGAAAATACCAGAAAAAAGTATCTGTGTGACAGAGAGAGGCAACTCGGGTGTACCATTAGCAAAAGAACCTGAGGGGGAACATTTTATATTCTTCGATTACAAGAAATGGCGAGAATTTACAAGTCTTGCATTGCTTTCTATTGAACATGGCTCCATAGTAATGCCAAAAATAGCAAAGTTTAGGCACTTGCTCCAACTTCTGCAGTTTGCATTTGATTATTATGTACTTCACAAATTAACAGCAGCTTTAGAGTTATAATACAGAATTGTATTTCATGCTACTGTTAATAGCATTCCTCCTGTTAGTAAAACAATGATGCTTAATGGACATAGGTCCAGAGCTTGTACGGAAGTAATCCAGGGCACATCAAGAGCACAATCATGAAGCAACCACCACTGGAAAACCAATTGTGATGGCCAGAATGACCTGGCCACGTGTATTAAGACAAGACCAGATACAAAGGGGATAAAGTGGCAGGATGGAATTTAAACCCCCCAAAAATGATTACCACAAACTACACAAATCTTTAGTCTGTTCAAAATAGCACGAAGTTTCTTCCTGCCGTAGAAAGGAAGTTAGTTGATATTTAGAAGTGTAATGAACTCCTTAAAAACTGCTACCATCTCCAAATTTCAGTTGATCTTCAAAAATTGACACCAGCATTTGGATTTTTTTAAAGTATCAAGTTGGCAAAAGAAGTATCTTTAGATCAGAGGGTGTTTTTTTAATTTGGGGATTTTAAAGTTTAGTAATTAAGCACAAGTGGCTATTATATGTGTGAAAAACTCCCAAAAAGATACTAAATGTTTTCCAACTACAAAACCATATGCTGTTACCATGAGGGGGTCTTTCTAATATGGCCAATTTTTTATCGTAGTCAGGTTTGTTGGTTTATGAGAAACTACTTTCCAGTTTTGACAGCAAACTGTCTTTCTGCTAAAAGACTGTTCTAGTTTTGCTAGAATGTTATATGTCTAAATAATTTAATTGGCAGTTGAAATTTAAGTTCTCAAACTGGAGTACTGAGTTTGAGTACAATTTAAGAAGTGTGCACACCTGGCCAGTGCTACCCATGAAAAAGTGGGACTTCCTGGTAGATGGGGGACTGTTCTTTGTGTGGCTCTTGTCTGACAGAATCCTTTAGGTATTAGCGTGAATCAGAAATCATTTTGACACTTTAAAAATTTTTTCTAAGATCACCTGTTAGGTAAGGCATTTTTACCACTAAGCCTTCTTAAAATGTCTTTCTAGAGACATTTGTCATTAACAGATATTAAGAAAACTGACTTTTTCAGGAAGGCACCACCAGATGGTAGCATTGTTTCAGTACCGTCAATCTAAAAAGCTCCTGGTTTATTTCAGCGGATCCCTCTCTGCCTTTGACTTCCTCTGATCCCCAACTCAAACTGGTGTAAAGTGGTGACATCGTGTAGTGACTACATTAGAAACTTCTAGCTTCTCTGCTTTTAGAATGCAGTAAACATATGTCCCAGGCTTCGTATTATCTAATAAATCCAACAAATCTAAGTGAAGCAAATGTTTTATTGAAATCAGTTGTCAAATCACAATTTATCCAAATGATAATGCTACATTGTTCTTAAAAGAGTGGGCACAAATATGGCACAGACACAATCCAGCATCTATCAAAATACCATCTGTAAAGAACCTGACTTATTTCGTGCTGTGTGTGAATGTGGTCCACCACAGAAGGTAGACTCAAAACTAGTCGATTTTTTTCTTGATAACATGAAAAACATTTCACTACTTTGCCTCAAAATTAAGCACACTCATCTGTCCGTAACAACCGTATAACAATTAGCAGGGAAGACTTCAAATTAATCTGCTACTGAAAAAAAACTTCCTTCCAACCTTCACTGGGGGATAGAAAGAAAAATTTCCCAGTAACAATGGAACATTCTGTATGTTTCCCTCCAAAAAACACTTTCTATTTTTAGTGCACTGTGCATAATAGGAAAGTGACCAATTTCAGAGCGATACTAAACACTCTGAAAGGACCTAATCCTTAGTGAATTTTAAAACAAGAAGTGTAGCTTCTGATCAGGAATGTTATTTCTAGGAAGCTCTGTTTTCAAAGGTTGTAACTGAGGCAGACAGCTTCCTGAGACTTCACCGTGGTTGCATGCCCCGTCGTATATTGTGTGATACAGAAGGAATGCACTATACTGTAATTTCCTTAAACATTAAGAAAAAAATATACAATAGATACAGAAGGAGAATTACTTAAAACATACATATAAATACATAAAGAATGATACTCCAGTTTGAGAAGCAGAACTAGGTATTGCCAACTCCAGTTCCGGGCTAAGAATTAAGGACCTTGAATCAGAAACATCATATGGTACCAAGGGAAAATATCACGGTGGTCTTGAAAGGAAGAAATGTTATCTGGCTACAGCTCCCGATGAAGCCTCAGGATTGTCAGGGGTTCTCTAGAAATGAGAGCAGTTGATGTGTCTGTTCTTCCGTTCCCAAAGTTCTGTAAGATTGGTCTCATCAGCAGCATTCGTTTTCTTCTCCCACTCGTCTTCACATTCTGGTCTTGCAAATACACAACTGTAACTGTAGAAGGAAGCCAGAATCAAAAGTAAATAACATCTCCTTCACCTCCCTCATTTATTCAACAACAGAAGAGTTGTGAAAGTGAGTTGCAGCCAATGGGAACCCTAGTGAAAACCACAGTTTAACTCTGTAAGAAAGAAAGATGGTGAAGGCCCATAATACAGCATCCTTTGCTACCCGAACACCAGTAGGCAGGCTCTCACATGCACTGGAAATATTTTTAAATGCTTCTTACTACTGCTGGAAGAAATCCAATTTTTTCCCAGACAGCTACAAACTATAAATTTTAAGCACTACCTTATAAACCTACTTTGGACTTCTAGTTATTTTAAAAAATGCAACAAAGTAGCTGTGAGCACAACATATTTCTTATGTCTTTGAGCCAAACACACACACAGTCACACTGGGAGTAAAACGAAGTCATTACTTTCAGGACACCAGTAAGACTGAAGAGCATGTCAATGAGAAAAAGGAAACTAACCCTGGGGGCTTCCCTGGTGGTGCAGTGGTTAAGAATCCGCCTCCCAATGCAGGGGACACGGGTTCGAGCCCTGGTCTGGGAAGATCCCACATGCCATGGAGCAACTAAGCCCATGCACCACAACTACTGAGCCTGCGCTCTGGAGCCCGCGAGCCGCAACTACTGAGCCCGCATGCCGCAACTACTGAGCCCGCATGAAGCCCGCACACCTAGAGCCTGTGCTCCGCAACAAGAGAAGCCACTGCAGTGAGAAGCCCGCGCACCGCAACGAAAAGTAGCTCCGTTCGCCGCAACTAGGGAAATCCCACGCACAGCAACAAAGACCCAATGCAGCCAAGAATTAAATAAATAAATAAATAAATTTTTAAAAAGGGAAACTAACCTGGATCTCCTAGTCTGGTTGATGGTTATTTCCCCAGATGTAGGTTCCGCATAAAATCCTAATTATTTGAATTCCTGCTTCCCTCATAACAAATCTGCCATCAGATGACAGAAAAGAGGGCAAAATTACTTTCAAAGAAAAGGAAGTTACTTACGTGATGTTTTAGGATTCTGTGGGTTCGGGTTGTGCCGGTGCTCTCTCTTGGCCCTGTGTCTCCTCCTGTGTTTGTGTTTTGATCTCTTTTTCTGACTCGCTCTGCACTTTTTCTTCCTGAAATTCTACTTCCTGGCCATCTCCCTTCTCTTTCAGTTTGGGTCCAGTTGTATCTGGAGACTCTTTGGTTGAGCTTCCTGATGCCTCAGCATCTTCCGGGGCTGAGGTTTGGTTGCCGGGGTCATCAGCAGCATCACCTTTTTCATCTTCTCGGCATTCAAACGGTGACTTCTCTGTTCTTTCTCCAAACCTGGCACCACCATCGTCTTCTGGCACAGACTTTGCTTCAGGGGCTTCTCTCTTTTCCTTGGATGGGAAAGCTACCTCTTCAAGCTGCTGGCCATCTACCCGGGAACTTTCTACCCTGGTGGCCGCCATCTTCTCTAGAGCTTCATTCACATCTTCAGAAACATCTGGATGTGTGTGTTCCCCGGCACTTAGTGGGGACTCCTCTTTGGCTTCCATGGTTTGTGTTTCATCCAATGTGCAGGCCTGAAGTTTGCTTTCTTCTTTCTCGATTTTCTGCCCAGCTTCCTGGCTGTCGGCTTCCATCAGTTGAACCTGGGTCTGGAAAGCAGCGGCCGTTTCTTCTGTACTCCCCAACTGGTCAACAACTGTCTGAATTACGTTTTGTACAAGCTTGCAGCTCTCTGTCTCAAGTTTCAAAATCTCATTTTCAGCCTTTAAATCTTCCTCTCTTGTTTTGCTTACTCTGCCTTCCTGACAACCAACCTGCTCACCATCTCCATCTGACTCCCATTTCTGTGATGTGGTTTTATCTCCTTCCAGGTCAGTGCTAATGCCTTTTTCAGGCGTAACAGATACTATTACCGGTATTGATTTGGCCTGAGACTCAGTCCCTGTGGGCACCGCGTCTTCCCCCGGCTGAGCAGGAGAGCCTTCATCTTTTTCTGAGGACTTTCCTTCCGGTACTAAACGTGCCTCTGCCGATTCCAAAGTTTCCGCTGTTTCTAAAATCTTGATAGCTTCTCCTAAGACCTTCTCCCCCACTGCTGCAGCTGTTAGAGCTAATGATGCCTCAGAGCTTTGAATTTGAATTTCTGTGCATGCCTCTTCCTCGTGAACGGGCAGAGAACTTCCTTCAAAACTGATGACTTCCTTTTCACCGTCTATGATGGTTACATTCACTGCCTGAACCAGTTGCTTACTGAGCTCTTCACATGTGGTAACAGCTGGTTTGCACTCAAGTTTCTCTTCATTTACTTGAGTTGGCTCTAATTCCGTTTTGTCCCTTTCCACTTGAACTACCCTCTCTCTCTCCACTGGGGTTGGAAGAGACTTAGCAGGTCTCTGGAGTTCGAGATCATCATTCTTTTGAAACTCAGCTTTTTTCATAACTTCATCCTCAAGGGCAACTTCAGTTATCTTTTTCTCGGGTATTTCTGTGTCAGCAGACACCACAAGTCCTTCGACGGATGGCTCCTCTTTGGCTTCCTCATCAGCACATCGGCCAGCCTCTTGAATCACCTCAGTCTTTGAAAGGATGGGTACAGTTTCCACTGTTACCTCTTTATCTGTATGTTCTAGAACCTCTTCCATTTTTGAATGCTTTTCTTCCTGGGATTGAAAATTGGAAGGTTCTGGAGGCATCTCTTTCAGTTCAGGAAGTGCCTCACCTTCTGTGACCTGGTATTGGGTACCGGATGGAACCTCACCATCTTCATCGATTTCCAAGATCTTGGTCTGCTGGCTTACATTTGTAGCTTCAAAATCTGCTACTGGGGTGCTTCCATTGGTCTCACTGTCTGTGAGGGTTTCAGCTGAGTCAGGAGCAACAGCCTGTTCTGGAACAGTCTCTGGTTTTACCGCAGCCACGATTTCAGCTGGACAAGTGCCTGTAAGCTCCCTGGCCTCTGCACTCTCTGTGCCTGGAGGAATTTCTTCCAAGCTTTCCGGGGTGGCCTGTACAATCACCGTCCCCTGTGTCAAAGTCTCAGTTTTCGTTTCTTGTACATGTTCTTTGGATGCTCCATCCATTGCTTCCTTCTGATCGAGTGCGTGAGAATCCTCTTCTGCTTCTTCCACCTGCTCCAGTATTTTTGCTTGTCCTTTCTGGGTTGTCTGGATGGTGTCGTCTAGCCCTCTGGCGTCAGGCAGCTGTGATTCCTCTTTAACTTTTTCTGCAACGGCCTGCAGCACCTCTTGGATCCTCTTCGCTTGGTCTTCCATGTCAGGCACGCTGCCCTCCACCTCCTGAACCGGTGTTGCTTCCTCAGTGGTGTCTGGAAAGTCGGTTAACTGGGAAACAGCCGAAACCATGTCGGTGGTCTCTTCAGCACCAGAGGCTTCTGTGGCTTCTTCGGCACAGAATGCCTCTGTGGTTTCTGCGGCCGTCAGAGCTTCAGGGGTCAATTCCACCTTGCTGGAGACTGTGTCATCAGTGGCCTGCTGGCTCTCTGGCAGCGTTTTGGTATCGATGGGGGTTTCCTCTGCAACGACTTCTTTTTCAAACACCTCCCCAGATGGTGGCTTGTCTTCGTCTTCTGCTTGTTCAAGAGGTTCCGTCACCGAAGCAGAGATCCAGGAAGGTGCCCTTTCTTCAATGCTGGTAACGGCCCTTGTCCCGTCCATGACAGCCACAGTCACGGTGTGAACCAGACTCTTACTGAGCTCCTCCGACACGTCGACAGCCACCTTCTGCTCGGGGCCTTCCTCGTTCTTCAGAGCCTGCTGTGCTTCTGTTTTCTCCCTTTCCACCGCATCATACTCGGACAGAGGCACCACGGCTGGGACGTCCGAATCGTCCTCGTTGACCTCTGTTGGCCCCGTATCTTCCATCGCCGCTTGTTCTTGTTTCCCATCCAGCCTTTTCTTCCTTCGCCCAGGAATAAACTTCCTGATTGAAACCCAAGACTCTTCTTTCCCCAGCTCAGCATCTGAGGCTGAATATTCTAGGCCGGACCCAGCTACCAAGTCTTCACTCTTCTCTTCCAGTTTTGACTTTGGTTTTTTTCTCGAGGTGACTAATCTTTTAAATGACTCCCAGGTGGAGACCCCCTCCCCTTCGGAGGGGCTGCCGGCCTGCTCGGGTGAGGAACTTCCTGGGGGTTGGTCATGGTCTTGGGAGCCGGCAGGGAGCGCGTCTGGGCCCGGCTCCCTGTCTCTCCCTGCTTCCTCTGGTTTTTGGCTGTCGCCTCCCAGGGGTTTTGGTCCCCCTTCGTCGTCAGAAGAGGATGCTTTTCTTGCTCTTTTCTTGGATGACCCCACACAAATCAGAGCTTCCCAGGACACGGAGGTGTCAACCTTGCGCTTTGGCTCTTCCGGCTTCTGCTCCTCTCCGTTTCCTTTCCCCTCTTCCTGCATTTCAGAGGCGGCGCTCTCCGTGGAGGACAGGGTGGCGCTCTTGACCTTGTCCACTTCGTCCTCCTTGTCACTTTCAGAGAGCCTTCTCACGCGTTTCTTGGGCGTCACCATCTTTTTGAAAGATGCCCAGGGGGTAACACCTTCCCTCTTCTTCTCTCCGTCGGAAGCGGTCCCTTCCTCTGGCTCCCCGTCCTGCGGGGCCTCGGCCACGCCCTTCTCCAGGCACGTGATCTCCTCGGGCTCTTCGGGGGACGAAGCCGAGCTCTCGCCCTTGGGTTCGTCTGGGCTGTCGAGAGAATCCGCTGAGGCTGGATGCTGCTCCCCGGACTCCTCATCTCCTCCTCTTTTCCCTTTCTGTTTCTTTCCAGAGAGCTTTTTTAAGCCGCTGCTAGTGAACAGTTTCTTTAAAGGGCTTCCCTGCACCTTAGTTCTCTCCTGCGAGGACGGCACTTCCACCTCACCCGCGACGCCCTCAGGGGGCGTGGGAGGCCCCTTCGCGTCTGCGCAGAGCTCGGCCGGCTGGGCGTGGTCCCCGCTGGGCGCGCCCGCCTCTTCCTGCATCTTCAGCAGCGCCTCCGCCTCCGGGGGTTCGGCGTGCAGAAGGCCGGCGTCCGTTTCAAGCGATCGCTCAGGTGGCGAGGGCTCTACTGCTTCTTCTACCTTGGCTTTCTGCTCCTCCGTGCCCTTCTCTGCAGTGCTGACGTGGACCTCCGCGACAATCTCTACTTTTTCATCGAATACTTCTGTTGCTAATGGGGCGGGTTTCTCTTCGGGAGGTGCTTGCCCTTGGTCTTCGGGGGGCAGCTCCACTTTTTCATACTCAGCCGACAGCCTGGCATCCTGGGCGCCCTCGCGGGCCTCCTGTGAGGGCGGCTGCTCGGAGAGATCTTCCGTCTTCTCGTTTTCTTCTGTGTCTGCCTTTTCTGGCTCTTGTTCCTTTTTCTTCTCTGAAGCCTCCAGCTCATCCTCCCGAGGCTTCCTGAAACTGGTCTTTTTTCGCCAGCCGGCCCAACCTTGAGTGAAGAATTTTTTGAAGGGCGATGCGGTTTCGCTGGCCACTGGACTAGTCGGAGAATCTGGAGATCGGGCGGCTTCTTTCTCTTGTTTTTCTTCTCCTTCATCTTTGCCTTCCTCGGCTGGTGGACCGGACTCCGCCTGAAGGGAGACTTCTGGGCGGCTCAGCTCGTGTCTGGGTGTCTCTTCGGGCGTCTCTGTGGACTGTTTGAGTTCAGTGTCTGTGGGTGTCGCGTCTCCCGTCTCCTGGCTGGGCTCCCGGCCGTCACCAGCCCCGTCGGACCCCCCTGGCCCTCCGCCTTCATCCTTTTTGACGGTGAGAAGCTGCACAGTGTCAGACTTCTCTGTCTTATCCTTTTTCACAGAGAATTTGAAGCCGACAAACTTAAACACCTTCTTAAATCCTACGTCGTTAGCCTGGGGCTCAGCGGGTTGCATCAGCTCGTCTACACTGCTTTCTGAGGCAGGGATCTGTTCCATCATCTCAGGCATTTCCTCCTGCCCCTCCTTCGTGATGTCTTGAACCGCCGCTGAGTTAGCAGCCATGTCTTTGTCTGAGTCCCTTTCAGTCACATCTTCAGACTCTCTCTGTCCAACTATTAACAGAAAAAAAAAAAAAGGGAGAGTGGGGAAGAAAAAGGTTGAAAATGATTACAATTCAAGAAAATTAAATATTTTAAAAACACGGCCAATGAATACATTCTTTAACATCAGGCAGTTCCAAGATCAGGTAACGGTCTTACCAGTATCTGTAAATCTCAATAGATTAGGCAAAAAATTAGTTATAGGTAAGCGGCCACAACATCACTAAGGGTAGGTCAACCAGACGGCGTATGCAAAATGGAATCACACATCACACCTAGGATCTAGAATCCATCAAGCTTTAAAGATAACTTCCACTTTATAGGAAATATAGGGTTAGAGAAACTAAGCTAAATAAGTACCTAGACAAATCTAGAGGGGCATTCTATGTGATAACTACCTGGCCTCTTCAACAAGTCCTCAAAGGCGACCAGAGCTCCTTGGGGAAATTCTGGGCTAGGTCAGGGAAAGTACAAGGAACATTTTATTGTGACAAAAGGGGGTGCTCAAAAGCTTGAGGGGGGGGCATATCCAAAGGACACAGGAGCCAGCTTGAAAGGGCTCCTGCTGGCCAAACTTTGAAGCGTAAAAAAATAACAACAATGATAGGTTATAATACATTGAATAAAAATAGAATCTATGAACCAAGAGTGACACTACAAATACAACATTGTAAATCAACTATACTTCAATTAAAAAAGAGTGATACCAAAAAAGTAAGTGAGGAGTAGGGGATACTTCCTTATGAAAAAACACCAATCAATAAATTTAGATATAACTTGCACTTTGATCCGTAGAGCCATTTCTTTAGAATTTAGAATTCTACCACATCAAGATTCATATTTATTAAGGACGAGAGTTAAGAAAAACGGTTCTTTTATAGACAGTTGTCCAGGCTCTTCCTAGGCCGCAGCAAACAGCAGTTCAGCCTTGAAAATGCAGAGCATCACTGTCTCTAAACACGTATTTGTATCATTCATCAAACAATTAACTTAAAGGAAATAATATAAGTGGATTTTCGCTTGCAGTTAATTTGGAGAGGAGAAAGCCATGTTTTAATTCGCTTCAACTGTAGGGTCAACTGAACTGAACTGTTTCAGTTGCTTAGAAAAATAAAAATAATTTCTCATTATATAAAATAAATGCAACACTGTTTCATGGCCAATGAGGTTACTCTTTTGAATGTGGGCCTGACTGAAGGCATTTGGAACTAGTCATATCACTATTAAAAATCAGCTATTCAGAAACAAATTCTAAAAAGACAGGAATTAGGGGGAAAGTTTTTAATAGATGAGACTTGGAAGCAAAGCAAGGCAATTGACTGGCTGTAGCTTAAGCGGTTGCCTTATTTGGTAAAACCTAGTTGGCTGTTTATCAGTAGACTTAGAAAAACCACGTTTACTAACACCATTCTAATAACTCATTCAGTCAAGAATCAAGAGATGCTAAAACTTTTGGGTGAAAGGTTTCCAGCACACTTACAGTTTTAGAGTATCAACACACAGATTACTTCGTTTCAAAAGCAACAACTTCCTTTATAATGGAGAAACCTGCCAGGCACCACCTTAACCAAGCGATCAGAATTAACATCTCCAATAATGGGACAAAACTGTCATCATGCTTCGTGGTGTGAGGCACTGAGAAGGCCAATAAATCATCTACACAGTACTCCTGACAAAATGTTTAACAGAATTGAATCGTGTGGAAACAGTCAGACAACAGCCCACATGGAAGCCTGGCCTGAAATATAAATGTCTCAAAGGACAAAAATCAAACAAACACAAATGGATTGTCTGCAAGTAACTTTCAAATAGTTTAAGGGGAGAGAATGAGGGGGTACGGGTAGAGGAGAAAGAAAATGTGGTAAAATATCAGTGAATGGTGAATAAAGTCAAGTGTATATGGGTGTTTATTGTATTTTTCTTTAGGTTTGATTTTTTTTTGTTTTTTTTAACATCTTCATTGCAGTATAATTGCCTTACAATGGTGTGTTAGTTTCTGCTTTATAATTTAGGTTTGAATTTTAAAACTTGTTGGGGGTTAAAGAAGCAAGTCAATGTGATTTAATAAAGGGTGGGATTCGTTAGCCTGGTTTGCCTGGTTAGCCTGGTTAGCCTGGCTTTATAATTTAGGTTTGAATTTTAAAACTTGTTGGGGGTTAAAGAAGCAAGTCAATGTGATTTAATAAAGGGTGGGATTCTGTGCTAAATTTAAAAATTTAAGAAACATAACAACCAGAGACACCAGGCATGGTCCTGGGTTGGATATTTGTTAGGGCAAGCCAGCTTAATGACAGTTTTGGGTCTACTTGGGATACTCGATGTCAGATTAGAGGAGATGAATTCTTACCAAAATGAAAGGGTAGAAATTTTGACTGAAGAAAAGCAGGTTACCAAACAGTGTATGTACTATGACCTCATTTTGGTTTAAAAACTCTCTCTCTCTCTCCCTCTCTCTCTAGGCCCCAGCAAACAGCCGTTCAGCCTTGAAAATGCAGAGCATCACTGTCTCTGTCTCTCTCTCTCTCTCTCTCTCACACACACACACACACACACACACACACCCCTCACACACGACTTGCAGAGGATGGGAATGTGATATAGTTTAGTTTTGCTTATCTGAATTTTCTCATTTTCTATTTAGTATTGCTTTCTGTAATAAACAAAAAGGTCAATTAAAACTGATGCACAAAAAGGTCCCAATAATGTTGGAACAACATACTTAATGCCTACTGCACAAAATGAAGCTTAATAATTATAACCAGTTCCCATACCAGTGCTTAGAACGTGGCAATAAGTATTTGAAATACAGAACTACGTGGAAATACAGAAACCATATGCATATCCAAATCCATTAATTCCTTTAATTTATATCATCTTATTTCTCCAAGAAAATAATTTTATACTTTATGTGAAACATTACAAACCTATGTCTACAAATTTCCACTTTACTATTTATTGGGTTTCATTTTGAAAGTGAAGCCTAGAAAGTTCGCTGAAAAACTGTCCAAAGTACCACCCAAGTGAAGACCAGAGCCCGTGTGCAGAGCCGTTTGAACATGCCTTGTACTGTGCTAGAAATCAACCTAAAGTCCTTTTCCCCTTGCTTTTTCTTTTCTAACGTTACCAGATTTATGGATAATCACAGATAAAACCTGTGACCATCTGGGTCTCCTCTTCTGCAGAGAGGAAGGAAGGATACTGAGGAGGTGCTCTAACGCTACCCACGTACTTACAGGGCTGGGCAGGGCCTCGGCTTTGGTGACAGTGCGTAGTTGTCTCTGTAAGAGTTTTGAGAGTTTCAGCCAATTTTCATTTTTTTTCTAACTGATATCAGCATCTAAGGTAGCATTAAAAAAAAAAAATAATAAAACCGAACTGAACATTTTTTTTTTTTTTTTTGGCCTCGCCACAAGGCTTGCAGGATCTCAGTTCCCCGACCAGGGATTGAACCCAGGCCACGCCAGTGAACGCTCGGACTCCTAACCACTAGGCAACGAGGGAACTCCCCGAACTGAACATTTTTTTTTAAATTCATTAATTAATTTATTTATTTTTGGCTGCGTTGGGTCTTCGTTGCTGCCCGTGGGCTTTCTCTAGTTGCGGTGAGTGGGGGCTACTCTTCATTGCGGTACACGGGCTTCTCATTGCAGTGGCTTCTCTTGTTGTGGAGCACACGCTCTAGGAGCATGGGATTCAGTAGTTGTGGCACACGGGCTTCAGTGGTTGTGGCTTGCCGGCTCTAGAATGCAGGCTGAGTAGTTGTGGTGCACAGGCTTTAGTTGCTCCGCAGCATGTGGGCTCTTCCCGGATTAAGGCTCGAACCTATGTCTCCCTCACTGGCAGGCAGATTCTTAACCACTGCGCCAGCAGGGAAGGCCCCCAAACTGAACATTTTAGATAAAGAAGGTTTGAAGAAAAACCAACTTGATTACTTTCAAGTACGCTTCTTAAAGGGAACTTTTTCCTTTTCTTTTTAAAAAAATCAATTTGAGAACCAAACACTGAACTCTAGTTAATAACACGCATGCTGAAGTGTTTAGCGGTGAAGCATACTGATGCCTGCAGCTTACTTTGAAATGCATAAAAGAGAAGTAAGATGGACTCATGAACAGATACAAGGATGGATAGTTGAAGAGATATGTGAGAAGGCAAGTATGGTAAAACATTAATTATTCAATCTAGATAAATATACGTCTAATCACTTTTCTTTCAACTTTTCATATCTTAAAATTTTTCATAAATAAATAAATTTGGGGGGAAAAGCTCCCCAGGTGATAAAAAAAATCACTTTGAAATACACATTTGTGACCAACTTTAGACTTTATAAACAATAAAGGAGGACTTCCCTGGTGGTGCAGTGGTTAAGAATCTGCCTACCAATGCAGGGGACATGGGTTCGATCCCTGGTCCGGGAAGACCCCACATGCCGCGGAACAACTAAGCCCGTGCACCACAACTACTGAGCGTGCATGCCACAACTACTGAAACCTGCGCGGCTAGAGCCCGTGCTCTGCCACATGAAAAGCCACTGCAATGAGAAGCCCGCGCACTGCAAAGAAGAGTAGCCCCCGCTCGCCACAACAAGAGAAAGCCCGTGCCCAGAAACGAAGACCCAATGCAGCCAAAAATAAATTAATTTAAAAAAAAGACCCAACGCAGCCAAAACTAAATAAATTTATTTAAAAAAAATAATAAAGGAAAAATTACAACCCACATTAAATACTGAAGCAAATATCCCAAGAGAAAGAAAAATTCAGACACATGTGATAGGCTGTCCAGAGTATCCAACCCTGACATTCCTTTCCTTCTGGGAACACTCTCTCCCCATTATTTTTTTAAAAGTATGTATAATCTTCTGAAATAAGAATATGCTGTTTATTTATTTCTTGTAAAAATAAAATACAGTGTGTGTGAAAAAAATAGGCTGTAAGTTTCCATTTGTTCCTATTATAATCCAGTTTACACAGTTAAGTCTAAGGATTTCTTGAAGTTAAGTGCATTTTGATGAACTACTTTACAAATTTTCCCAATTATAAAATCATACTCATCAGAGAACTTCCTGCAAACACTTCTAATGCAACACAAGAAATGTGACCTTCTTTTTTTTAAAGATGGATGATATCATTGGAAAAACACTAGAGGAAAAAATCAAAGCCCAATAAATAATAAACTCTATTCTACTATAAATTTACTAGTAATGCACACATATAAAAATTAAATTTCCTGCCAGCAAGCAGGAGGTAAAAACACTCATTAACTAACCTCTCTAGAAACCATTAGAAAATGCAGAGACGTTTTGCTAACATAGTAGGAGAAAGTAGGTGTTATATACACACCATTTCCCCCATTTCCCCTCCATGCTCCTAAATCCGTGTTTCAATTTGAAACACCTTTTATAAAACTCTGGGATGACTGGAATGCTTACAGTCAAAACTCGGGAAACAAAGCTGAACAGCTGCTAACTGGTATTACAAAACAACTGTTGATGGTTCCTTATAGCTTAGCAATATTCAGATGTTCTCTTTAGAGTGTTATATGGCTGAACCCATTAAAAAAGAAAAGTATTTAAGATCACAGGAAAATTTAAAATCCTAACTGGTCAACTGGTCTGCAGTCTCTTTTTACCTAAGTAATCCTAGGAGCTACTATTGTCAGAACAATCTTCCAGACTGGGCAAGGCCCCCGCTGGCCCAGATGGCGCCTTTGTGCTTTGTGCACAAGGCTGGACAAACCCAACTCAGCCCTGATTTCCACTTGCCTTCTGTACCAGCTAGACCTGTACAGACCTTACAGAGAGGCCCTGTTTCCTAAAATACCCCTTTGATCACACCATGAAGCTAGCTGCCAAACATCCCTAAAGGCTCCAGGATCTAGGGGAGTGTCTTCTACACTACTAACCTGGCAGCCAAGGCTGTCTAAATTACATTCTAACATATAAGCCAACTTAAAAAAAATTTTTTTATCGGATATATGCATATGTATAACTGATTCACTTTGCTGTATACCTGAAACTAACACAACATTGTAAATCAACTATACTGCAATAAAAATAAGCCAACTTTGATCGCACACTTGCACTTTAGAGGTCTGTAACCTGCCTCAAACCACGTGCGACCACGTGGCTACCCACTCAGCTGGGAACCCGCAGGTAGTGAAACTTAGATCCTTTTTTTCCAGCCTTGTTTCCTATGACTGGGCCAGGCGCTCGGCGTGCTGCAGCCCAAGTAGCAAGGCCTGCTCCGTCCGGTTCTGCATCTCCCATTTTGCTCGCCTGCCTCTGGGCTCTCCGGGATGGGGGAGGGGGGGCGGCTTTCTGGTCTTGGCTAAATCCTTGTGATTTTTCGAGGCCTGTATCGTTTTCTACCTCGCCCGCCTGCCAGGCAAAGACTTTCCCAGGTGACCCCAGCCCGCACAATCTCTATCCCCATCCTCACCCCCCTCCTTCTCGGTCATTGTCTTCCCGGATGTGCCTCTTTCCGGCAAGAAGCAACGTGCAGCCTAGGGCCTCCCTTGCGCTGCGGTTCTGTTTTTCAGTCTCCGGGCGAGGTGCTGGCTCGGAGAGTGCAGGGTTCGGGCACATGCTCCGCG
The DNA here is from genome assembly GCF_964341445.2 of Mesoplodon mirus. Classification (NCBI taxonomy): domain Eukaryota; kingdom Metazoa; phylum Chordata; class Mammalia; order Artiodactyla; family Ziphiidae; genus Mesoplodon; species Mesoplodon mirus. The sequence goes on from NC_138986.1 coordinate 14,935,107, forward strand.
GGCCTCAGCGAACCCTGTGGAGCCCAGAGGGTGGCTCTGCAGCCCTGGGCATGGTGTCCTGTGGTGTCCCTCCCTAACACCCCCCCACCCCTGCGCGCTCCTGCGCCGGCAGCTTGATGAAAGCAAGGGAAAAGAGGAAGGATGGAAACCCACACACCCATCTAACTGACACTTCAGGGGGAGCTCCCGGCGATCTGGCCCGCCAGGCCCCGGGGCTAACCGCCGCTGGGGGGCGCGCGCTACTCACAGCAGAGGATACTCCACCAGGGCCTGGCGCGCGCCGCTGGCCGGCAGGGGCAATCCGACAGAGGCCCCGGAGGCCCCAGCCTTCCTCTGCCGGCTGCCCCATCGCTGCATGGAGACGCCCCTGGGAGAGTCGCGCACGTCAGAGAGGGCGCAGCCACCTCGTCTGCAAGGGAAAGCCAGGAGGCCCTGAGCATCACCCCCAGGGGCCCCTCTTCCAGGCGAAGCACACTAGATGCGGGAAACCAGCCAAACCTCCCTGGCCAAAGGCCGCCAAACCTCACTGCCGCAGCGTTCCTGTACCGCCTCTCTTACCCGCACAACATTCCATCGAGTAGTTGATCCAAAACCCGCAATGCCTATCAGTGGTCCAGGGCATGGCTGGCACCTGTGCCTGGGTGGGTTTGTTTGTAAGTACTTTAATTTCCTAAGTATTAGAATAAGAACTGGGTTCCCATTACGAAGCTATCATTTCCAATCATAGAGCCTTAGAGCTGGAAAGCAGAGGTCACCTGGTCCCCCCAGCTGGTTTACAGGGGAATAAACTGACTTCAAACATGGTTGTGGGAAATGCAAAACGGTATAGCCACTTGGGAAGACAGTGGGGCAGTTTCTTGCAAAACCAAACACACTCTTACCATCTGATCCAGCAATTATGCTCCTTGGTTTTTCCCTAAATATTCTTGGTATTTACTCATAACCACATTTGGTATGAGTTGAAAACATGTCCACACAAGAACCCACACATGGATGTTTATAGCAGCTTTACTCACAATTGCAAAAACTCGGAAGCAACCAAGATGTTCTTCATAGGTGAATGGATAAATAAACTATGGTATATCCAGGCAATAAAATATTATTCAGCACTAAAGACAAGCTAGCAAATCATAATGACATGGAGGAGCCTTAACAAGTGCATATTACTAAGTGAAAGAAGCCAAACTGAAAAGGCTACATACTGTACAACTGCAACTCCACGGCATTCTGGAAAAAGCAAAACTGTGGAGACAATAAAAAGATCAGTGTTACGGGGGTAGGGAGGTGGGAGGGGTGAACAGGCAGAGCTGAGAGGACGTTTTAGGACGGTGAAATACTCTGCATGATACTCTAGATACATGTCATTATACATTTGTTCAAACCCACAGAATGTGTACACCACCAAGAGTGAACCAATGTAAACGAACCCACACCAATGTAAACTATGGACTTTGAGTGATAATGATGTCAGTGTAGGCTCATGGATGGTAACAAGTGTACGGCTCTGGTGTGGGACGCTGACAGTGGGAGAGGCTATAGGGCATGTGTGGGGTTGGGGGGTATATAGGAACTGTGCTTTCCACTCTTCCTTGATGTGACCCTAAAACTGCTCTAAGAAATAAAGCCTATTTTTTACAAAATGGTAAACACAAAGTTTGTCTTTTTAAAAGAAAAATAAACTCCATGTACTCTCAAAGCATTAAAATTCTTTTTTTTTTTAAAAGATGATTACATTCATTTATTTTTTATTTTTTTGGCTGTGTTGGGTCTTCGTTTCTGTGCGAGGGCTTTCTCTAGTTGCAGCAAGCGGGGGCCACTCTTCATAGCGGTGCGTGGGCCTCTCTCTATCGCAGCCTCTCTAGTTGCGGAGCACAAGCTCCAGACGAGCTCCAGTAGTGTGGCTCACGGGCCTAATTGCTCCACGGCATGTGGGATCTTCCCAGACCAGGGCTCGAACCCGTGTCCCCTGCCTTGGCAGGCAGATTCTCAACCACTGCGCCACCAGGGAAGCCCTAAAATTCTTATTCTCCAAACATTGTAACTTTACAATTTGTAAATGCCACTTACGACAAGAAAAATTATTTAAACATGTCAACACCTACACTTAAGAGAAAAATTGCTGTATGTCTGATGTGGACAGCAATTCAAATTCTATTTCAGTGTAAAAAACGGTTTTCTCATGGTTACTGTCATGCTTTAAAAAAAGAAAGAACATATATATCCTACGTGCCCACTCAAAGATAATGATTCAAAAGATCACCTGAGTACACCTGTAACTTATATTGTACATCAACTCTACTTCAATAAAAAAATTTTTTTAAATGTTGTAACATCACCTGACCATCATTTTGTCACTTTGTCAAGGTAAAGACTGGATAAAAGCAAGAATCAATGGGTGCTGGACTTCCCTGGTGGTGCAGTGGTTAAGAATCCGCCTACCAATGCAGGGGACACGGGTTCGATCCCTGGTCCGGGAAGATCCCACATGCCACGGAGCAACTAAGCCCGTGCGCCACAACTACTGAGCCCACGTGCCACAACTCCTGAAGCCCACGAGCCCTAGAGCCTTGCTCTGCAACAAGAGAAGCCACTGCACTGCAACAAAGAGTAGCCCCAGCTCGCCGCAACTAGGGAAGGTCCACATGCACCCACGAAGACCCAACTCAGCCGTAAATAAATAAATAAACAACAAAGAATCAATGGGTGCTAAATGGGGGAGGGGGGAGTTGGGCTGGATATTTACATGCCTAATAGTCGAAAGGGTGGTAAAATCGGACAACAGCTCAACATCAACCTATGAGGGACAGGTGGACATTGTGTACAATACCTTGAGAAGGAAACAATGTCATCTGCGGCTAAGAATGCACAACCTAAATTCAATTAGGAGAAAACAAACACAAAATAAGGAGTGTGGTAGAAATGGGAAGAGAACTATATGCTCTGAACATGACAATATCTAAAAGACAAAGGTTATACAGATGTTCCAGATTAAAAGAGGCTAAACAGATTATGATGTAATACCTGACCTGAGGATGGATCTTGCAATGCAAGGGGAGAATGCTAAAAAGGACCTTATTAGATAACTGACAAGATTGAAAAAGGAATGGTAGATTATAAAATAAGTATTGTGATCATGTAAATATCTGACATTGATAATGGTACTATGATTACGAAAAGAAATATCTCTATTCTTAGGAAATACACACTGAAGCATCTAAGAGTGAAGGACCATGATGTACATAACCTTTCCTCAGATGATTCAGAAAGCTCCACATCTCATGCCTACATAAGACATAACAGGAACCTGTATGTTGGTTTTTTATTTTGTTTTGTTTTCCAACATAGAGCGAGAGAGTAAATAATGAAGCAAATGAGGCAAATGTTAAGAAATGAATCTAGGTGAAGAGTACATGATGTGCCCTGTACCATTTTTATTTTTGCTACTTCCTCTAAGTTTGAAGTTATTGTTTTAGACAATCAATCAGAAGAATGAACAAGTGCAGATGACTATGAAAATATAGAGAACAACAAAAATGGAGAGGGTAATGATTCACCCTACCTGATTTTAGTGGCTCTTTGCCTCACATTATATACCATAAAACAAATTTTTATCAATGAATTAAATAACAGGAAAACTCTTCCCCTACCCCTCAAAGAAGAGACAGAATTCAGGTAGAAAGGAAGAAGATGAAAGACCAGAAGTGCTAGAGACAGACTGGGGTTTACATTTCAGCTGCACCACCTACCAGCACTGGGCCCTTGGGCACATCTCTTGAAGTCTCAGTTCTTAGTGCCCTCACCTATAACATAGGTCCCCTCCACTACTAGCAAAGGCTAGTTAGGAGGGTAAAACAGCAGCAGGCAGTCTAGAATAAAAATAAAACAAAAGCCATTAGAAAGGCTTTTTTTTTTTTTTGCTTCACTGTTTTCCTCAGAACAGAAATACTTCCTTTTAATTACATTTTACCAATTCCAACGGTGATCTATATGAATTGTAGAAGATTGAAAAATACAGAAAATTGGGAATAACATCCATAAAGACTATGTCCAGTGATAACGGCTATTAATATCTGTACTTTCTTCTGGATAAATTATCTAATAGTCTTCAAAACTATGACATACTGGTTGCATAATTTCGTTTTATGTCCCCTTGTTTTTAGACAATTTATGTTGGTCCAATGTTTCATTATCACACTCACATGTATAAAGTCACTGTCCAAACCCGGGAAGGAGTGTTTGAACAGAAGAGGGCAGTCTTGAGCAGCCTTCAGCTCTCCAGACCTGGCAGCCTTGAGACACCACAAGACGCTGCAGAAACCCATCAATACATAAAGTTTAGGTGCTCTTTCAAGTTCTGTAAAGTCATATCGCACCTGTTTTTATCTCTTCGACTCCCAGCATAAACACTTCAAGGGGGAACATGGGCATCTGAGTTAGCTCCCTATCTGCTCTCTTCTTTATTTGCACCCAGATCTAGATCCTTTTCCCCGATTTTGGACCAAGTTAAGGTCACACGTAGATGAGCCCTTTCTGTCTGGAACTCCCTTCCTCCCCTTACCCTGCTTTCCCAGCCCAACTGTACACAGTACAGCAAAATCACCCCACATTTCCCAGGTTCCGGCTGAAGGCAGAGACTCCCAGACCATCATCCCTCCCACCCACGTTCCAGTTTGTGGTTAGCAGAAAGCTCTTTAAAGGTGTTTCTATGAGCTGTCTGCATGCAGATTCTAGGTGAGTTCAAAGATCTTAGCTTGGGGCTTTCCTGGTGGCGCAGTGGTTGAGAGTCCGCCTGCCGATGCAGGGGACGAGGATTCGTGCACCGGTCTGGGAAGACCCCACATGCCGCGGAGCGGCTGGGCCCGTGAGCCATGGCCGCTGAGCCTGAGCGTCCGGAGCCTGTGCTCCTCAACGGGAGAGGCCACAACAGTGAGAGGCCTGCGTACCGCAAAAAAAAAAAAAAAAAAGATCTTAGCTTGGTGAGCAAACAAGGAGGCTGTTAAATGCATAAAAGAACAGCTAAATATCAGTGTAAAAATGTAACAATACAGCTTATAATCCATGAGATTATAATCAACTTACCAAAAAAAAAAAAAAGAAAAAAGAACAGCCAAAAAATGTGGGGTGGCAGGGAGGAGCAGACCACACCAGCAGGTTCAGCTGTTGGGAGTGGAAGAAGCAGGTGAGTGACAGGAAGCAGATAATAATGGTGGAGACGGCTTTCAGGGAAGATAGTCCAGTGTTCACCTGTTTGGACTTAGCATAGCAGAACCTACTCACAACCACACTTACAAGCACTTCATTAATACATTTACTTTTAATGACTTCAAAACCTCCTCTGCTGTACTCTGACACATCAGCTCCCTATGGAATTGCTGTCTGCCTTAGATTTGTCCAATTGGATAGGAAGAGGAAAATCAAAAAGCTTGATCATCTAAGCATCACTGATTTGGGGATGTACTTTCTTGGCATCCAAAAAGCCCTTCCACAAAATAACTGGTTTAGGGTGGGCCTTTCTCATACAATGTATAATTATCCCTCATGCGGGGTCTTTGAATTATCCAGCCATTTTGCAGAACGCTGCTATTCATCCTGCAAGTTTCTCAAATACCCATAAAGTCCAAACACAGTGCTCCCATACTCAGTGATGCTGCGGTTTACCTAGAAACTCCACATTCTCCCCAGGCATCCAAGATGGCCAAAAGGTTGGGAAAGGGAGTCGGTCAATGTGTCAACTGGGAAAGCTCTAGGGGATGGAACCAGCAAATGCTTCATCTTCATGCAGTCCTGCTCGTCACTGGTCCTCTCCCTGCCCCACAGACACTTCAAAGGGCGAGAAAATACTACAGTTCTTGCAAGGATCCCCACACTCATCTGCAGCACCCTAAACGTAGTCTCACCTGGACAAGTGATTTGTGTCAACATGGTTTTCCACTAAAACCGTTAGTGGCATCAACATCGTAAGTCTTGCTTCGTAAATAAACATCAACATAGAAACCAAATATTTCTAGTCCCTTTTTCTGGGAGGAGATTCTAGTCATATGCCTTTGTGAGTGAGTGTTACTATGTTGGAAACATTACTTGGAAAAGAAAAAGATGATTTAAAAATGACATAGGAAGTGCTTTCACTCACTTAATTTTCTGCATATGCCCCAGAAGGAGCCTCTTTAGCGTGGACATACAGCTTTATAGATGCAGAAAAGATAAAGGCGAGTGACGGGTGAAGCGATGGTGCAGCTTCTGAAGTTTTATCAAAGACTTTGAATAAGCTTTCTGTTTGTCTTTCTGTTTTTCTAAGACAAATGAAAGGTCTCCTTTTCTTCTCTTTTTTTAGCCACACTATGCCGCTTGTGGGATCTTAGTTCCCCAAACAGGGATCGAACCCTGGCCCCCCGGCAGTGGAAATGCGGAGTCTTAACCACTGGACTGCCAGGGAAGTCCCGAAAGGTCTCCTTAAAGAAAAAAGTATGGAAAGTGAAACGAAGAAGAAAAATGACAGCTGGTAGTACATACTTTCTGCCCCTATATTTTTACTTTTAAAAGTATAAACTATCCTCAGGTACTACGTAATAGGAAAACTTATAGCATATCTGTAATAGTAATAACCTATGAGTTGTTTAATATTTTGAACAGCTTAACAAGCCCTTCCGAGGCTAAAAAAACCTACAGAACATTAATGAAGTCAAATAAATGTGAAAATATACGAATAGTTATATCTTCAGTAATGTTGAAAGAAACCAAAACTTGAAAGCATTTCGTGGACAGAAATTCCACTTTGGAAGAGAATTGTCAAAGCTTTTCCTTTTTCAGTGTTATCGTCTACTAAACTACGCTTATCTGCAGATAAATGTCCAGTCAATCCCAATTTATAAAATCAAGCACAAGAGATCTATGAGTATGGGCAAATATACATTTTCCCTGTGAACAATTTCATAATCCGCCACCTCCCAAGTCCCAAAGGGTCCATGATCACAAGAGGTTAAAGGTCCTGTACTGAACCCTGCTTCCCATGCAGACACCCTGCTCCCAAGCTCCACAAAATGCAACAACCATTTGTGGGTCCAAAAGCTGCAAGATCAGCATTCTTTTCTCACCCTTCCAAATACTCAGCGATTAAGAAATAAAAGTATGACTTGTTTTCTTTTACTTTAGAGGTTTAAAAGAAAAAAAAACTTTTAAGGAATATGTCATATTATAGATTACAAAATGTTAATGTTTTTATCCAAACTTAGATATATTTGTCGGATAAAGAGTGCAATATTGTAAACAGCTATAACATTGATTTTTTTTTTCCGTTTAGTATAACCCATGCTCTCCGTTCCCCACGCAAATTGGGGCTGCTTGCTGTGACATCTGGAACTGGTTAACTTTCCCCCGTGATTTGCAGCATTGCCCTGAAATTTTTCCAGGAATTCTCCACATTCTAAATCCATCTCTATATCTTACACACCCAACCAACTATTCTCATTCTAATGCTGATCAACCACGAAACCTCCAAGGGGAGATGTGTAACTGGGGTTGAAACTCAGAGAAGCAAAACCCCACACAGGAGCATACAGGTGATGCTCATCATTGGCCCTGGCCTTGATAGTGATGTCCCGTGGTCCCTTATACACCTGGGCAGGCATGTAAAAATGTGGGCACCACGAAATCAGTATCAGCATCCATTACACAACGAGAAAGAGGTCCTTTACAAGCTACTCTACAGCTGTGCTTTTAGTAGCTGTGGAACACCAAGAGAAGCTTAGTTTTCATGTTATAAAGGGGGTTAAAAAACCACTTCTTGCAGGATTTTTGTGGGAAATCATGATAATGCCCACCTCAGAGTGGGCACTCGGTACACGGCAGTTACTGGGCCAGAGTTGTGAGGGTATTAATTTCAGGTTTCACAAATCCCTTGATAACTAGTCTGCCTGCACGGCAGAGAGAAGCAGCCATGTGGGGGGGATTTTTTTAATCTTGTAAAGTGATTTGCATAAAGAAGTGCATTATCAATCATCTAGAACTTTTGTGAATATTGGAGGATTCTTTCTTCCCAGTTTACTTTAGAGATAAAGAATACTGTTGCACTAATTCCTCATAATAACTCTATATTTTGTCTCAATACTGTGTGTGAGTTAGGGAAAACAGGAAAGATATTTTCCTAATTCAAAAAGGTGGTGTTTTTTTGCTGGCATGCCACTGATACATGGGTGGGGAGGGGATACCTCTTTCATCATCGTGTCCAATTACTTACTTTCTAGTTTTTAAACTAAGCTACTGCTAACATGATGTGAGGGGAAGACTTCAGGAAAGGCAACAGAATGTGATGTGAATAATAAATCATCTCCTACTTGAAGGTCTGCTGTATTCACTCCAGGGGGTTGTGCGCACAGGGTCTGAGGAGGGCAGAATAAAGGTCAGTATTAGGTGACAGCTTTCCCCTGCTTTACAAAATGAAAACTCATTCCTAAGCAGTTCTACAAAAATGTCATCAATCCTGCTCCCTTCCTATTAATTGTGAAACTGAAACACATTCTCACATAAGGCAGTCCTACTAAAGCAGCCGAGAATAACTTTCTACTATATTATTTATTTATTTATTTTAAAAATATTTTTATTTATTTATTTAGGCTACTCTGGATCTTAGTTGCTGCATGCGGGATCTTTAGTTGTGGCATGCAGGCTCTTAGTTGCAGCATGGGGGGATCTAGTTCCCCGACCAGGGATGGAACCCAGGCCCCCTGCATTGGCAGGGATGGAACCCAGACCCCCTGCATTGGCAGCACGGGGTCTTAACCACTGAACTGTCAGGAAGTCCCTCCCCTACATTATTTAAATGAGCAATCCCAGAGTTACAAAAAAACCTTTGCTATTCAATTAATCCTGAATGCCAATTTCAAAAGCCTTCATTGCTTTTCAAGATTCTGACCAGTTATTTAAAGACTATTGATTGTAAATCTTCCTCATCAGAATAACTTGCAGAGGAAAAAAAAAAGATGGTTGAAACTCCTTTTTAATTTTTACTTCTTCCATTATGAAATGTTTATTTGCTGTAAACTTTTTGGAGTTTAAGATTTTCTGCACACTTTCTTTTTACCAGGAAAAAACACAATATTTTGCCACATCCTTCATATCAACATTGTAATAAAACTCAGAAAGCAATTGATCCAATTATTTGAAGCTGCCTTAAAAATTAGACAGCCCTTGCAACTGTTTCCATTCATTTAGCATCCCATTAGGATTATCTGAACCAATTTTCTAAAGCCCCCAAGTATCCCAAGTTTGTTAACTCAGCTTCTGCTTAAAAAGGACCACATTCCTTTCCCATAAGAAACTGAGCATGTGCTAAACTCATCAAATAGTGAATATAATAAAGATCATACTGTACACAAAAAGCACCCAGAAAAAGTCATGACCATAGAAGCCCCACCCCCAGCTGTGACACCGCATAAACCACACTCCCAGGCAGGCTATCTCAGGGCTGAGCATTTATATATCTCATTCATAGAAAAATTAATGATCTGGGGAAAAAATGAATTTTGTGTTTTTAATTTTTAAGTTTTGTGTAGTCTAATAATACTTTCTAGGTATCATGTAAATTTTCACACTAGGTACGGGGTAGAAAGGCAAGTTGAGTTAACTTGGGGAAGGAATTTTAAGGAAATTTCAAAGTAAACAAGCTCATCTATAGGAAGTGAGAGATACGGAGAAAAATTTTAAGTCCTAGAAATTCTATACTGCCCTTTTAAGAAAACATGTATTTGGAGAACAAAGATCTCAAATATTTAGAGAAGAGCTGGTCTTATAAACCTAAATTAGCAAATGGAGTTTAATTCTGATGGGGGCAAAGGCAGAAAGGAGGAGAAAACACGCAGGTTCCTAAGGATTCAGGCTACAGTACATCAGCGTGAGAAGATCAAATGACAAGCAAGAGGGGCTCTGAGTACATTCCACAAGTTTGATGTCTGTAACTTATTTGCTGGAGGTAGGTATTAAATATTATCATTCACACTCAACAGCCAGATTTCTAGAAAGCAAGCTTAAGAAAAATCCTTTTTTTTTTTTTTTTTTTTTTTTTTTTTGGTACGCGGGCCTCTCACTGTTGTGGCCTCTCCCATTGCGGAGCACAGGCTCCGGACGCACAGGCTCAGCGGCCATGGCTCACGGGCCCAGCCACTCCGTGGCATGTGGGATCTTCCCGGACCGGGGCACGAACCCGTGTCCCCTGCATCGGCAGGCGGACTCTCAACCTCTGTGCCACCAGGGAAGCTCAAGAAACATACATTTTTATTATTCACTGCCCAAATACTGTTGCCTGTTAGTCACCAATTTTACAGTAACTATGGCTTTAAGAGAACCACCACACAGGCCTTTCTCACCTTCTGAGATGGGCCACACTCTGTCCTGTGGAGCGTGTTTCTCTCTAAATAAATCCACTTCTTATCTATCACTTTGTCTCTCACTGAATTCTTTCTGCGATGAGACATCAAGAACCTGAGCTTCATTAAGCCCTGAAACCAGGCAAGACTGCAGCCTCCAGGACCTTCCCTGAGTTCCAAAGGGTGGATTTGAACAGCTGCTAATCAGAGCAGCCAAGAAACCATCTGAGGCCAGACTGAAGGAACCAGAGAAGCTCCTCAAGATTAGGAGACCAACCACCTGAGACCCTGCGCACACTCTCATCTTGTCAGCAGCCCCGCCCCTGAAGTATCCTTATAAAGCTCCTCATCAAATTCTGTCCCGGGTTGGGACACAGTTTTTCAAGGCAAGACCTGATGTGTCCCCTTTCGCCAGCCAAAGCAATAAAGCTATCCCTTTCTACTTCCCCCCGCCTAAAAAAAAAAAAAAAAACCCACCACACAAACCAGAGCTAACATTTTCATCCCCTAAATGGCCAAGTGTACCTTCATTGCCAGTTCTTAATAAACAGGTCAAAATGTCAAATACTGCAATTTCTCAACAACAGGAATTTACCTTTTTTTAATGACTATAGCAAGCAATTAGGCTTTCACAACCTCTTTTCAAATTCACCCCAATCTAACATGCATCTGTTGGGGTGGGGCTGTCGTTCCCCTCCACCAGAGGAAAAGGTGCAACCCCTCACAAAATGCATTCCAGGTCTCCCCGGGCCCGGGTCAGGAAGATTCCTGCAGAGGCAAAAAGAAAACGTTGGGTTTGCTTGGTGCCTGCTGAGCCAAAAAAATGATCTTCTGATCAAAAAGTCAGCACAGTGAGAGCGTTAAACGCCCATCAGGATGTCCAGCCGCTGCCCTGCGGCCCCCGACCCGCCCGTGTCCAAATGCAGGTTCCTCCACCTGCCCCGGAGGCAGGACACAGCTGACCCGGCTACCGCCTTACCTGTGATGGTGATGATCCCGATCAGCATGTTGGACGGCGCACTCCGAGCGGGGAGAGCGGCCGCCCTCGGCCTCTTCGGGCGGTTGGCTGGGGCCGCACGGGGTCTTGCCGTTGCCCCGCCCCCCACCCCCACCCCCCGACAGTCTACGCTGTGATTCGCAAGAACGAAGCGCCAGGCCACCCTCGGAAGATCAGGGAGAGCCAGAGGTGCCTGCGGAGCTGCAGCCAGAAGCGGACTGAGGCTGCATTTCCCTGGCTAATTATGCGAGGACTCACCCACTCATCCGGGCCGGCGGGCTGGGGGCCCGGGGCTGGCCCGCCCTCCCTGCGCTCCGGGACTGGGCTCGGCGCTCTCCAGTCATGTGTTTCGTTTTAAAGGAAAGGAGCCCTCCCTGTAGCTGGCCTCTGTTCATGGTCAGTAAGGCTCTGCAGAGAGACCCAGGGAGGGTTTCCGAGTTGCTGGGGTGAATAAGACCAGAGTGAGCGGCATTTTATCTAAACGGTTACTTCATTCCTGGCACCGATTTAATTCTGTCTCTTAGCTCTTAATATTACTTAAAGGAAATAACCACACAGATATTAAATCCCACTGCCATTAAAAAAAAAAAAAAGACTGTGTTCCGTACACTTATGCTTGTTTAGAGGCTGATGAGGTGCAAAAATGCTGTTTCCTTTTTAGTACCTATAGCTTTTTATATTTTCACCACCTGCTTCTCACACAGGCACACGCTCTGCACTGATCTGGGGTTGGCAACCCTCAGCTGTCCTGTTTCCTGAACTCTCTGAGAAGGGCTGTTACAAGGCGAACATGTGTCTTCAACACTTGGTCCAGGCACCTTTTTCAAAGTCCAAATACATGAGCATTACGTCGGTTCCCCGCCCCTCCCCGCCCCCCGCCAAGCCATGGTAGAAGTTAGTTAAACTTTCAGATCAAACTACGCCTCATTCCAATTTAGAGACACTATGGTATCTCTAACATACAGGCACACAGCATGACAATCAGTGAGAGCTGACATTTAAAGTTCAGAAATTTTCAAGCAGCCCTAAATTTGTAAAATCTTTTTGTCACTGAAACTTCCGATTTGTTCTATATAAAGACACAGGATAAGTGATAAGTTGGGGGGTTCTTACGATTTTGACACACTATTTCCATTTAGGCCCTCCTGGGTTTGTTTCTTTTTTCATCCTTTTTCTCTTTATCTCTTCATGCCTTGCCTGTCTGACCCCATTAGCACAGGCTCTCCCCCTAAGTAAACAAAAGAAAGGTTTACTATTGCTTTTTTTCTTCAGGCAGTGAAAATTTTGTTCATCATTGCTCGGGAGCAGGGAGGAAGGTGGGGGGCTTGGAGTGGACCAGAGTGGGCACAGGAAAGAGGAGGGGAGAGGGGAACAGAATTATCAAGAAACGCTAATAAGGGCTTCCCTGGTGGCACAGTGGTTAGTAATCCGCCTGCCAATGCAGGGGAAACGGGTTCAAGCCCTGGTCCGGGAAGACCCCACATGCCGTGGAGCAACTAAGCCCGTGCGCCACAACTACTGAGCCTGCACACTAGAGCCCGCGAGCCACACTACTCCCACGTGCCACAACTACTGAAGCTCGTGTGCCTAGAGCCCATGCTCCGCAACAAGAGAAGCCACAGCAATGAGAAGCCTGTGCACCGCAACGAAGAGTAGTCCCCACTTGCTGCAACTAGAAAAGGCCCGCGTGCAGCAATGAAGACCCAACGCGGCCAAGAATTAAAAAAAAAAAAAGAAGAAGAAAAGAAAAGAAAATGCTAATGAGGACAGACGTGTTGGCTGGCATAGCACGTAGTTGCTCCCTCTGGCCACCAGGGGGCGCTACGCACCCTATCAGGCCTACACCGAGCAAGGTTAAGGCGGCACCGTTTCTGGCAAACAGACCTTGTTACAGAAATCAGTTCAGCCTCCATAGATTGGATTTCCCTCATGTTCCAGCGAACACCCAGCCTGGCCATACGTCCAAGTGGGAACAGGGAGTGATGCGCCTTGTCCTGAGGCCTGGGAGCTGATTCCCAGAGTGAGCCACTTAGCAGTTTCCTAACCTTTATCTTCCCTAGCAGAGCCTTCACTTTGGTTCACAGATTGCTTCAATTACAGTGAGGGTCTGGCGTGTGTGAAACGTTGCTGGTGCTAATGGTCCCTGTGCAGTCCATAGAGTTAAGGGGTCCGGACAGCTCCACACTCCTCTCTGCCGCCACCCCACCCCCAACCCTCGAGAATCCTAGCTGTGCAAATCATGGATAAAGCCGACCCTGAAGGCTGCATTTAATGTAGACCACTCTACATTAAATGAGTGGTCTACAGCCTTCCCAAGCGTGTGTATCGGCCTGGGCTACCTCCGGGATCTGACCTCCCAGCTCTGCATCATTTCTCAGCACCAGCAGTTGGGGATCACAGATGGCTATCATCCGACGCCGCCTGAAATACACATATTCAAGTTCTGGGTGCATCTGTTGATTCTCACCTTGCTTGGCTGTGCCACCAGCTCCTTTCCTTTCTAAAAAGTCCAAATTCTAACAATAGGACAGGCATCAGCTGTTTGCCTGAGCTGAATGGAAGAAACATCACTAGTTACAAATGCAAGGTCCAGGGCTTCCCTGGTGGCGCAGTGGTTAAGAATCCGCCCGCCAATGCAGGGGACATAGGTTCGAGCCCTGGTCCCGGAAGATCACATGTGCCGTGGAGCAACTAAGCCCGTGCACCACAACGACTGAGCCTGCATGCCCAGACCCTGTGAGCCACAACTACTGAAGCCCGCACACCTAGAGCCCATGCTCCGCAACAAGAGAAGCCACTGCAGTGAGTAGCCCGCGCACCGCAATGAAGAGTAGCCCCCGCTTGCCACAATGAAGAGTAGTCCCCGCTCGCCGCAACTCGAGAAAGCCCGTGTGCAGCAACGAAGACCCAACGCAGCCAAAAATAAATAAATAAAAAATAAAATTAAGCAACGACAACAGCATTTAAAAAGGTAAATGTATCGTTATTCAGCTTTGGTGCGTAAACTTTCTGTTTCTTTTCAAGACATTGGTGAAGACAGTGACACAGCCCGTTTGATATTCTTGGAGTGGTGGTTTAAACCAGGAGGCCGAGCAAGGGATCACGTGGCAAGCTGTTGCCTCCCTTAGCAGACAGTCCTCCTTTGACCTCCACCCACCTTGAAGAGTAATCAAGGACAGGCCATGTGGCACGGCTGCCTGATAAGCCGCTGTGTGTCTTGGATTTACAAAGAAAGGTCATCAATCAGGATAAAAGCTGGAGTAAAGATCAGACTTGAGGTCAGTGTACAATGCAGGCGACTTTCTTTGGCTTACTACTTTCATTCCCTATTTGCTTGTTTTTGTTACATCAGAATTTTTAGAGGAAGACGTCATCACCCAAAGCAAAAATGATGGGAAAATGTTTACCAATATCATCAATGGGTGGATGACAAAAAACGTGTTTTCCCAAAACTTCATGGTTCATTCAACAAATATTTACCAAGTTCTTGCTCCATGTTAATTATGCTAAGCCCCTAGGGATACAATTGGATACTGTCCTTGACCTCGGGGAGCTCAGTCTTGGGTGGTAGACACACCCAAAGGAAGAAGTAGGCACGCTCCAGTTTAACCCACCGCAGGTAACATCTCTGCTAGCCTCTAAAAGGATGGGGGATGTGAGGGGATAGCCCTACCTGAGGCCCAGAGGAAGGCAGTCCCACAGAGGGAAGACCATGCGGAAAGGCATGACGGAACACGACATTTAGGGAATATAAGTGAGTTCTTTATAGTTACAGGCTCAGAGTCTACTTGGGGAGACCAGGAGAACGGGGGGACAGAGGTGATAACTGGAAATGAGACAAGAAAGATTACATTGGAGGCCAGATCATGAAGGGCTTTGAATGACATCTTAAGAACTTTGTAACAAATAACCCAATTAAATAATGCATCAGGAATTCCTCAGTGGTCCAGTGGTTAGGACTCAGTGCTTTCACTGCCGTGGCCCGGGTTCAATCCCTGGTCAGGGAATTAAGATCCCACAAGCTGTGCGGCGTGGCCAAAAAAAAAGAAAGGATGAAGGATCTGAGTTGACGTTCCTCTAAGGTAGGTAACACAAATGACTGATGAGCAAGTGAAAAGATGCTCCACATCGTGAGCCATTAGGGAAATGCAAATCAAACCCCACAATGAGATATCAATTCACACTCACTAGGAAGGCTGTAATCCAAAAGACAGATAATATAACAAAGAAAGGAGAAACTGGACCCTCATACGTTGGTAGTGGGAATGTAAAAGGTGCAGCTGCTTTGGAAAACAGTCTGGCAATTCCTCAAAATGTTAAACATAGATTTACCGTATGACCCAGCAATTCTACTCCTAGATATATACCCAAGAAAAGTGAAAACCTATGTCCACACAAAAACTTGTACAAGAATATTGGCAGCAGCATTATTTATAGCAGGCATAAAAGTAGAAGCAACCCATCAACTAATCATGGAAGATGACCCATCCGTCAGCTAATGCATGGAAGAATAAAATCTGGTTTATCTTTCCAATGGAACATTATTCAGTAACAAAAAGAAATGAACTATTTGTACATGTTATAACATGGAGAACCACTGAAAAAATATTGCTAAGTGAAAGAAGCTAGTCACAAAAGAGCACACAGTGTCATATTATTTAATTCCATTAGGAACAGGCAAATCTATAAAGACATAAAGTGGACTAGTGGTTACTCAGAACCAAAGAGTTGGAAAGACTGCTAACAGGTAAGGGGGTTCTTTACGAGGAAATGAAAATGTGCTAAAATTGATTGTGGTGATGGTGGTACAATTCTGTGAATATACTAAAAACCACTGACATGTATACTTTTTTTTTTTTTTTTTTTTTGGTTGCATTGGGTCTTCATTGCTGCATGCAGGCTTTTTCTAGTTGCGGCAAGTGAGGGTTACTCTTCGATGCGGTGCACAGGCTTCTCATTGTGGTGGCTTCTCTTGTTGTGAAGCACGGGCTCTAGGTGTGCAGGCGTCAGTAGTTGTGACATGTGGGCTCAATAGTTGTGGCTTGCAGGCTCAGTAGTTGTGGCACACGGGCTTAGCTGCTCCGCGCCATGTGGGATCGTCCCGGACCAGGGCTCGAACCCGTGTCCCCTGCATTGGCAGGCGGATTCTTAACCACTGCGCCACCAGGGAAGTCCCAGACATTATACTTTAAATGGATCAATTGCATGGTATGTGAATATTTCATTAAAGCTGTTTTTTTAAGAAAAAAAAGAATTTTGTATGAGTTCTGGAGGCTGCAGGGAACCACTGGAGGTTTTAGAGCAGAGCTGGTGGCACAAACTTTGAACTGTGATTTAGAAAAAGTAACCAGGCAGTAATGACAAGGAGGAAGATGCTCTAGAAATAAAATTGATGGAAACCGTGGTGACCAAGGAGAGGAAGGAGTCAAAAGTTACATCACCCACTGTTGGATGAAAGAAGGCAGCAGCAGCCACGTGCATCTCTGAGATCATCGGAATGGTATGAGGCAGGTGAAGTCAAAGGTCTGGAACCCTGAGGAAGAGGAATCTGAAGAAGGGATCTGAGAACGGACAGAGGTTAGTGGCCATCAAGGAGAAAATGGCATCAGAAGCCCAGAGTGCAGAGGATTAGGAGATGGAAATAGTGGAAACATCGGACACAACTCACAGACTGGTGACTCAGGATGAGAGCTGAGGAAGCCTCGCAGTCAGGGGAGGCTGGACTAGTGGACCAAACGCTGCAGTAAAGACAAGGACCAAGACACCAGGATCAGCACTGACACTATGTTCATTAACTTCTTCTAAGGAGGCGTGAGTATTTAACCCAAAATTGAGCATCATCGGGAACTGTTGACTTGGACTCACACCAAATCCAGCCCCCGTCCATCACCCTATCCTTCCGTTTTCTTTTCACCCCCGTTTTACACTCGGAGGAAGATAAACCCAAACCCAGTGAGGTCACTTTTCCTCTGGCTGGAAAGGGCAGGTGAGATCTAAAGGAGCATCTATGCACTGTTACTCCTTTAAAATGCTTCAGAGATAATCGTAGGTTGAGTTAGAAGCTGCTGCAAACTAATAACCATGAAGAAGATGAATATATACACTGAATTAAATGCACTGGGCAGGTTCTCCTGGGCTCAGTGTATTTTCAAGTCTCTGCTGCTCTGCTATGAACACAGACAAATACCAGCTAATTGGATTTTACGGTCCAGTTGAGTTGGACATGTTTGTGTAGACATGGTTATTTTGATTCAAAATCCTCAAGACAAATAATCTGAAGACTAGCTCCTCAAAGGGACTATTGTAATACAATAGAAAAGCTAAGGGGGATTTAAAAGTCACTTAACAAGATAATTTATCCAAAAAAAAGAAAAAAGAAAAAAAAACCAGTCAAGGGGAAAATTATTTAAAAACTCAATCCAAGTAATAAAAATGACGCAGAATAAGTTTATTTCTCCTCTTACTGAGTTCACTTGTTTTTATATTTTTTGCTTTGGCAATTCTGCTTTTATTAGCTATACCAAATGAAAGTATAGATTTATGTATGAAAATTTAACTGCTTGGGACATATAATATTTAAAGAACCTAAGGGTCCCAATACTAGGAAAATAGTACATTTAACTCTTCAGTGGACTATATGGCAAAACAACATGTTTGAAGCAGTTAATGACAAGGAGAAATGCTTACATTGATTTAGAAAGCCACACACCTCTTTGTTCAGTATATAAACTATATATTCAATATAATCTTAGCTTTGCTTTCTCAAATGCATATATACCTGCACATAAGTGAGGGTGAGGAAAAAAAGAGCCCAGAAAGAAGACTAACAAAAGCCAACCAAGCCAAGTGGAATTATGGGCAATTTCTGCCCTGATTTTTTCCTACATTTTACACATCTTCTACAACAACCTCTGTTACTTTCACGGTTAGAATGCAGGCACATTTGACATCCAGCTTGGGGTTGCACGGGGTGGTCCAGCACTGCCGGACTTTGAACCTTAGAGCAATACCTCCGATTTTCCATTAAAAATGCAAGGCAGTCTAAACCATGATCAACTCCCAATCGTGGAATATATAAATTAGCAAGCAGATTAAAGTCAAAGTGTGATCTTTTAAAAATTAGGAAATAAGCAAAAAGGTGTTTCACTACCAAATTTGGTCAAGTATCTGCATAGATTTCAAATTCTTTCCTGAGTGCCTTGTGTTCAACTCTTCTATTCCTCTTAGGACTCTGAACTCTCATCTTTGGTTTAGTCTAAAGAAGATTCCAAAGTGTTGAAAAACTAGTTGTAGTTCTGGTTCTTCTGATAGCAATGTGGCCAGGGTAAAATATTCTTTTAAATCTCTGGGCTCTGGGCTTCAACTGACGGGAGAATAAATACACCACCCATGCTAATGTTATTCTGAGGTGTAAATAAAGGTTAGCCTCAGCACTACTGAGTGTATTCTAAAAGCATAATAGGGCTTCCCTGGTGGTGCAGTGGTTGAGAATCTGCCTGCTAATGCAGGGGACACGGGTTCGAGCCCTGGTCTGGGAAGATCCCACAGGCCGCGGAGCAACTAGGCCCGTGAGCCACAATTACTGAGCCTGTGCATCTGGAGCCTGTGCTCCGCAACAAGAGAGGCCGCGATAGTGAGAGGCCCGCGCACCGCGATGAAGAGTGGCCCCCACTTGCCACAACTAGAGAAAGCCCTCGCACAGAAACAAAGACCCAACACAGCCATAAATAAATAAATTAATTAAAATAAATAAATAAATAAATAAATAAAAGCATAATAAACGTTAGCTATTGTGCTTACTTTAAACTATACATTCCCCCATGGGGTAAAAATTAGTTCATGGTTTATCTTACTCTTTATATATGAAGCACAGATTTTATATATATATATGTGTGTGTGTGTGTGTGTGTGTGTGTGTGTGTGTGTATACATACATACATATTTAGATAGATATAGATATCACATAAACTGATATACAGTATATCTCTTCTATTAAAATTTTAGGTGAGGGGCGGGGACCGTTAGGGAAAAAAATGTCTGAAAAGACTCAGTGGGACAGGGCAGCAGTAATGAAAAGAAGGTTGAGAAATACTGCTTTAAATATAGTTAAGCCTCATTTTAAAAAGTCCTTTGAAAAATACTTCTATAAAAAGCAAGAATACCCTTTATCATCAATTTCTCAGAAATGCATCCTAATAAGAGAAGCATCATCTTCCACTAAAAGTAATTAACCTGAGGCTCCCTCTCGATTTTTCAGAAGAGAATGAGACAATCTTTGATTTGCCTGAAGTCTTTCTCAATAGGAGTGAGAGCGAGGGGCCAGCTGAAGGTTCACACTGGGAAGAAATAATGATAATTACCTACCCAAGACCCACTGACATTCCACAGTTGCCCATCTGAATTGTGATGTGAGCCCGTCAGCAAGCCACATGCAAGACTTTAAATTTTCTTTCTTTTTTTGGGCGCCCAGCATGACTTGCAGGATCTTAGTTGCCTCCCCGGCAGTGAAAGCGCCAAGTCCTAACCACTGGACTGCCAGGGAATTCAGACTTTAAATTTTCCGGTAGTCACATTAAAAAGAATAAAAATAAACACTTGAGGTTAATTTTAATATATTTTATCAAACCCAGTATGTCCGGTTACATCAACAGGTACTCAATAAGAAAAATTATTAGGGAAATATTTTACATTCCTTTTTTGTACTATTTCACATGTAGAACACATCTCAAATAGGATCAGCCACATTCCAAGGGCTCAACAGCCACATATGGCCAGAGCACAACTTCTAAAACTACAAAAATAACTGAACATCCCTCCTTTATGCTAACTCATTTCCCAATGACAATTCATGTGGGATCTTAGTTCCCTGACCAGGGGTGCAACCTGCACCCCCTGCATTGGAAGCGTGGAGTCTTAACCACTGGACCGCCAGGCAAGTCCCCTGCAATGACAATTCTAGCCCTGCTTCCATCTCCTTGCCTCCTGGACAGAAACAACCAAGCTATCCAATCACAGAACTGCCCTTACTTCAGCATCCAATCTAGAGATGACTCCTTTGTTTTCTCAGAATCATCCAGCATAAGCCCAAATCCTATAATAAAGTCCTCCCACCTCCAACATTACTCCATTACTGAGTCACCCATGCCTAGAATCCTCCCTTAGTGCAGCAGGCTAAATAAACCTAACTTGGTTTGTCTACACATGAGTTCCTGCTGGTCTCTAAGCGGCAAGGAATTACATTGCCATCGATAGATTTAATTGGTACATCTGTCTATTTCATTATCTCTTAATTTGAGTTAATATATTCGAATCTGTTATTTTCCCAACAACTTTTACTGTAATCATACACAATGATAAAGTGCTTAAAAAGACTTTTTTTTTTTTACTTAAAAGGTCAGCTAGTATATTTAGACTGGCTTCAAAAATAATTACAAAGCAAAAATTTACACTTGCAGGAGTAATAAATTTATTTAACCTGTAGTCACATGAATTAAAATTTACTTGTAAAGACAACTTTTCTATAAATCTAGAGTGTGATCTTTAAAAGTATGTCTTTTTTTTTTTTTTTTTTTGCAGTACACGGGCCTCTCACTGTGTGGCCTCTCCCGTTGCAGAGCACAGGCTCCAGACGTGCAGGCTCAGCGGCCATGGCTCACGGGCCCAGCCACTCCGCGGCATGTGGGATCTTCCCGGACCGGGGCACGAACCCGTGTCCCCTGCATCGGCAGGCGGACTCTCAACCACTGCGCCACCAGGGAAGCCCAAAAGTATATCTTTTTTTAAAGTTAAGGTAGAACTCACTGCCTAGACAAAGAGTAAATTCTGGATGACAGAATTTACTTCTAATCCCTCTAGAAAACACAGTCCTGCTCACCAAAATTTATTGCATAAACTCCAAGGTCATGGGAATTCCCTGGCGGTCCAGTGGTTAGGACTCCCAGCTTTCACTGCTGAGGGCCCCGGTTCAATCTCCCCAGTCGGGGAACTAAGATTCCGCAAGCCATTCAGCACAATCCAAAAAAAAAAAAGGAATGAATGTTTAGAACAAAAAAATCAGTTCTTAGAAATTAAAAATATAGTGACAAGGGCTTCCCTGGTGGCACAGTGGTTGGGAGTCCACCTGCCGATGCAGGGGACGTGGGTTCGTGCCCCGGTCCAGGAAGATCCCACATGCCACGGAGCGGCTGGGCCCGTGAGCCATGGCCACTGAGCCTGCGCGTCCGGAGCCTGTGCTCCGCAACAGGAGAGGCCACAACAGTGAGAGGCCCATGTACCGCAAAAAAAAAAAAAAATATATATATATATATAATATATTATATATATTATATATATATTATATATTATATATAATAATAATATATATTATGTATATAAATATTTTTATATATTTATATATATATAATATATATATATATATATATATATAGTGACAAGATGAAATCTATTCTCGAGGACATTCTCCAAGAGTAAAGAGATACAAACTAGAGGAAAAAAGTTTTACTTAGAACCGTTCTAGAAGTTCTAAAATCTGAATAACAGCAATCTCGAAAAGAGAGCAAAGAAAAAGAGGGAAATGGAAGACATAACTTCCTACAAATGAAGCGCATGAGTTTCTAGACGGAAAGAGGTCACACGAACCCAGCACGTTGAATAAGTGGATTCACGTGAAGACCCATCATTGTTCGATCTTCCGAACACTGAGGACAAAAAGGACTCCGTGAGATAATGAGGTATCCAAGGGATTAAGATCAGAATAGCACCAGATGCCAATAGTAATACATTTATCAAGATGACACTGATAGAATCCTACTGTGTTAGAACACTGATCAGAAATGAACACAACTGGGGGAACGGTCAGGGTCAAGATTTGAGAAGCGTGAGGAAGACATCCCATTTCGGTACACTGAGCTTACTAAGTGAGGCCACAGAGCTCGCGGGGAATCCTGGGGGCTCTGCAAGAGGCTGCTTGGGGGCAAACGGTGGCTCTGCTAAGGAGACCTTTTCGACCTTCCACTTTATTTACAACTAACAATGACTTGAAAAGTGGGATTTCTCTTACTCTTATCTCTAGCTACTGTTATCACGTAAAGGCTCTCTGCTTATGATCATGTTGGGTGAAGTACCAACAGGGTGAGTAAGGATTCCAGCGTTAGAAACACCAACGTGTATGGATATTTTCTTCTATTGCCTTCATTCTATTTGGCAGTTCCCCCTTTAGCAGCATCCTTGATAGGGGAACTCCTTTATATACTTCTGAATCAATTTACTTCTCGCCTCCAATCAATTCTTTCAGGACGTAATCCTTGGTTTAAAGCAAACTAAGCTGTTTTCGTGTTTTAAAGAGTCTGAGAAATAAACTCTTCTTTAAAAGTGGGAATATTGAAATTAAAACCCCGTTAAGCTTGGCAAGCTTCCATCAAGCACACCCATATCTGAAATATATATATCAGCCCTGGCGTTTTTCTTTGAATGTGAGACAGCTTGTCTTCTCTGGGGAGGTTCTGCCTAGAAGAGAAAAAAGATTAAAGGAAAGACACGATAAATGTTTTCAAATACTTAGAGGGCTGCGATGTGGAAAAGGGAGGTGAGTTTGTTCCATGCAGTCCCAGAAGGCAGCACCAGAAGCAGGGAGCAGCTGGAAGAGGCATATTCTCACTCCAGTGGAATAACTGGTTTCCTTTTATGGAGAAACTCCCCAAACCTTCCCGTGTTTAAGCAGAAGAGCCTTCTGAGTGGGGGCAGGAGCCTGGCGTAGACGCCCTAAGAGTTCCTTCCCACGGAGGCTTCCTGGTCCCAAACCCGGCTTTCCAGCTGACAGTCATAAAGGCAGGTGTCCTGGGCTAAACTGCATCCTCTCCAAACTTGTATGTTGAAGCTCTAAGCCCCAGCACATAAGAACGTAGCTGTATTTGGAGAGAAAGTTTCTAAAGAGGTGACTAAGTTAAAATGAGACTGTAAGGATGGACGCGAATCCACTCTGACTGGTGCCTTATAGAAGGGGATTAGGACACATAGAGACACCAGGAATGAGCACACACAGAGGAAAGACCAAATTCTGGAGGATAGAATTTACTTCTAATCCCTCCAGAAAACACAGTCCTGCTCACCAAAATTTATTGCATAAACTCCAAGGTCATAGGAATTCCCTGGCAGTCCAGTGGTGAGGACACAGCGAGAAGCCGGCATCCACAAGCCAAGAAGAGGCCTCAGAGAAACTAAACCTGAGGGCATCTTGATCTTGGTGAGAAAATAAATTTCTGATATTCAAGCCACCCATTCTGTGATATATTATTATGGCAGCCCGACCAAACTAATACAGCAGGATAACTGCCTGGTACTTGGTATCAGTCTAAATACTGCATTTCCGGTTTAAGCCACATTAAAGCAACCAGTTCATTCAATTAATTCAATCCAGCATATATCAATTTTCACCAAAATAACTAATGCATGCATTGTTGACTGGGGGGAAGGGGGGACTACTTGATGTCACACTGTACCGACACATTAATTACGAAAACAGTTTGTAAAAATTCAAACTATGGTGCTCAAGAATAAGACTCAATTGATAGGCTAAAAAGTTGTAGAACTTAAGCTCAGAGAATATACCTTCCAGAGATATATACAAATACACAACAGAGGATTTATGTTATCAAAGCATCCTTTCATATAATATAGGGACATTGTGCTCTAGAATATACATTGCCAGGACCATTTGGGGGTTGCTGTATTAGGTGAAACTGGAGCTGTTTTAAGAACAACTTTCAGACCTAAATGTCAAAAACCTAAATTTTTTTTTGGCTGCGCCGCGCAGCACACGGAATCTTATTTCCCCCAACAGGGATTGAACCCGTACGTCCTGCAGTGGAAGCATGGAGTCTTAACCACTGGACCGCCTGGGAAGTCCCCTAAAGGATTTTTATTAAATAAATAAAATGCTAAATTTAATGTTTCCTTTCTTGGCTTAGTTACCATTAGAAAACCATTAACGGCCTCCATCCCTCCAAGGGAAAGGGTCTGGATCTTGGTATGTTACTTGGAGAAGCTATAGGCCATCTTACCTATGCTCCTCCTCAAGTGGGCCAGAGCATCCATCCTATTCATGGGTGCCCTGGAGTAGCCTCAAAATTACAGCCATTTACAGGTAAGTCTTTGCAGTAATTTAAGATTGACTGACAGTCTTTACGGCACTTATCAACATCTTACACTCATTCTGGGCCAGAACCAACCCCTATTACATGATTCTGATCTCCTCCCATGTGGGGGGAGAAAAACGTTACTTTGTGGCCACATTTATGAAGCTCCTTATCTCTCTTTCATACCTAAATAATTACATATGGAGCCATTCTTGAATGTTTTCCCCTCCTGAACTTTTTTTTTTTTGTTTTAATTTACTTATTTTTGGCTGTGTTGGGTCTTCGTTGCTGTGCGCGAGCGTTCTCTAGTTGTGTCGAGCGGGGGCTACTCTTCGTTGCGGTGCGCGGACTTCTCATTGTGGTGGCTTCTCTTATTGCAGAGCACGGGCTCTAGGCGCGTGAGCTTCCGTAAGCTGTGGCACGTGGGCTTCCGTAGTTGTGGCTCGCGGGCTCTAGAGCGCAGGCTCAGTAGTTGTGACGCACGGGCTTAGTTGCTCCGCGGCATGTGGGATCTTCCCGGACCAGGGCTTAAACCCATGTCCCCTGCATTGGCAGGCGGATTCTTAACCACTGCACCACCAGGGAAGTCCCCCTTTTGAATTTTTTGTTCATTAAAGTAAAAACTTCAAATCTAGAAGATGGCTTTTAAGATCAAACTAAAAAGAAAAAACGTAAAAGTGTTTTTATAAAAAGGAATAATGAAATTGCCAAGTAGATTCCCACCTGCCTCAAGTCACTTGCATATCTTCAACAGTGAATCCATCATTGTTTTTTTTAATGCCTATATTACCAATACTGCTGATGTGACTCAGTCACAGAATTTCAGAGATGGACAAGGATGTTCATTTTACAGATGAAAACTGCTGCTCAATGAGATTAAAGGGATGTATTCAAGGTCACACAGAAAAACACTGAGAAAAGCAGTCTCGCCCGCGTTTTACTCTCCTGGAATGAACGGATTATAAAAGGGAGGGAGGATGGATAGAAGTCTTACTCCTCCTTCCTTCACCCACCCCACCCCAAACTTTCAAGTTAGAACAAAAATAAAGGTTCATTGCACTGTCAGACTTAAACAGACTTCAGAGGGAAAAAAGCTCTATATAGCTTGGATGTTAGTTACTGAAAAATAAATCTGTGTTTCTTTAAAGATGAAAGCAGTAGAGTATTTGTACCAGAAATTTGTCAATGACATAACTAATTTCAGGGAGGCATGCTAAAAATATTGCTGTGGATCAGAGGACTGAATTAAAACCAGTTCCCAGAAAGTGCAGACTGGAGGACTTTTGCCTAAGTTCAAGGCCTATTTTGTGAGTGTTTCAAAACATTACAAAACAGGATACAGCTTGAGAAAATGTCATGTATTAATATTGTATCTGAAGTACCAAAGTGTTGGAAGGGAGACCCCTCTGTCTATCCAGCCCTCATATTTGATAGCACCACTGGGCATTCTTATTTAATTGCAGGCAGGTCAGGGTCTGATTTCATGTTTCCAGGCAACAACACCTGGATAACCAATGGTGGGCATCTGTGAGAGCCCAGCACCGGAAAGTACCAGCTTTGTCAGTGCTGATGCAACAAAGGAAAGTGAGCCTTGGATACATCTAGAAAGCTCTGGTATTTACGTAGGGAATGAATTGATATAAAGGGGAAAGCAAACAGATCCTCCTCTCCCATATGAGCGAAAATGTAATATTGTTAACTCTAATTTAAAACTGTGTCTTCACTTATTCAAATATTTTTTTGAGCACTTACTATGTGTCAGACACTGTTCTAGGCTCAGGGGATTCAACACTGAAACATATAGATCCCACCCCGACCCCCCATCCCAAGAAATCTCTGCTCTCGTGGTTCTTATATTTTAGCAGAGGTGGGAGGTAAGAGACAGGCAGACTGAACGCCAGATGTTGACATCTCATGTAGAGAAAAATAAAGGAGGCATGGAGGGTAGTATTTGTGCAACACACGTCTTCATGAGAATACTAACAAGGTACCAATTATGTCACAAATTGAAGGAGAAAAGGGATTGACTCATAAAAACATTTCTTCCCAGTTGGGAAAACTGTATCACAGAAAAACAAGTATTTTGGAGGGTCATCTTTTTTTTTTTTTTTTTTTGCGGTACGCGGGCCTCTCACTGTTGTGGCCTCTCCCATAGTGGAGCACAGGCTCCGGACGTGCAGGCTCAGCGGCCATGGCTCACGGGCCCAGCTGCTCCACAGCATGTGGGATCTTCCCGGACCGGGACACAAACCCGTGTCCCCTGCATTGGCAGGCGGACTCTCAACCACTGCGCCACCAGGGAAGCCCTGGAGGGTCATCTTTTAATAGCAACCTAGAGCAGCACTTGGGGTACTCATTCTTCACATAAAGTTATTAAATGACCAAAAAGCAAAGAAGTACAACTTTTAACTCCCAAGTGGATTTTCTTTAAGGTAACAAGATCCACGGGGAGGGCTGTGATCACTTGGCAGTAATCTCAGGCCTTCCCATATCCCAAAGGCACTGTACACCAGAAGCTGCCAGGTTCAAACAGCAAATTCAATAAAGGCCAAGACAATGCCGTTCAGCACCTTTAGAAACGTGAAATTCTCCACAGTGCTGCAGATTCAGCTTCTAGATAACTGAGCAACGGATCCTCCATTTTTGTTACTGTATCTGCAGGGAAAATATCAGGATGTAGGAAAGTAGAACCTTGAGAAGCATAAGGAACACACTCTCTTAAAGACTTCTGCTTTAAGTGACAAGATTTTTTTGGCACGGGAGGTATTTTTTCTTGGGGGTGAGAGGATGTTTTCCAGGCTCGCCTCCCAGGTCAGAGAAATCACGTGCAGTGATTCACGTGCATAGTTCCTTAAGCAGCCTCCGCACCATTCTGCTCAGCATAGCAAAGCCTGTTCCCCCGGTTTGCTGGCTGATACTTGCGGCTGACCCCAGAGTAGCAAATGCCAAGGGCAGAGCTCCCAGCTGCAGCTCCATCGCTGCTGGTGTAAATGCCCTCACTCAGGGTAGGCAAATAGTATAAGGCATATGTGTACAAAAATTCAAAAACCAAGGAGAGGACCACCATTGTGTGTTTATTCTTTCATACAAGCAAATGTGACCTGTGATGGATGGAGAAAACATAACATTCACAGGCTTTACAATGTTTGCTGTAGCTACTCTGCAGAAAGACAAATCTCAAAAAACCCCCAAAATAACTGCCTTGTAAATGATACATTCAAATGTACTAAGATCACAGTCACATGATTAACTCATATATGGCAATGAGTTCAGTAGGCACTTTAACAAATATGTTATTATCAAAATAAAGAGGTCTTGGGACTTCCCTGGTGGCACAGTGCTTAAGAATCCACCTGCTAATGCAAGGGACAGGGGTTCAAGCCCTGGTCCGGGAAGATCCCACATGCCGCAAGCAACTAAGCCTGTGCACCACAGCTACTGAGCCTGTGCTCTAGAGCCTGCAAGCCACAACTACTAAGCCCGCATGCCACAACTACTGAAGCCCGTGCTCCTAGAGCCCATGCTCCACAACAAGAGAAGTCACCCCAATGAGAAGCCCACGCACCACAATGAAGAGTAGCCCCAGTTCGCCACAACTAGAGAAAGCCCACGTGCAGCAACGAAGACCCAATGCAGCCAAAAATAAACAAATAGATAAATTAATTTTTTAAAAAAAGAGGTCTTAAGTTTTTTTTATTTTGTAATACTTAATTTCCCCATCTGTTTGGAAAGAAAATAATCTGCCCAACAGATACTAAGACTGAATCAAAAAAAGAAAAATCTAAAGGTTTTAATTTGCAAAAATTTGAAATCTAAAGTTGGACCTGGACTGAGATATAATGTTTTAAAAATCATTCTTGGTCAGGCACCCATAGAAACTCATAGAAAACCATATAAATGATAGACTCTAGAACAAATGACAATCTGGGTTGGGAGGGGTCTTCTTTTTTTTTTAATCTTTTCATCAGAAGAGATTAAAATCAGCAGAAGCAGATTTTCCACAAAACTAATGGCACTTGTGCAGCCCCTGTGAATGCTAGCGTGGCATGGCTGGATAGAACTTTCTGGTTGGGAAAAGGCTGTATTTCTGTATAAGCATTGTGATAAACGATAAATCGCCTAAAAAGAACTCAGAAAAAAGGGACTAACTCCAAGGCTAAAGTAATTTGTTGTGAATTCTTTTTTTTTTCATTTTAATAAATATTTGTTTTCATGCCTGACTGTATACACTCTAAAAGATGGCCCCTGAAATTATATAATCTTCAAGCTCCCTCCGAAACACACACACACACACACACACACGTGTGTGTGTGTATATATATCTATATATATAGATATATGTGTGTGTGTGTGTGTGTGTGTGTGTGTATCTGAACCCTACTGCATAGTTTTGAAAATATTTAGTAAGCAGATCCCTTTTTCTATCATTTAAAGAAAGTTTACAAGGAAACAGGATTTCATTTTCATTATAGGAAGAGGATTGGTTCTGAATTACCAGTATTTCTGATTTCAGAAAGAGAGCAAGTCAAGGTAGAAGAATATTTTGCATTCTACATTTGTCTAAATATTGTCTGTCACTTTAAATTAAAACCCCTCGAGCAGGAATGCCCCTCATTTGTAGTTTTCTCCCATCCAAGGATCCACCTAAGGCAGGACCAAATTCCACTGCTGGCCAATCCTCCCAGGGACCAGGATGGCTCAGATCTTTCCTTACTGAAGTGGACGAGAGTAGAAACCAAGGCCCACCAAATCCTACAAATAAGCATTACATACCAAATTATGCCTTCATTTACATTACAGTAAGCTGCCAATGTAGAACACGGATTCCTGGAAATACATAAAATCTAACCACAGGTTATCATCTATGTCAAAAGAAAAGCATGAAAAAATACTGTTTAATAATTTAACATAAAGAATTTTCTGCAATTGCATTGCTAGGCAGACAAAATAGGAAAAGAAAAAATAATAAAAACAAGTGTACCAGGCTGCCTCAGAAACACCCCAACAAGCCAAAGCAATAACAGTTCTGCTTAAAACAGTAAAAGCTCATCCCAAAGGCAGAGCCTCCGGAAATGCCTCTGGGGGGGTGGCCTCTGCAGCCCTGGGCCACATGGGGGTCCTTTCAAGGCCCGCAGGCCTTTTCAGGATCTTGTGAAGGACAAGGTATATTAATTACCACTCTTCCTGCAAGAGGCATCTGTATTTGCTCAGACCCCCAAGGCCATGGTAGGCTCAGGGAGACAATGGAATAATCACAGGGTGGGAACAGAATCACTTTCCGTAAAAATCAGTGTTTAAACACATGGCTGAAAAGTGAAAGAAATTACATCTGGACTAAAGGAAGGTAGCCAGCGGATCTCCAGTAAACAGGCCACAGATTAGACAGGATTTCCACGCTACCTAGGATTGTATGGAAACAAGGGCATCAATGAAGCCCCTCCCTTCTCTTTTCAACACTCCACACCAGATCAGATAAAAAGGCCTGGCCCAACACGCCCTTGGGGGCATATTTCAGTGATCCCACATTGCCCAAATACCTTCTGAAGCCACCTGCCTTTCAGCAGAACCCTCCGACCCAGCGCAGTTTCCCTTCTGGGTTTTCATTCTACCCGTTGCTCAGACGATGTCATCCTAGTGGGCAAGCCTGGGGATGTGCCCTGCACAGCGGGTGAGAGCTCGTGCTTGGAAATCTGCTGATCTGGGTTTGAATCGAGATAGGACCGGTCTCACGGGGTTACTGCTAGAGGCCATACTGCACAAAAGGCACGGTTCCAGGACCCGTAATAAAAGCTTGTGAAGTGTTGGCTGTTCTTATTCTCCTCCCTTCGGCGGGCAGCCCCTGTCCCAACAAATCTAAACCTAA
The DNA here is from genome assembly GCF_964341445.2 of Mesoplodon mirus. Classification (NCBI taxonomy): domain Eukaryota; kingdom Metazoa; phylum Chordata; class Mammalia; order Artiodactyla; family Ziphiidae; genus Mesoplodon; species Mesoplodon mirus. Next base: position 14,965,458 of record NC_138986.1, read on the forward strand.
CCTCCCCTCAGTCCCCAGACCTTATCCCACACCCTGATGTCAAATGAGGGGTCCTCCAGAACTCTGAGCAGCTCTCATCTCTTGAAAATTCATTAGATAATCAACATGTTGCCTTGTCTTAACTTTTTTTTTTTTTTTTTTTTTAGCCATGCGGCATGTGGGATCAAACCGACCAGGGATCAAACCCGTGCCCCCTGCGTTGGAAGCCTGGAATCTTAGCCACTGGACCACCAGGGAAGTCCCCCTTAGTTCCATCTTAGGGAGCCTTCCATAGACTAGCTTGTCTCCCCTGATGGACCGTTTCTTAGCTTTCTTCATTCTCCCTGAAGCACAGGGCACGGTGGCTTTGTCCATCCATGGAAGGCTCCGAAACGGCTGTGGCTCGATTTGATTCAAAAGTTATCATGGGAAGGCCAGAGCGTGGGACTCTGGAATTTGAGTTGGGGCCGTTCCAATTACTTTGGTAGAAATTATTTGAAATTCTCGCACTAGGTCGTGCAGATCCTCTTTCTGTGAGGCTGTATGTATTTCTAGCTTTATATGGTGCCTGTGGTGCTACAGAAAAGATCAGGATTCCCACCCACTTCAAAAGCAGCCCCCTGCTTGCAGCAGCTCCACAGGGGCACTGAACACGAGGAGAAACAGGTTCCACATGTTAGAAGAATCTCATCTCACCGAGGCAATGGCCAGTCTCCTTTCACAAGACTTTCCCTTCATTTGTCTTATTCACATTACATGTAAGCGTGAGTTCACTTATGGAAAATGATCATTCTGTGCCTCTTCAACAGCAGTGGTTAAATGATTCCTTTCTGACTAGATGGAACAGCGAGACAAGAAACAGGAACAGAGGAAGGTTCTTCTCCAACACGTGGCCTTCACAAGAGACCTACTTGTCGAGGTGCTTGATTCTGACCCCCAGGTGTGGCCCCCAGCCCCTCCATGGGCTGAAATCAAACCAGTGATAGCGTGGTCACAGATGTGCTTTCCAATAACCACCTCTTGAGTATCTCTGGGCTCAAGAGCTATAACACATGCAGCATATCATGGTTTGGGCCAAGAGGTATGCACCTTGAAATGTACACTACCAGGAAAATCTTCGCAAGGCCAGTAGGCTACTCTAGAGCGAAAGACACTGACTCCGAAAGCAGCCAAGACTTCAGCATTTCCAACAAGAATTCACATTCGACATCAGACAAGTAGTTGGAATAAGGCAACGATAACAACAAGAACAAAAAGATCATGAAGTTTCAGGATGCCTAAGAAAAAGGAAAAACAACTTCACTTCCGGCACCCAAGCATTACTATAAGCTCCCGCGGGGCTATGCAAATGGCCAGATAAATACTTCTTTTTGCAATCAATCGATTGCTTTTGTTGTCAACATCACCCACCCCCAGGTAGGATGACAGGGCCCATTCTACCCAGGCCTATTTTTATTGTTCTGCGGGGGATCCGTTGCAGGTGTTGTTTGTCCTCCAGCCCCCCGGCAAGGTGACTTACCATCTGGGACGGTGACTTCCTCCTCCTGGCCATTCAGGGCTCCCTCCTGGAGGCCGAGCTCTCCTTGCTCGGCTAAGCCGTTCACAGTGGACAGCTGACCATTCTTCTGTAGTAGCTACGGGGAAGACAGAACCATGTAAACTTAATTTCAATCTTCACAACCAAGTTAGAAACGATACTGTACGTTCGAGAATATAAATCACTTAGAGGAGAAATACAGAGAACTGGAGGGCTAGTGACAGTGAAGATTTAAGTCTTTTTTTTTTTTTGTCTGAAAGATGTGGCTATCTTACAAAAGATACAAGGAGCTATGAGCAAGCAGATAGGACTCTGTATCTGGATAAAGGTACACACCATTCATGCATTCGTTCACTCTTCTCAAAAACCAGGCATAGGGCTGATACACAACACCCATCGTTCCAGGACTGTTTGAGATTTCACAACGACTAAGTCAGGTGTGGTCCCAGACACTTTGAGCTTACAAACTACTGTGGAAGGCAGACAGCGCTCTGAAAAATAGTTTTTACTTTAAAATAATGTTTCCTTATGATTAGACACAAGTTATGCATATTTGGCTGGAATATATATCTAAGCGACAATGTGTCCTTCTCGGGGAAGAGGGCAGACATTTAAATAAATAATTACTGAATTGCAGCTATGGAAACTGTCACGAAGAAGGAATACATACAACAAATGACAACAAACAGAGGGCCATGACCTAGGCCAGGGTATCGTGAAGGCTTCTCTGAGGAAGTAAAGGTAAAGCTGAGATCTAAGATGCCAGCAAGGGGTATGTGAGCAAAAGGTAAAGGGGATGCAAGTGAGAAAGCCCCGTGGTTCAAAGGCCAGTGTATCCAGAGCCAGGTGAACAAAGAAGAGACGCCTAACATGTGTGTTCATGAGTCATTGTATTTTCCTTAAAAATATTACTAAAACAGTGGTTTACAATCGTCCCCCTAGGATAGCCCGTGCAATCGATGTCATCAGATGCAAAAACAGTAGACATATAGACATGCCCAGTTGTTGTTTTTTTCCGCCGCAGGGCTTGCAGGATCTTAGTTCCCTAACCAGGGATTGAACCCAGGCCCACAGCAGTGAAAGCGCGAGTCCTAACCACTGGACTGCCAGAGAATTCCTAAGACATGCCCTAATTTTTTAAATCCTGAGAATATAGGTAAAAAGTTTTAAGCCAAATAAAAATCGTACAATAACCGCTAGGAACCTAAGGATTTCAACAATGCTTTATGGTCCACATACATTTCTCATTTTCCTTAAAACCAACTTAGCGAGGTGCTACTGTTTCCATTTTACAGATGAAGACACTGAGACTCAAAGTGATTACAGAGGGGAAGGCTGGCCGGCCACGGGTCCCACAGCTCAGCCATGGCCTGAAGGCCAGGGCTCACCACCAACTACTTCCAGAGATTTTTCTTTTTCTTCTTTTTTTTTTTAAATATACAGATGGTTTCTTTCTTTCTTTTTTTAGTATTTATTTATTTGGCTGCACTGGGTCTTAGTTGCGGCATGCAGGATCTTTAGCTGAGGCATACGGGATCTAGTTCGCTGACCAGGGATGGAGCCCGGGCACCCTGCATTGGGAATGTAGAGTCTTTTTTTTTTTTTTTTTTTGTGGTACGCAGGCCTCTCACTGTTGTGGCCTCTCCCATTGCGGAGCACAGACTCCAGATGCGCAGGCCCAGCGGCCATGGCTCACGGGCCCAGCCGCTCCGTGGCATGTGGGATCTTCCCGGTCCGGGGCACAAACCCATGTCCCCTGCATCGGCAGGCGGACTCTCAACCACTGCGCCACCAGGGAAGCCCCCAGGAATGCAGAGTCTTAACCACTGGACCACCAGGGAAGCCCCCAGAGATTTTTCCGCAACAGAACAAAGTGTTGGAGGACCTGTTACTATGCACAATGACAAAATGCCTCAAATAGTATCCCATAGTACCCAGACCCGATCGTGCCAAAGTAATCTCAAAGCTGGACACTCTGTTTGGCATCATTCCATGCCGTTTACAGGCCAATGGAGCATGCTGGCCAAACCATAGGCTTCCATCAGAGCCTTGAAGGGAGTAGACCCAATTCAAGAAGATCAATCCAGAAGGCTCGAACGGTGCTGAAATGGATTTCACCTGGCTGTTCCCTGCTCCCAGCAAAGATGCCCGGCAACTGCAAAAGCTGCCTTCTGAAATACCGTCACTGTCCTCTAATACTCTCACTACAGATGGGACGGCTGGCTTCAAAATGCCCATGCTGAGTCAGTGTATGAGAAAGGATGCTCAGATTACACTTCCACTTAAAATCTTCTCTTACCAAAATATGAAAGATGGGAGTTTTAAATGAAACCTAAAGACGAAAGCACAGGAGACGGGGCAGGGGGGTATCCTCACAATGCTCATCAGCAAGAATGTCAGCGTTTAAGACTATTTTAACTAAATTCCACTAGTCTTAGGCATGAGTTAGACTGAGATTTCATTAATAATGTGATGAAGAGCTAGTGGGGGAAAGCAGGAAATGCATATTATTGTGGGCTACATGGTCAACCAATGAACCTTAAACCTAAAAAATTTAACACAGATAGCATGGCATGGCAACCTAAGCCATGGGAATGAAAGACAGCCATTCTAATACCTCGATTTCAAGTCAAAAAACGTTGGTCAACTGTGCTCCTAGTTTAGGACCCAGAACTCTGAAGTTTATTATAGAGTCTAGAGTTCTACAGAGTTTCTATAATTCTTGAGTTGTTTCTCACAATTCTTCGTGAATTGTCAAATCCAAGACATCTTTAGCAGGAGTCAAACTGATTATCTTTAAACTTGAGGGCTCTACAGGACAACGCACCAATTTTCATCTGCTCTTTTAGAAGTGTTACACGTATACAATGATGTATTACAATAGATGATATAAAATAAAATGAGCCTTTGAGATCACCTGCCAGCCCCCTTCATAGTCAAGCGTGATAAGTAAATTGTGGATTAGTTATTCCCCGTGACCCCTGGGCAACTGTCTTTACCTCAGAAAGGCACTTGCTGACTTAACTTTGGTGACAACTTATGACAGCAACATTACTGAAACTGAGTTTTGAGCTTATTGTATTATATGCATAGCTTGGGTCCAGCAAGTGTGCCCAAGCTCTGACCCATGAGCGAAGTCTTGAGCATTCAAAGCCCGTGACACACCAGCCCTCCACACAACAATGGGACGTCATTCCATTCAGCCACACTCAGACATGTCTACCGTCTGTGTTTCACTTAGAGATGCTTTTTACAAAATCTCACGTGTTCTTGTAGATAGATAATTCACTTTTTGGCCAACCCAATCTATGGTGTTTTTGTTTTCCTTTTCTCCCATTCCCAACCATCTAAATAATTCATAGTATTGTTAAGGGTTCTGGTGCTTCTGAGAGTTATCAGCACGTTAAAGTCACCTCACATCGCAAGAAACCCAACCCACGGTTCCTTAATGCTTAAATTCTTTCTGTCTTTTCTATGTGTTTACATGCACACAAGCTTTCTTTTTTTAAAAAAACAAAAATGGGGACTTCCCTGGTGGCACAGTGGTTAGGAATCTGCCTGCCAGTGCAGGGGACACGGGTTCGAGCCCTGCAGGAAGATCCCACATGCCGCAAAGCCAATGAGCTCATGCATCACAGCTACGAAGCCTGTGCTCTAGAGCCCATGAGCCACAACTACTGAGCCCATGTGCCACAATTACTGAAGCCTGCGTGCCTAGAGCCCGTGCTCCTCAACAAGAGAAGCCACCACGAGAGGCCCGTGCACCGCAACGAAGAGTAGCCCCCGCTCGCCGCAACTAGAGAAAACCCACGCGCAGCAATGAAGAAACAATGCAGCCGAAAATAAATAAATAAATAAATTAATTTAAAAGAAAAAAAAAGGAGAATACATGCTTTTATAACCTGATTGCTTCGTACATTGTGGATACATTTCTTTGTCACTAAACACACATCTGGCTCGTCCTCAGTCTTTCTCTCTTTTCTCTGTAACTCAGATGCCCACAGAAGCCAAGGATTTCAGGGAAGCCCAGATAGACCCTGAAAGACGTACAGACACAATTCAGTGACAAACGGGGTGGGAAGGGCCGGAGCCAGATGAGATGCGAGGGTGTATTAGACAAGGAACAGAACACAGAAAAGTAGAAAAACAAAGGATATGAAAAATTCATAGTTCCCTCCCCGATGATTATTTGGTATACTGTGATATTAACAATTTGGTAGTATTGTTATCACCACTCATTTAGCTATTTGAGGTATGTTCTTATATATATTTGTAATCGTATTGTATCTATAACTGTTTAGTTTGCTTTTTAAATTTAATATTACAACATAAAATACATCTCTACACTATTACATGTGCTTTGTTGATACCATTTTTTAAAATTACTTAATTAACTAATTAAGGAAAGCGGTATAGGATTGAAGTTTCCAAACGCGTTCATGCTGAAGCTTCCTCACGTAGCTTTATCCATCCACCTTGTTCTTACTTTTATGAACAGTTAGGCCTTTTGAGATGAGAACCAGACTTCAAAGGCATGCTTTTTGCGCTGAAACACAGCTAACACCGGGAAACCTATTTTCCCACTGGATTTCTGCTTCAAAAACGGTAAACGCCCCCTTTGAGCAAATCAAAACCCTAAATGTTTTCAAGCTTATCTCCCTTGAGTGGGTCAGCCAGAGTTTATTCCCGTAAAGCATTACCACATTACAACTAAACAAGCTTTAAAAAAGAATCTCGAATGCTTCCAGCCACAGTGTTGTCCTCTCATTCCTCTGAGAACAACAACAGAAAACATCAAAATGGTAGTTAAGGCACAGCAGAAAAGCCACCCGATGTCTCTGTCCCCTTTCCTTCTCCACAGGATGGCCCACAACTTGCTCTGAACCTCTTTGCAGAGTAAGCTGTAGGGGTATCCAGCTCTTTAATGAACATGCTAAACCATGAACTAAACAGGTGAGCTCTTGACATGTGTCAGGATGCTGGGGGAGAAGGAGGTGAGCCTGCGAACCATTTCCTCCCTGAGTGATGCTGCTGGCCCCACCATCTCACTGAAGGACCAGCACAGGTGGGAGTGTCCACAGCCCTGCAGTCCACACAGCAGATGAGGCTCTGAGCAGTGCAACTGGTCCCAACAATAACAGCAAAACCCAAGAAGCAGAACGATTACATGGCTGTAACCAGGAAGGAACCAGAACCTTGTCAATATAAGGAGGACACATGCACAAATGATGAGAATAAAAAAGATAATCTGGAAATGATTTTAAATCCCATGACAGAACTTATAAAGAAGACTCTTCAGGGACTTCCCTGGTGGCGCAGTGGTTAAGAATCCGCCTGCCAGTGCAGGGGACATGGGTTCAAGCCCTGGTCCGGGAAGATCCCACATGCTGCGGAGCAACTAAGCCCATGCACCACAACTACTGAGCCTGCGAGTCACAACTACTGAGCCTGTATGCCACAACTACTGAAGTCCGTGCGCCTAGAGTCCGTGCTCCGCAACAAGAGAAGCCACTGCAATGAGAAGCCCGCGCACCGCAACGAAGAGTAGCCCCCACGCTCTGTAACTAGAGAAAGCCTGCGCGCAGCAACAAAGACCCAACGCAGCCAATAAATAAATTAATTAATTAAGTAATTTTAAAAAATGGTATCAACAAAGCACATGTAATAGTGTAGAGATGTATTTTATGTTGTAATATTAAATTTAAAAAGCAAACTAAACAGTTATAGATACAATACGATTACAAATATATATAAGAACATACCTCAAATAGCTAAATGAGTGGTGATAACAATACTACCAAATTGTTAATATCACAGTATACCAAATAATCATCGGGGAGGGAACTATGAATTTTTCATATCCTTTGTTTTTCTACTTTTCTGTGTTCTGTTCCTTGTCTAATACACCTGATTACTTTTATAACTGGGTGGTGGGAGAGAAGCTTTTCCTTCACAAGTTATTCTGTCTTAGTTTGCGTATTGTTAGTATGGCTGGGAGACAGTTAAGAAAATTTTGCTTTACCGATTGCCCGTCACATGAATTTTCATGGGAAAAGAGAACTGCTTTAAGATAGGAACTTGACATGGAGATCATAGTTCAGGAGCCTTTTCATACAAACTAAGCCATATTCACTCCTCAACCGTGGATGACCTGGTGGACTCAGAAGCAGAGCAGAGGGTTGGGTGCTCTGGGGCAAGATGAAATACTTCAAATCTGGGATTTTATCATTGTCGTAGGTTGAAACTTGGTAATTCCAGGTCAGCAGACAGGGGGTGGCCGGGAGAGCAGGGTCTGATCTGCCATCTACTTGATCTCTGGCCTTGGGAACATTATTTAGCTTCTCACAGCCTCCTCTCTTTTTCTGTAAGCTGGGATAAGAATTCATTTTTACCTGCCATAATGAATATCTGCAGCATCACCCCACACATGTGAAGTGGCTAATAAGTCAACTACTAACATAAGTTTTAGCAGTTTTTGTTCTACCATTTGGTCAACAACTGCGATCTAATGGGAATGAATTGTCCTGTGCCCGATTCCCCTCTAAAATGAAACCTCCAAGACTTCCTTCCTGTTGCCTCCAAGCTCTGCATCCAATAGCACATCTGGTGTGAAGACCCCTAATTAGACTTCTTCTAATTTTCTAACGGTCTGGGTGGGAGAACAGGAGCAAGGCAGTTTATACAAAGGTCTAAATGGAGGGGCGCCATCTGAGTTTTTTCTTTTCTTTTTTCTTTTCTTAACCCTAGAAGATACAGGGGAAACAGCAGACAGAGCACAGTCAGGCTCCTGTCAGCCATGGAACCTTATCTCTGAGCTCATTTTCCCAATTATAAATTGAAACTAATACCATCTCTACTTTCAGGCTGGTTGAGATTCAAATGAAATAATATTTGGGAAAGTTCTCTCTCTAAATGGAAAAGCACTCAGAAGCCATATTATGTCTGTCCACTTGATCAAACCAAGGCAAAGGTTGTACTCCAGTATTTTTCCAGCCTTTATATCACACTAAGGATGCCCTTTTAAAATTGTCCTCATGTTTGTGTTAAAGAGGGTTTCTTTCTTTCTTTTTTTTTAAATTTTATTGGATTATAGCTGATTTACAATGTTGTGTTAGTTTCAGGTGTACAGCAAAGTGATTCCGTTTTCAGATTCTTTTCTCATACAGCTTTTTCAGATTCTTTTCTCATATAGGTTATCACAGAATATTGAGGAGAATTCCCTGTGCTATACAGTAGGTCCTTGTTGGTAGTGTGTGTATGTTAATCCCAAACACCTGATTTATTCCCCCCGACCCCCCCCCCCAAAAGGAGGGTTTGGAAGGAGGCAGCATTAGATGTGAGACAATAAGGAATCCAACAAAATGAGACATCTGTGTACAGGGACCGCATCTCACTACACCCACTCATGGGCACTCGAACAGGGTTGTAGCGCAAGACTCAGGCAGCCCCACAGTAAAATGGCTGTAGCCTTGCTTGGTCACAAGAAGAGAAAACAATGGCTGGAGAAAGGTAGCCTTTTCTGCCTAGGATTCCGGCTTGGTTTGACCCCCAGGTAGCAAAAGCAACTTATGCAGCTGTGGGAATGGGGCTGTAAATGACATACCACGCATCCACACCTCCACACCCAGAGCTGTGTGGAAGCTGTGAGTGAGTCCATCCATCAACACCGACCAAAAAGCTGACCATCCTTATGGCTGAAGACTCACTTTGTTCAATAGCCACAGCTCCAAACAGTATATTCACTCTAGAGCCATGCTGTCCAAACAGCAAACATGAGGACCATGGTGAAAATACTTCATTCCCCCTTTTATTTAAACACAGGCACCCAAAGCATTTTCCAATGTATTTTAAAATTTCTAGAAATAGGCTGAAAATAAGAAGCTAAATGCAGAAACTGATGACTCCATCAGCAGTCCGTATTTATAAGAATTTTAGGGCTTCCCTGGTGGCGCAGTGGTTGAGAGTCCACCTGCCGATGCAGGGGACATGGGTTCATGCCCCGGTCCGGGAAGATCCCACATGCCGCAGAGCGGCTGGGCCCGTGAGCCATGGCCGCTGAGCCTGCGCGTCCGGAGCCTGTGCTCCACAATGGGAAAGGCCACAACAGTGGAGGCACGCATACCGCAAAAAAAAAAAAAGAATTTTAGAGGGGCAGCAGCCCTCACTGTTGTGAGCAAACTGGATTGAGTTCTTTAATTCCTCTATGCCTTCCCCTACACAGCCATGCTTTCCAACAAGTTAGCTTTAAGATGCTGTGTCTTGATATGAAACCTCTCTATCACAAGGACACGTCTTCCTCTGAGATGCAGAAATAAAACCGTATGAAAACATCAGTTGTTAAAATAATTTTTTAAAGATTTTCGTTAAGATTCTAAAGAATTATTATTAATTCTATAAAGAGTGACAATAACGTCGTTAGGTTTTTATAAAGTCCTCAACTGGGGACTTCCCTGGTGGCGCAGTGGTTAAGAGTCTGCCTGCCAATGCAGGGGACACGGGTTCGAGCTCTGGTCTGGGAAGATCCCACAGGCCGCAGAGCAACTAAGCCCGTGCACCACAACTACTGAGCCTGCTCTCTAGAGCCTGCGAGCCACAACTACTGAGCCCTTGTGCCACAACTACTGAAGCCCACACACCTAGAGCCCATGCTCTGCAACAAGAGAAGCCACCACAATAAGAAGCACGCCCACCGCAAGGAAGAGTAGCCCCCGCTCACCGCAACTAGAGAAAGCCTGCATGCAGCAACAAAGACCCAACGCAGCCAAAAATAAATAAATAAATAAATAAATTTTATTTTTTAAAAAAGTCCTCAACTGTTAGAGATATATAATAATGGATCTATAGGTGACATATCTTGTATTTGTTTTAAAATAGGCAAATAAAATATAAAAATTAAAGTTAGACAAAATAAGACTGGCAAAATGTTGGTTACAGTTGAAGCTAGGTGACGGGTACTTGTTATTCTCTACTCTTGTATACATTTTGAAATCTTCCAGAATTAAAAGAAAAAATAAAATTTTCTTTAGTGAACCTTCTCACAGAGTTAAATTTGGGGTATAGCCAATAAAATCTGTAGACTCAAGAAAACCTCAGTGCAGTCGAGAAAATTTCAAAATTTTTATATTTTAAACAGTAAAATGTTTCACCCCTTGGTAATCATCTAATTTCTAATTAGCTCAAGATATACAGTAAGCAGGGCTAAGGCAATTCTTAAATATTAAGAAAGATATATTTCTAGTCTATAAATTTAAAAAAAGATTTAAGGCAATCTATAAAAGAAAAATGAGAACTTTTAACTTGCAAAGCTTTTCAAAGAGAGAGAATATGAACTACTTATCAAGTTTCAGAGGTATTGTCAAAACATCGGGCCAAAAGCTCTCTCAAACCACATGAAATTGAGAAGAGCATGTACCCCAGGTCAGGAGTGCTTCTAGTGACCTCTAAAAAGGAGAAGTCCTTGTCTCCAAGAAACTGACCTTTAGAGATCTCTTTCTGATGCCAGTTTCCTCCCGAAACGGAGGACAGACCCTCCTGTCAGTGTGGCAGCTGCCCCACCTCCTAAAAATCCTGGTGCCCTGAAGCCTCTGATCTTTAAATAAAACCTGTTTATTTTTAATTTCATGCTACTTTTTTCCACTCATAATATTCAGCAAAACAAAACCGACAAACAAAAATACCCACTTACTGGCTGGTAACATTGCTTTAAATATGAGCGAGTTCATTTGAAGGACCAGAAAAGGGGGCGGCATCTCATCACCATCACCCAGAGTCAGTGTGACCCCTTTCCTTCCAGCCCCACCCAATGAAAACAGTGGTCCAGCTGTCTGACCCTGCACATACTACCAATTTATCCTGCTGGTCTTTACTTAGAAATCTGACTGTGAGTCTACAGTGCTGTTCAACTAGACAACATCCCCCAACCCACAGCCAGAAGTAAAAATATTGGCCAGAAAGCCACATTTAACCAAGTTTATACCTAATTGGCTGAGCGCAGTTTTGCTGCTGTTTATTAATTTAATTTAATCAAAGTGGAAAAAATTCTGATGTTCAGAATACAAAGATTAATCTTATTTTGCTTTTGAAATTGCATTGCTCCCTATTTATGGAAAGTTTCTGGAACATTATCTGCACAGCACATGAGGGTCCTTAAATGCCACTTGGTGAAGGGCGTACATACCACATAGACAGTCTCTGGTCATTGTCTACAAATCACTAATTTCTTGTTTCTCATAGTTTTCAGTAAAATTTGTGAAAATTACTTAATATAGTTTTAGGAGGAATAACACAGACTCACCCCTAGACATGAGAAAGAATGAAAACTTGGAGATATCCATTAAAGTCCCTAGTTTGCTTTTAGCCTGCAAAATTAAATTTCAATTCAATTGAATGTTTCTACTCAAATATTCAAATTGTTGAGTGTCTTAGAAAGTAATCTCTCTCCTAGTATTTATTTAAATCCCAAGGGACTTGGCCACTATAGGTGAAGTCATTTTATTAGGAATGGTGTCTACAATTTAGGCCTCTAAATCTCAAAGATCATCATTTTTCAAACTGGTATCCAAGAATACCAGTATACCAGGTATATCAATACCTGTGTATTACCAGACTTCTCTCAGAAGTGTTCTGGGCTCAAAATCAGCTTGCGAAACTCTGATCTAGACAGTTAAGCAGATTTAATTAGAATTTAGAGACCCTTTAATGTGCATTCTGAACCTCTAAGGAACAAATCATTACAGCATTTTCTCAAATGACTTGCCCACAGAACCCTTTTTGAACCACATCCTTCAACATCTGCCATAAGTAAAGACACCAAGATAAATGCAATATGTTTAAACACACAACATTTCAGTCAAATATTCCCCTATATTAAAAAGTTATAGTTGTTTTAAAAAGTATTAAAACTCCTGGGTTCTCTGGGAAAGTATGTAAAAGAAAACAAAGAGCTCTAAATCCGGTGAGGTAGGAGGTCAGCCATGCTGATTTCAAGCAAAGGGAATTTATAAGATCTCTGCTTGAGATGAAGGAAATAAAAAGCACAACCGACCCAAGATAGCACTTCACTGAGTGAAGATAGGTCACCACAATTCCATTACGTGAAATGCCTACCTGTATTGTTTGGAGTCCTCACACAATTGAGGTCTGTATCACACTTAGGACAGAGAGATGCTTGATAAACACAACTTAAGAAACCTGTGTGGACAGCTAAGTCAGAGGACTGATACTACCTAACTTATTATAAAACTACAGTAATCAAAAGACAGTAGGGTACTGGTGAAAGAATAGACAAACAAATTATGGGAACAGAATAAATTGCCCAGAAATAGACACACACAGATATAATTCTAATCTTTGACAACGGAGGCAATTTAATAGAGAAAGGAGGGTCTTCTCAACAAATGATCCTGGAAAAACCTGATGTCCACTTGCAAATAAGCTGTGTGAACATTCACGTACAAGTCTTTGTTGAGATACATGCTTTCATTCCTCCTGGATAAATACCTAGGTGTATTTCCTAGGTATTTATATATTTTATACCTAGTTATATTGTCGGTATACGTTCAACTTGTTAAAAAACTTCCAAACTCGGAGCTTCCCTGGTGGCACAGTGGTTAAGAATCCGCCTGCCAATGCAGGGGACATGGGTTTGAGCCCTGGACAGTGAAGATCCCACATGCCACAGATCAACTAAGCCTGTGAGCCACAACTACTGATACTGCGCTTTAGAGCCTGCGAGCCACAACTACTGAGCCCGTGTACCACAACTACTCAAGCCCACACGCCTAGGGCCCGTGCTCCTCAATAAGAGAAGCCACCGCAATGAGAAGCCTGCACACCGCAACAAAGAGTAACCTCTGCTTGCCGCAACGAGAAAGCCCACGCGCAACATCGAAGACCCGACACCCGACGCAGCCAAAAATAAATTAAAAAAAAAAAAATTTCCAAACTGAACAACAGGGATTAATTTTATTTTATTTATTTTTTAAGTTTTTTTTTTTGATGTAGACCATTTTTAAAGTCTTTACTGAATTTGTTACAATGTCGTCTCTGTTTTGTTTTGGTGTTTTGGCCCGGAGGCATGTGCGATCTTAGCTCCCCGAACAGGGATCAAACCTGCACCCCCTACATTGGAAGGCGGAGTCTTAACCACAGGACCATCAGGGAAGTCCCAACATAGATTAATTTTAAAATAATTATGCTGAGTGAAAACAGCAAAAGAAAATTATACATGTGGTATATTCCATTTATATACATTTCTAGAAAATCAAAACTGATCACAGTAACAGAAAGAAGATCAGAAGTTACAGAAAGGAGGGGGAGATTACAAAGAGGCATGCAATTTGGGGATGCGTTTGATATGCTCACTATCTTGATGGTGACGATGGTTAGACAGATGTAGATGTACGTCGAAATTTATCAAACTGCACACTGTCAATTATTTCTCAATGAAGTTGTTAAGTGCAATGAAAAAAAAAAAAAGAAAGAAAGAAACCTGGGAATCCTCGGCCAAGTCTCTGAATCACCAGCGTCCTCCTCTATGTGGAAACTATGCAGAGGAATTAGGACATGAGGCTTCCCTGATGGTTCCCATAGCACACCCACGTGTGCCATCTCCTCAGGGGGTAGTGCTAACGCTGGTTAAGAACCAGTCAGTCCTCAGCCTCACAGAATCAGAAATGAACTCTAAGCATTGAACTTGAAGAACTGTTTTTATTTCCCTCCACCAACTTGTCTTAAACTAAGAAAACACAATCCTACTTCTATTATGTTGGATCAATGATACAATCCATCTTACTTGAGTGAACTATGGCTGAACTGAGGTGTCCAACTGGGGGAAAAGACTAAGCATAAGCAGCCCAACAACTCAAAAGATTCTTGTGGGCTTCCCTGGTGGCGCAATGGTTGACAGTCCGCCTGCCGATGCAGGGGACATGGGTTCGTGGCCCGGTCCGGGAAGATCCCACATGCCGTGGAGCGGCTGGGACCGTGAGCCATGGCCGCTGAGCCTGCGCGTCTGGAGCCTGTGCTCCACAATGGGAGAGGCCACAACAGTGGGAGGACCGCATACCGCAAAAAATAAAAAATAAAAAAAGATTCTTGTGTTAGGACAGGGAACACGTCCCACTCAAGTTACTCCATAAGCTCCAAAACCTGCTGAAGTTCCCTGTTTTACAGAAAAGTGAGCACTTACCATCTGTTGGTTGGTTATTTGACTGTGGCCCCAGTGGGATGAGGCTCTACAGATCTTGTCAAGTTAGACATCTCAGGATACAGACCCGGAAAGCTTATATTCTCGTGTTATGACAGAGCGCGAATGTCAAGTTACTTTCTTCCCTTTTGACCTGTTGCACCTATAAGATGTACAGGGCAAAGCAACTGCCTCCACAAATCCCAAATGCAAAGTAAGAAAAATATTACTGTGAAGAGAACAATAAAAATGAGTAGCCTAAAAACACAAGATTGGTGTTTTGAAACACTTCTGACAATTGTCATGCCTAGTTCCTTTTGAGCCCTTGCACCAGAGTTTCATTCCTGTAGATTTAGAAGTCAAGATCCCAATTCCCACCTAATCCCTACCCACCATGTCACATTCCAGGAATTACTCTCTTGTTAAATGGCTGCTTCTTTCAAAGGATGTGCGTTTGGTAGTAAAATAATTACGTCACATCCTTGCTTAGGAATTCGATAATACAAAATGTTCTGAAATCCACTACATGCCATAGGAAGGCTAAATAGTTTCTGAGCCTGACAGATAAACAATTTTGACAAAGGAGGAAACCAGCATATCTCAAGTAAAGTTTAGATTTTAAGGTTCAAAAAATTTTAGATGCTAATATTCTTTTTTTTTCTTTTTGGCCACGCCCCATGGCTTGTGGGATCTTAGTTCCCCGACCAGGGATTGAACCCAAGCCCTCCACAGTGAAAGCGAGAAATCCTAACCACTGAACTGCCAGGGAATTCCCTAATACTACTTCTTCTGATGAAAGACTTGTCCCTAAGACACAAGCGTCAGAAACTTCACCAGGGAAGGAGTCCCAAAAATATACAGTGCCCAAACTTTGCACAATAAACTCCAATCGCCAATACAAGACGCACGTCTGGGATTGAGTACGGGTCCAGTGGTAGAGGCTCATCATTACCTGGTTATAGGAGAGAAGGCAGAGATGAGAAAAGGGGAAACACAAGAAAGTCTCTTAAAAGAAGCTCTTCTCCTATTCTTTTATTAGATGTTTATTTGCTCGTTTGTTTTAAGTAGCCCAAGGGAGCATGCATCACCTCCTTTGGCAGGTACTTCTACACCAAGTTATTGTGGTAGAGAGAGATGGAACAGACGTTTACTCCAAATTTTGCCCAACACAAACAACATACTTTTTTTTTTTTTGGCCACGCCGTGCAGCTTGCAGGATCTTAGTTCCCCGACCAGGGATTGAACCCAAGCCCTCAGCAGTGAAAGCACCAGGGAACTCCCAGCGACATACCATTTAATTAGGAATATAATGGAGACCACTGTCAAAGTTAAATAGCATACTTTATCAGTATGCAAATTTAGTGGCCATACTGCTTTTGAACCACATTGCTTAAAATGACTGCTGATTTTTTTTAAAAATCCAGTTAGAGAGAACATATTGATCAGCTTGTTGCTACTTACTTCAGTTCTAAGCTTGTGATCCATTTGACTGAAAAAGAAAACAGGCAAAGTTGCTTGTCTTATTTTCAGTAAAATGAACTTAATTTGCAAAGATGGCCCATCTAAGATAATATGATTTAGAATCAACAATTGCTATCCTATAATGTTCTACCCTAAATATTTCTAGCACAATCACTGGAAAAGCTAAGATACAGAATAGAAAACCTGCCCATTGCTACTCCACAAAGAGCCGTGCTGCGTTTGCTAAAAAGCATCTATTGCTTCCTGGCCTGAATTCTGAACTGCTTTTTGATTGATTAAATGTCTGCCTCACATCTGCTTCTTTTTGAAGCCTGCTAAGCAGGGGGTTTCACTGCTAGAACCTCTCCTGCCTGAAGCTTTTTAGGAGGGAAGGCACCCAGCAAGGACGGAAGGGGAGGGGGCCAGCCAGCGGCCAGCAAGAGCTATGTTAAGCCATCCCCAGGGACGTCCAGAAATGCCTCCTTCTATGTGAAAAAACACTAAAGAAAGTTTCCTATACTCCGTGGCATGGATTATTTAACAAAGTTATTAAACATTTAGCTCTGATAATGGGCTTGAAGATGCCATTCTGGAGGAATCCATTTAGGGTCTGTGATGGTTAATAGCAGAATTAAAATGATAAATTGAAATGGGTTTCTCTGACGTGTGTGCTTAGCCCTGGACTCCCCGGAATTCAAATGGCCTGCTGCATACCAGAAGAAGTGACGTGATCCAGTCCTGCGGCAACTGCAGCATGGCTACTGTTTATCAGGAAGTCTGGTCAGACTACAACAAGGCCTTTGTCCAGGCCCACGGATTCATAAAGGCAGTTCATGGCAGGACCCTTCCTTAACCGGTAGAAATGCCACAAAGCTTCTCTGGATCCACACAGCACAGTGCAGCCAATGAAAAGCGGCATTACAAGCAGACAGATGGGGAGGGGTGCCCAGATCAGTTGCTTATTAGTTGTAAGAGCTTTGAGCACATTTGCCATCCTCTGAGCCTCTGTTTCTTCACCTGTACAATGGCGATAATACTATGCAGAGTAGTCATTGTGGCCACACCCCAACTCAATTAGGCCAGCATCTCTGGGAATGGGACCCAGGAGTATAATACTGACAAAGGAACCTGATCATTGGTAAATGGGGATACTGGATTCGGTCACTGGCAGAGTCTGGAACCCAGCTTTCAAAAGGAAAACAAGGGGTGAGGGATAAATTAGGAGTTTGGGATTAGCAGATACACACTACTATATATAAAACAGATAAACATCAAGGTCCTACTGTATAGCACAGGGAACTATATATACTCAATATCCTGTAACAGACCATAAAGGAAAAGAATATGAAGAAGAATATGTATATATAACTGATTCACTTTGCTGTACACCAGAAACTAACACAACATTGTGAATCAACTATACTTCAATTTAAAAAGTAAAGACAAAAAAAAAAAAAAAAGGAAAAGAAATAGTGACTATTCTAAGAACAGGTTGATGTTGGTCCATACACTTCTTCGGTCTCAAGGTTAGGCTTCTAAACCATCTTGTTCAGATGCCTCTTCCCAAGCCATGCCTCCTGGACAAATGAAAGCATCTTCAAACCAGACAAAGCAAAACCAAACCCAAACTGACGCAGACCCTAAACACGCTAGTCATCGTGTTCCCTAAGGAATAAAAAGTCACAACCAATGTCTCTGCAAGTTAAGCATCTCTCAGCCTTTACTTTGTAAATTTATTTATTTCATTTATTTTTATTTTCGGCTGCATTGGGTCTTCTGTGCTGCACGCAGGCTTTCTCTAGTTGCAACGTGCAGGGACTACTCTTTGTTGCGGTGCGCAGGATTCTCACTGTGGTGGCTTCTCTTGTTGCGGAGCACGGGCTCTAGGCGCGCGGGCCCAGTAGTTGCAGCACACGGGCTTAGTAGTTGTGGCTCGCGGACTCTAGAGCGCAGGCTCAGTAGTTGTGGCGCACGGGCTTAGTTGCTCGGCGGCATGTGGGATCTTCCCGGACCAGGGCTTGAACCACCGTGTCCCCTGCATTGGCAGGTGGATTCTTAACCACTGCACCACCAGGGAAGCCCCTCAGCCTTTACTCTGAATGAGCTAAGTGTCAAACCTGTTACTAAAACCTCAGGAGGGAAGGTGACGGGGGCAGCCCCACTGCTCTCATTTACAAAACCGGCCCGGCTGCAGCATCTACACTCAACAGCCCTTGTGCCCCCTTTCTCCAGGAAAACCTAGGCTGGCCTAGGCTGTACTAAGGAAGTCATTCTGAGAGACGATGCTGAGACTGAAAAATGGCAGCTCTGGTTTCTTTTCTTTCTTATTTTTCTGAGTTTTAAAAATTTCTCAATAAATGTATGTTATTTACAGTGCACAGATCACCAACTTTCTTATCAGGATCAAACTCTACCCAAGGGAAAGGGGAGGGTGTTTCTAAAGAAGTAGGCATTGCACAGAGCCTTTCCACTGGCAAAGCCCTATAAATACCACATCAACTACAAGGTATTTGGGGAGTTTTGCGTTGGTTTGACTGGTTTTTGCTACCAAATCTATTCCCTCACGCTTCTGCTTTGACACATACAGGTGGTCAGCACATTCACTAATATACAAACACTCTAAAAAGCATCACCTAATGAAAAATGCATTCACAGTCTAACCAAGCATCATGGTGAATTTGCAGAGGAACTTAAAGCTGTATAATGCTCTCTCTCAGCATTTGGGGTGGAGAAGATCAGCTTGAATCTCTTAACCTTCACTCAAAGGGAAGAAAAAAAAATGCCCTATGTCTAGTAAAAAAAAAAAAAAAAAAAAGTCCTCCAGAATAATACAAGCCTAAGAGGGGAAAGCACTTGCAGTAGGTACTTAATACTACTTGAATAAGTGATCTTATACAAGTGCATTTCCCATTAAAAAATAATCCATTAACCTAATTTATAAATCATGTTATACCTGTCAAAATAGCTTTTAGAGCTGCCAGTTATTACAGAGAACATCTAGTAATGCCATTAATACTTTTTTTTTTTTTTTTTTTGCTTTATCAGTAATACAGGGGAACACAGAGTGGGTCTAATTTCGCACATAAACACATTCAAGGAATCTGTCCTAATTCAGGAAGCAGAAGGCATTCATTTGGGAGAAACCACTCTATTCTCCATTCTGAATGGGGGGTGGGAGCAGTGAGAGGCAATTCAGGTGCAACCCAAACGCAACAAAAATATGAATTAACTATTTCAGGAGATCTCTGTCATCCTGAGTTATAACTACCAAATTCAGAATAGCAATTAGCTTATCACAGCACCTAGTGTTTGAAAAGTCAGTTTGAAGAATGTGCTCCTGATTTTTTTAACCTAAGGAAATATATTTACCCCCATCTTAGCTGGCCTGTCCATCCCAACAATGGTGGTGTCTTGAGCAAGTCAACAGTTGCAGTTCTGGTTCTTGTTTGACTGTTTTGTTCTATAAAATATATAAGCCCTGACCTCCTTTGAGCTCTGAGCTCTAACCTTATTTGAATCCGATCATATTCAGGACTCAGTCAAAAGGAGCAAATTACTCTCTGTTTTGAGACCTGGATAGACAAAGAGTAGGAAAGGGCTTGTTTCCTCCACAAGTGCTTCAATAAATAAAACTGAGCATCTAAGTGGAGATGGCTGATTCTTTTACCACTTGGCAAAAGATGTGTAAGCAAAGTAAATGATTTCCAGAAGTACAGACTTTAACTGCTGGTGAAATAGTCTCCAATACGCCCATCTGAGTGACTAGAGAGGGAAAGCTCCTTGGTTTTTGCTTTTTTAGAATGCAAGCAACACCTTGTCTAACTAGGGTGGGGACTCCTCATGAAGCACTGAGGGCTTCTGGGAAATGCCTTGCCCACCGTGCCATTGATCTTGAATCTTGAAAGCATGCAAGGGAGAAACTACCTGGCTATCAGGACACAGAGCTGGGCAGACAGGTGCCAGCCCTCCCTGCTGACTTTATTTGAAATACGAACAAAATCCTTTCAACTTGATGCTATTCTTCGGCAAGTTTGCTTCCCCAGGGAAGAGAGCTGTGTCTAAACAGTGTCCTATCAGTGACCCTCTCTCAAAATTGCCTTCATTGTTTCTAAATTACAGCCTACAAAAGATGATCGTATTATACATGTCAATGATCACAAAGCCTTTGCTCTTTTTGGACTAAATGCTGACTTAAATGAAACAATTTGCTTTAAATTCACAGCATGCAAAAATTACTAGAAACTGGAAAATACATATGGCTTTCTTCACCATATAGACTGTCCAAACAATTTCCCTTTTCCTCTACAACTCACCCAAACAGTAAACAGTAATACTTTGAATATTTTCCTGTTTTCTTTACATAATCGACTCCTCCCTTTTGGCATGAAACTTTTTTTTTTTCCCTAAAAAAAGAGTAAATTGCTACTGGAGAAGTTAGTATTAAAAAAAAAAACTTTTGATTATCTTAATACTCATTTGTCTCAAACTTGTGCATTGTTCTAAAAAATCCCCTTTTCATCTTTTCCATAAACTCTCCATTGAGGGATCAGCAGCTTTCTGGTAATCAGTAGTTTGAAAAAGACACACACAGAAAATGAAATGCAGTTTTCTCTGATGGGTACTATTACCTCCTGGCAAGGAAAAAATAGTTCAATAGCAAACAATAATGTGAATCATTGCCAAGACAGGAAATTATTTGGTATCCATTCATATAATAATGGGGAAATTGTTTTGAGATTGAAAAGTTTTTATATCAATTAGGTTAGCAAATATCCTATAAAACTGTCTCTAGTTATTGCCTCTGGGAAATAGGGGATGACATTTTGCTTTAATATGTAAGTTTTTATGATGGAATAGTATTACTTGAACTCAATAGACTCCCCACTCTGTTCCTTCATAAATTATGTTCTTCACAGTAATTATTCTTTTTTTAATATAAATTTATTTATTTTATTTATTTATTTTTGGTTGTGTTGGGTCTTCGTTTTTGCACGCGGGCTTTCTCTAGTTGCGGCGAGCGGGGGCGACTCTTGGTTGTGGTGCGTGGGCTTCTCATGGCGGTGGCTTCTCTTGTTGCGGAGCAGGGGATCTAGGTACACGGCCTTCAGTAGTTGTGGCTCACGGGCTCAGTAGTTGTGGCTCGTGGGCTCTAGAGCACAGGCTCAGTAGTTGTGGCGCACGGGCTTCGTTGCTCCACAGCACGTGGAATCTTCCTGGACCAGGGTTGGAACCCATGTCCCCTGCATTGGCAGGTGGATTCTCAACCACTGCGCCACCAGGGAAGTCCCACATTAATTATTCTTAAGGTCACAGAATCTCATAACTTAGACCACTACACACTCACATCTTGCACTGCAGTCTCCTGACTGACCTTCTAAGTTCACTCTCCAAAGTCAACTGTATGAGTCTGCTCGAGCTGCTATAACAAAATACCACAGACTGGGTGGTTTAAACAACAGAAATTTATTTCTCATGGTTTTGGAGGCTGGGAAGTCTAAGACAAAGGTCCTAGCCAATTTGATTTCTGGTGAGGGCCTGCTTCTTAGCTTGTCGATGGCCACCTTCTCACCATGCACTCACACAGCGAAGGGAGAGCACCCCCTGGTATCTCTCCTTATAACGACACAAATCCTTTCAGGCCCTACTCTATGACCTCATTTAGCCTTAATTACCTCTCTCCAAATACAGTCACACTGTGGGTCAGGCCTTCAACACGTGAATTTCAGGGGAATGCAGTCTGTCCACAGCAGGAAGTAATCACTAGAAGGGGCCACAGGGAGGTTTCTGGGACACTGAGAATGGTCTACAAACTGACATGGAAGCTCTTTATACACGTGTGTTCATTTTGTAAGAAGGCATCAGGCTATACACTTAAGGTTTGTAGGCTTCACTGGATGTAAGTGGACCATAAGCAAACAAACCTAAAACCCCCTCAAACCGCAGGACAGGAATAAAGATGCACACATAGAGAATGGACTTGAGGACACAGGGAGTGGGAAGGGTGAGCTGGGACAAAGTGAGAGAGTGGCATGGACATATATACACTACCAAATGTAAAATAGATAGCTAGTGGGAAGCAGCTGCATAGCACAGGGAGATCAGCTCGGTGCTTTGTGACCACCTAGAGAGGTGGGATAGGGAGGGTGGGAGGGAGACCCAAGAGGGAGGAGATATGGGGATATATGTATACATATAGCTGATTCACTATGTTATAAAGCAGAAACTAACACACATTGTAAAGCAACTATACTTCAATAAAGATGTTAAAAAAAAAAAAAAACCTCAAACCATCAATCTGGCTGCCCAGTGGACAATAGAAAGAAGGAGGCCAAGAATAGAGGAGGGAGGCTGCTGCTGCTGCGTCCAGTGCAGAGCTAGAAGCAGGGAGGAGACCCTGGGGACAGGAAGGATCAACCTGAAATAATGGACATGAAGCCAGCAGGACCTGCCAATGGAAAAAGAAGGACTCCCAGACTTGAGGCTGGGTTATGTCAGTGACAGTTCCTAAGTTTAGAAAAAAAAACTTGTCCCTGTTCACTGCTTAAAACCCTGAGCTTTTGGTCTTTATACTGAATGTCCCTCTCTTTCTCTCTTACACACACACCCATTCTCTGAGCCAGAATGTCTATTCCTGGCAAGAGACCCTAGCTACATGGGTCCTTAATCTCTACATAGTGCCTGTGTCCTCATTGGTAGAAAGAGCATTTACAAGTTTACTTGTACAAAGCACTTAAGACAACACCTGACATGTAGTACACACTCAATTAATGTTAGCTATTAGTATTACACAAATGACAAATCATGCTTTGGTCACCCCTTCCCTCTGTTTTGCTAGCCAGCAGTTCATTCATGTCTTTTCTCGACACGACTCTCTAGGAGAGGAATAACATCTCAGATGCAAGAGCCTAGACGCTTGGGGATCACCTTGGGCTTTTCTGCTTCTCTTTCCTCCCCAAGTGCCATTCCACCAACTGCCCTCATTTCGTATGTCTTCAATGCTGTCGATACCCGTTCCTTGATTTCTGCCCTAGCTCAGGCTTCAGCGTTTCATTGAATCAATGTCTGATTTAATGCAATATCCTAAAAGCTGATCTCCCCGACTCTGGTTAGTTCTCTAACTCAATCTCTCATGCCAGTCTCCTTTAGTTCCTAACCGTAATTCCCCGCCATCAACTACAGAGGCCTAGCCTCCTTATCGAAGAGCCTCTGCCTTTCCATGATTTCCTACTACCCTCTTCCTTAAAGGCTCCGCCCTGAGCTAATCAGGAAGAAATTCTCAACGTTCTTCACCAGTCACCTCTGAATTTTTATACAATGCAGGCTATGCTGTGGGAAGCTTCAAGGGCTAAGCTAAGATAAAAAATCTACTCCGTGAGGATGGGGGACACACCCAGCACCTTACACATAATATGCTTTAGGTACATAGTTATTGAATTCAAGTGTGACTAGTTTCAACAGAAACTGGAGGTAGACAGCAGGGAACGAATCAAGTTAACAGGCAAGAGGCAAAAGGGAAAAAGCAATTACGTCAAAGAATCCCTACGAGCGGCAACACCATTAGACCCAGGCCAAAGAGCCTCTCACTTTGGACAGTCCATTCTGGCCGTCCTCTGGCCCTCCCCTCCCCTACAGGAACCAAGAGGGCAAACCTACCTGAAGCTACCATCCCACCCGCCCTGGGACCCAAGACTGTGGAGTTCCCAGGGCACCCCAAGGCCAGGGGCCTGCCAAAGGCTATTTGTTATGATGGAGTTTGGCGGGTAGGGACAAAGCTTGGACAGTGGGCTGGTTAATCACATCCATGTGCTGAAGGCCTCTCAGGGGCAGCCAGGAGTCGGAAGAAGGCAAGCTGGGGGCTGGCCCTCCCTCCAGCCTGCCTCCTTTCTGGTAGGGTAGGTCTCGGGGTCTAAGCATTCTAAACTCAGATCTGGCCTTCTTGGTCATTACAAAGGTATGTTTTTCAAGATAAGACGATAGCATTTCATTTAACAGTGTGTTAGCTTGATTAACAGTTTTAAAATATTTTGACATATAGTACATGTGTCTTCATTTGTATTCTTGTTCTGGGTCCTGCAAACATGAGGGGTGAGCCTATGAGAACCAAATCCGGGTTATGAGCAGCCCAAGGCCTAAAGGGAAAAACCCAGCACCATCCATTAGAGTCAGCCCAGAGGGGTGAAGAGCCAACCTCCAGGATTCTACTCAGGATCTGCTTCCTGGAGCTGGGTGACCTTAGTTAAGCTGCTTCACCAGTCAGCCTGTGCCTCAGTTTCCTCATCTGTAAAATGGATCTGATAGTACCTACGTCTCAAAAGGTTGTTGAAAAGGATTACATGAGTTAATATTTGTAAAGTTCCTGAAGCAACCCCCGGGACATAATAAGCACTATGTAAGAGTTTGTTAAAGAAACAAAACGTATGTGTCGAAAAGGAGCCACAGGAAATCAGGTCCCAACCTCACAAAGAATGCATTAACCACAAAACCCAAGACTTAAAAATCCATGGTATCATTAAATAACAAAGGGTTAAGTTCAGGATTGGGGGCTTGGCCTGTAAACTCAATCCTTATGTGTAGGAAACTTCTGAGGGAAGACACTTCCAGCAACTCAACTCACCAAAAAAATTAGAAAAAATTGTTTGCCGAGGGACTGCCCACAGATGTGAAAATATAAACCGTGAGTTTTGAAGCATATAATAATAAGCATATAATAATAATATATATAATAAGCATAATAATATATAATATATTATATATATATATATATATAATAAGCATAATAATAATAATATATATAATAAGCATATAATAAGACCCCAATAGATAAAATGGGCAAAGAATACCTTTCATAACATGAAACTAAATCAGTAAATCAACACATGGAAATATATTCACCTGCTCTAATCAAGTGAAAGAATGCAAAAACCAAAGCAAACTTAAGATGCCATCCTTCACCTGTCTAAGTAAACTCTACCAACATCAGTGACACGGCAGTAAAATCTGAACACTTATTTGTTCCCAGCGGCATCAAAATTAGCATCACTTGTGAAAGCACATCCTTAACCACCAATTTGTAGAGGAAGGCTCACAAGTTAAGCCATTTATCTTGGGTAAGTAGCAGACTGAGGATTCAAGTCCATATCTTGATGACAAAATATGTGCTGTTTCTACCATTCGTGAAACCGGGAAGTTTACCCTCAGGAAATAAGAGAAGAAGGTCACAGAAACAAAGACACTCCCTGCAGAATGGAAATCAGCTGTCAGTGTGTTCACTGGCAAATAAAAAGAATGACTTAGCTGTAATGTATTTTTTAAAATGACATGGAAACACAGGAAATTCTATAAGGGAATGCAAAATGGGAGTGTTTCAAGCTAACTGCAACTCAATAAAAATTCATATGCTTATGAATCACAAATTATGGATTAAATATATTGAATACATATAAATGTAAAATTCTTATGCCAAAAGGGAGGGAGTGTTCTGAGTATTTTTAAAGTATCTAATATTATAATATCTTTAAGAAGGAGGGACACAGAATACAATTATGAAACATTAGAGCTTGATGTGTTCATCTTCGAGAACATCCAGAACAGTCTCTCCATTACACTGCTGAGAACCCAGCCCTGAAAGAATGCTATTTGTCCAAGGTCACAGACCTCATTAGGAACAGAAACCACACTAAAAAATTCTCAGCTTCAAGGCCACTGTTCCCATCTCCTTCTCTCTATCTACCTTTCTTTTAAAAAGATAACATTGGGCTTCCCTGATGGTGCAGTGGTTAAGAATCCGCCTGCCAATGCAGGGGACACAGGTTCAAGCCCTGTTCCGGGAAGATCCCATATGCCACGGAGCAACTAAGCCTGTGCGCCACAACTACTGAGCTCGCTCTCTAGAGCCCGCGAGCCGCAACTACTGAAGCCCGCGTGCCTAGAGCCTGTGCTCTGCAACAAGAGAAGCCACGCGCACCGCAATGGAAAGGAGGCCCCGCTCACCACAACTAGAGAAAGCCCACGCAGCAACGAAGACCCAATGCAGCCAAAAATCAATCAATAAAATAAATAAATTAATTAAAAGAAATAAGTAAATCAATTAATTTAAAAAAGAAAAAGAAAACAATAAATGGCTCTTGGATTCTCCCTCATTGTGAGTCTATCCACATTCATACATTACAGACCCAAAGATTTCCTTCCACATAGAAATTAATATGAAATTGGAATTCTCGGGCAGTCCAGTGGTTAGGACTCTGAACTTTTACTGCTGAGGGCCCGGGTTCAATCCCTGGTCAGGCAACTAAGATCCCACAAGCCATGTGGCGGTGGCCAACAACAAAAAAAGAGATTAACATAAAATTAACTCATGAACTTTTCAAATACTATCCGAAGTGATACATTTCATTTTCATCATCATAGATGTTAAGGAAAATATGAAAATATGAAAGAGAAGATGAACAGTGTTTACTATCCCCCTTTCACAGTAGTAAGAAAAAAGAAATGCTTCTTCTCTACTAGGAACACACACACAGAGACACACACTCACACACACACCTATTAGCTGTTCCCTAAGGATCTGAAAGGGAAAGCTTAACAAGTCTCGTATATTCCAGTGATTAATGTTTTTATTTATTTATTTATTTATTTATTTTGCGGTACGCAGGCCTCTCACCGTTGGGGCCTCTCCCGTTGCGGAGCACAGGCTCCGGATGTGCAGGCTCAGCGGCCATGGCCCACGGGCCCAGCCGCTCCGCGGGATGTGGGATCTTCCCGGACCAGGGCACGAACCCGTGTCCCCTGCATCGGCAGGCGGACGCTGAACCACTGCGCCACCAGGGAAGCCCTAATGCTTTATTTAACATTACCAAAAGTACCAGTACCAGGCAAACCAATGCAACTGAAGAATAAATTCTTACAAAATCCACACATTACTCCTAACATCTGTTCCTATGTATATTCTTATTAGCATTTAAAATGATTTTTATCTCTGTTCAGAAAGAACAGAAGGGAAATGCTAAAAGAGAAGTAGGATTTATAGCCCTGTTAAAATACAGTATACTAAAGAAAATGGCTAAATAGGAGGCAATAGTCTACTTGCAGGTTAAGCTTGATCATTTTATTAAGGAAACAGGTTATTTTTAAGACCTAAGAATTAAACTCATTCAATAAATACCTACTGAGAGTCTATTACTTATCAAGCATCAAATTTTCAGTTAAAGAAATGTAACGGGAATATTTTCAAAGTATTTCAGTTCTACAAAGTTCACTCGTTGTAAAACTCTAGATGCTTAGAAACTATATGTGTCCCCTTTCCAACCATTTTGCGTTTTAAAAACTCTTCTTCAAGAGAAGTAGATCCAGAAAATGAGTTTTAGCTGCCTGGGTGTGGTTATCTTAGGAGGATTCCACCCCCAAAGAAAAACTCAAGGCTTTCTCTTAACTTAGGAACATACACATTGCTGAGGAAAGCAGTCTATGTAACATTTACAACTGACAAACGGTTCTTGTAGCCCCATCGATTAATAAGTGATCCCCATCTGCTCCAACGGAAATCGGGAGCCCCAGCGTACAGAACCCACCTTGAAACAGCTGCAGAAGCATTTACCCCTAGGGAAGGACGGATGCATTTTCTTCTGTATCTTCGAGATTTTATAAGTCGCTGTATTTGTTTTTAGGTTTGTTTGTTTTCGTGTTCACTAAATGACCACGAGCAAGATTTGTTTAAAATGGCTTAAACTGAGTATGTGCCTGTAGAAATGCACACACAAGGAATTCCACCTCAAAACCGCCAAGAAAAAGGCAATCCTTCCATATCAATCCACGAAGGATAGTCTTTTAAACAACAAGTCCCCTTGTATTCTTACTAATTGGATAAATCAACAAAAAGGGCTATCTAAATCTTTCACAAAAAGATAGGATTGTGATCAAACACAATCAGAGACTTCCTAGGAGGAAAAGGTAAAATAAACGATAAGTAAATAAAATAAATTCCTCCAAATCTTCGGATCTCCCGGTGTACTGTGCTCCTGGAACCACTCCCAGCCCCGCTGGCTTCCCTTTGTGTGAGCCACCGGGAAGCTCTGTCCACAGGGAGAGGCGACGCAGTGAGTGTGAGGCAGGTTCAGAGCTGGGAGGGAACTGTATCCCTTCAGCTGCCTGGACCGCTGACAAAGCTAACTTGGTTTCATTAGCCATCCTTTCTCAGTTCCACTAATGCCCTGAGCAAAAACATAAACAGCAATCCAAGGCATTGGCACCTATGAAAATGTCTTCATCACTTTGCAACGTGTAGCGAACATTTGGAGGAAGAAATCTACATTTTCAATTCCTTCCTGGCTCTGCTAGCAAGACTTTGCAACAATGACTAACCAGCAGAACACCATGCTATTAAACTGAACTTTTACAGCTATAGCTTTGCTACATTTAAATTCTGTGCAAGATTTTAAATAGTGTTCGGGAGGTCCAAGAGGGAGGGGATACATGTATACATATAGCTGATTCACTTCGTTGTACAGCAGAAACTAACACAACATTGTAAAGCAATTACACTCCAAAAAAAAAAAAAAGTGTCCCAGGAACATGGAAAGATAAAAAAAAAAATAGGAGATTCATTGTTCTACACTGAAAAATGTATTTCAAGGTCTCTTTAAGCTCACCACTACCCTAATGAGGTTTATACACAAAATTTCAGTCTGATCAATTTGTTAAACAACAATTGTTAGACCAAGAAAAATTGTCAGGGGTGTCATCGATTAATATCATGGTCAATCTAATTTTTATCCTTTAGTAGCTATTTTCTTCCTGCAAAGATGAATGCTAATAAACACGTAAAAACAGTCTAGATGTCTAGATAAATAGAACAGTTTTCCAAGTCAATGAGGCATTCTGATGGTTTAACCTGCATAAAGTCATTCAACAAAAATAAGACTAGAAACAGTCCTGCAATGCCCACAGTGGAGTGAAAAATACAAACGCACAACTTGCAGGCAGACAATGAAATGCTGGCGGTTTTTTGAGACAGATGCCAGGAAAATAATTATTTAAAATCTTACTCCTTCCAGCGATAGTCATAGTATAGGATTTCTTGTTTTTAACATTCAAAGTACTAAATCAATATAAAACGTATAAATGTTCTGATTTTTTTTAAAAAGACTGTTACTGATTCATTCAAATGTCTCCTACAACAAAAATATGAGCCTAGGAAATGTGGCATATCTCCTATAATGGAGTTTCTAAGGGAAGGTCTCAGGCAGTTTTTTGGATCACCTTGTTGGAGGGTAGATTCATTCTGCAAAAATCTAGTCTTCAACAGGTTTTCCCCTTTTCTAGACGTAAAATGTACATGCATTCTTCAAGCATTACTCTGAGGGTTCAACATCCAAAATGCAAATAACATAGGAGACCTCAAACTTGACACAAGGGACACTACGCAGTTCTAGGTTCTCTCAGATGCAAAACCTCTGCCCTTTCCAACGCGTTCCAAACACAGCACGCTAAGGAGCTAGGAAGATGACAGTTTAGGCACCCTCGATGCGAAGCTCAAAATGGCCGTCAGTGTGATCCATCCGCAACACTGCTGGACCACATTTGGGTCAAACAGGTTTGTGAGAACTGGCTTGGAATTCTAACCTCTGCTTTCGTACATTGTCTCTATGAACCTGAGTTTGTGTGTGTGTATTTTTAAGGCTTCTGAAATTAGAAACTATAAAATTGTGAAATGGCACCCAGTCACAAATATTCCTTTTTTCTAAGAATATGCAAAAGAGATAACGGTTGTGTTAACTTGGAATTTCCACTTTTTTCCCCTCTGCTACTTTTTAATCTTTCTACAGTTTCTAATTTCCATATTTATAATACGGAAAGACCCTTACCTGGTCAGGGACAGAACTTTTTTATTTTATTTATTTTATTTTTTTGCGGTACGCGGGCCTCTCACTGTTGTGGCCTCTCCCGTTGCGGAGCACAGGCTCCGGACGCGCAGGCTCAGCGGCCATGGCTCACGGGCCCAGCCGCTCCGCGGCATGTGGGATCTTCCCGGACCGGGGCACGAACCCGTGTCCCCTGCATCAGCAGGCGGACTGTCAACCACTGTGCCACCAGGGAAGCCCGGGACAGAACATTTTTGTTTTGTTTTATAATTGACAACTTCTTCCAGGAAAAAAAAAAAAAAAACTTCTGACAAAATATTTCTAATTCATTTTAATGAAATTAAGGTCTATTATTCTAGTCAACGGCCTTGCTTCCCTCCTACGCTACCCCTCCCTCCTCTTCCATAACCACCACCCACACCCAGGTGATCCTCAGGAACTGAGGGGAATGACCATCTTGATCCCGCTTTTTTAACCAGTCTAAGCAATAACTAACTAACCATTCTCTTGTTCTGTTAAATAAATATGCTCATAATGTTTTTATTGGGAAAATTTTTTTTACCTTTTAGAGGAAAACAAAGGGAGAGAAGAGGGTCCAAAGGAAAAGCTCTTCTCTACAGAAGAACGCCAGATGGAGAAGTGTAGAAAGAATGAGGGATGAGAACGTTACCACTTTGGACCCCCCAATGGGATTCAGTCGAGGATCATCAACCGATGCTAAAACACTGTTTGGTAACAGAATAATCAGCATCGAACTCTCATATTATCCCACAGGGAAAAGCATACCTTCCTAATGAAGAGATCTGGTGGGGACCGTTAATCAAATCATCAAACTCAGCATCACCTATTGATATAATCGGGCAGCCAGGCGTCCTATGACTCCCGGGGCGATGTAACAGTAGGGACTCAGTAACACCCAGGTGTATTCTTGCTAAGGCTGTTCAGCCTCAATCTAATCATAGAAAAACAAATCCAATGAGCCCACTAACCAATAAACTGGCCTGGGCTCTTTATAAAAATAAATCCCACAAAAAACAAAAAGGCAGGAGAAGTGTTCTAGTTTAAGAGACTAAAAGAAACATACCTGAATGCAATATGGGACTTCTGATTAGATCCTGGATCCAATTTTTTGAAATGCAGGTACAAAATATGTTTAAGGAATAGCAGAAATTTGAATTCGGACTCTATATTTAGATGATATCATCAATTTTATGTTAAATTTCTCAAGTGTGTTAATGCTACTGTGGTTAAGCAGAAGAATGCAAGAATTTATTCTTAGAAGGCAGTGCTAGACCCTTTAGAAGTTGTTTTGATGTCTAAAGGAGTTCAGTAACCACACATACACACAAAAGTATACAAACAAGACAAGGAAAAGCAAATCTGGCAAATGTTGATGACTGGTGAATTTACACAAGTAACTGCTACTACGTTATTTGGTGAGAAACATATTTCACCAACAGAAATTCTCACCACCTCCTCACCATGGAAACATTTAATTATTCCATCAACTCCCCCATCTAGAAACAGTATTTCTTATCTATTAAGTCAGGACTGTAAGATCATTTTTCAGAAGCCAGAACGTGCTTTAACTGCCAAGGATGCACAATGCATACTGTTCCCTTGGATCTGCTGTGCTGTTTGCTGTACAAACATTCATTTCAGAAGGCATCTTTAATTTTTAGCTTTACTTGGCTGTATAAGAATACCAGATATTGGGCTTCCCTGGTGGCTCAGTGGTTGAGAGTCCGCCTGCCGATGCAGGGGACACGGGTTCGTGCCCCGGTCCGGGAAGATCCCACATGCCGCGGAGCGGCTGGGCCCGTGAGCCATGGCCGCTGAGCCTGCGCGTCCGGAGCCTGTGCTCCGCAACGGGAGAGGCCACAGCAGTGAGAGGCCCACGTATCGGAAAAAAAAAAAAAAAAAAGAGTACCAGATATTTAGTTCACTAAAAACAAATGGGATCAACATGATTGGCCATCAGGGAAATGCAAATCAAAGCCACAGTGAGATACCGCTTCACAGATTACAAGTACAAGAGAGGATGTGGAGAAACTGGAACCCTCTTGTACTTCCGGGGGGAAGGTACAAGCTGCCTTGGAAACCAGTCTGCTAGTTAACATATAACCCAGCGATTCTACTCCTAGATAAATACCCAAGAGAAATGAACACATGTGTCTAAGCAAAAACTTGTACACTAATGTTCTTAGCAAAAAGTGGAAACAACCCAATGTCCATCAACATGGATGGATGCATGGATAAATAAAATGTGGGGTAGAGCCACACGATACAAAATTATTCGGCAATAAAAAGAAATGAAGTACTGATTCATGCTGCAACATGGATGAACCTGGAAAACATTAAACTAAGTGAAGAAAGTCAGAAACAAAAGGCCACATACTATGTGATTCCATTTATAAGAAATGTCCAAATAGGAAAATCTTTACAGATAGAAAGGAGGTTAGTCGTTACCAGGGACTGGAGGGAAGGGAAATGGGGAACGATTGCTAATGGCTCTGAGGTTCCTTTTGGGGGTCAAACTGTTCTAAAATTGACTGTTGTGATGGTAAGTGTACACAACACAGTGAATGTACTAAAAACCACTGAATTGTACACTTTAAATGGTAAACTGGGGACTTCCCTGGAGGCGTAGTGGTTAAGAATCCACCTGCTAGTGCAGGGGACATGGGTTTGATCCGTGGGATCCAGGAAGATCCCACATGCTGCGGAGCAACTAAGTCGGTGTGCCACAACTATTGAGCCTGCGCTCTAGAGCCCGCGAGCCACAACTACTGAAGCCCACATGCCACAACTACTGAGGCCCGTGCGCCTAGAGCCCGTGCTCCGCAACAAGAGAAGCCACGACAATGAGAAGCCCGCGCACCGCAATGAAGAGTAGCCCCCGCTCGCCACAACTAGAGAAAGCCTGCACACAGCAACGAAGACCCAACACAGCCAAAAATAATAATAAATAAATAAATAAATAAATGGTAAATTGTAGGGTATGTGCATTATATCTTAATAAATTCTTCCAGCAATTGAGACTAGGAAATATCTCAGAGGGAAAGTTACCCATGGATGTCTTCCTGGGGTAAATATATCTGTTCATTTCCTTTTAATCACAAGCCAAGATCTACAATGTTTCTTGAGCAACAGTAAAATGTCATGACAAATCAGAGTTAAGTGGTGTTGATTCCTGGAGGAAATAAAATACATCCTTTTAATTATGTAAGCCTCCCCAGATGTTCTGGCCAGTTCTTATGGTAGAAATAAGCTCCTTTTCGACTAAATTTGGAGGGGAAGACTGAATAGGATGACAAATGAGTCTAAAGTGCCACTGAAAGATATTCTGCACTAAATTGTAAAAATTTAAGAAGGATATAGAAAACAAAACAAAAAAACCCCTTAAAACTCTGGTGACATTTTGGGATTATCATCCATCTTTGAATGGGCTGTCTGACAGGCCATAGCTGTCTTTAAAAAGACAGTGAAATCTAAAGAAAGTCATCTGTAGCGTCTATATTCATACATCTCCAGAAATCTTTTCACTTAAGATCAAACATCCTTCATCCTGACCATGAGATTTAGTCATCAGACATTAAATATTTTCCACACCTAGTACTGGGGACAGCTTCCTTCCCGCATTCTTAACACAGAACTCATATTACACTAAACTTCGATATGCCCCAAGTTCTAATTTTCTTTCTGTAATATTAAAACAAGGGTTTGAAAGCTGGTCAGATACCCTGCAAATTATAAACACAGGTCTGTTCCAAAATTGAAAGTTTCCATATAATGTAGGTATTTGATTAGATGTCACACCTTCTCTTGTAAAGCAAAAAGAACAATATTGACAGATTCACATTAAATTTAGTTAGATATATGTATAGCTACCAAAGTTTTATTTTTGTTTTAAACACACATATTTGAGAACATGTCCCATTGTTTTAATAATGGCTACTTGCTTGGTCCCATATGAAGATTCCTGGATCTCACTTAGTAGAAAAGAAAAAAATAAAGTGCGGGTCTTGCAGGGGGATAGGGGTGGGTGGCATCTGTCAGGCAGAAAGGTGATGCCCAGTGGGTAGGAATCAGAGTACCTGGGGAGGCCTAAAGGATGATCACTTAGCTCTCTCCATCAGCAATACCTGAAGAGAAAGGTTCAGAGAGCCCAAAGAATGGATGTCTCCCTATTGGCAATGGAAAAAACTGGCAGCCTGGAGACCTTGCCTTTGAACTATCTCAGCTGCCACTAAAAAGAAACCACATCCCACACCTTCCTGGAACTTGTCACACTCTGTTCCTGCCATTATCCCTGTTATGTTTGCCTGTGAAAAAGCCTTATTAAATTAACAGTGATATGTTACCTTGCCAACCTGTGAGAACAGTTATGGTGTCTTTCCATGGTTGCATTCTAGACATTTAATAGGCCCTGATAACAGGAACCAAAAATGGTATACAATGACTACAGCTGCAAAAGCAGGTCCCTTGTTCTACAAATCTATAACTTACTTGCAAAACTTATCACAGGAAACAAAGCTGACACTCTGAAGACCACTCTTTTCAAAATAACCCTACTCCAAACCCTACATTCTCTCTGTTCACCAAGGTTTTGTGGATTCTGCTGTGACAACTGTCTCTCAAGGCTCTGAAAATATTCATGAGTCTTTTAAGGACCTAAATCTACACTTCTGGCTTTAATGTAGCAATATTTGGCACTAAAATGTGACTCTGAGGACTAAGTACTATACTCCAAGTAGACACTGACCAGTGCAAACCACGGTACACTATTTCTATTAATATAGCATAAGAGGAACTTCCATGGTGGTGCAGTGGTTAAGAATCCGCCTGCCAGTGCAGGGGATGTGGGTTCAATCCCTGGTCCAGGAAGATTCCACATGCCGCGGAGTGGCTGGGCCCACGCACCACAACTACCGAGCCTATTCTCTGTAGCCCATGCGCCACAACTACTGAAGCCGGCGCACTTAGAGCCTGTGCTCGGCAACAAGAGAAGCTACCGCAATGAGAAGCCTGTACACCACAATGAAGAGTAGCCCCCTCTGGCCACAACTACAGGAAGTCCACACCCAGCAACGAAGACCCAATGCAGCCAAAAGTAAATAAATAAGTTAATTAATTAAAAAATATATATATAGCATGAGTATATTTGGTATTAGCCACCCGCTCTCATTTAATACTATAGTTAACAGAAAATCAATGAAACCCCCAGTGTTTTACTTCCCTTCTGTTTTTTGGGTTTTTAAAAAAATTTTTGGCTGCATTGGGTCTTCGTTGCTGCACGCAGGCTTTCTCTAGTTACAGTGAGCGGGGTCTACTCTTCGTTGCGGTGTGTGGGCTTCTCATTGCAGTGGCTTCTCTTTTTGCAGAGCACGGGCTCTAGGCACGCGGGCTTCAGTAGTTGCAGCACATGGGCTCAGTAGTTGTGGCTCGTGGGCTTTAGAGTGCAGGCTCAATAGTTGTGGTGCACGGGCTTAGCTGCTCCGTGGCATGTGGGATCTTCCTGGACCAGGAACTGAACCCGTGTCCCCTGAATTGACAGGCAGATTCTTTTCGTTTGTTTGTTTGTTTTGCGGTATGCGGGCCTCTCACTGCTGTGGCCTCTCCCGTTGCGGAGCACAGGCTCCAGACGCGCAGGCTCAACGGCCATGGCTCACGGGCCCAGCCGCTCCGCGGCACGTGGGATCCTCCCGGACTGGGGCACAAACCCGCGTCCCCTGCATCGGCGGGCGGACTCTCAACCACTGCGCCACCAGGGAAGCCCTGGCAGGCAGATTCTTAACCACTGTGCCACCAGGGAAGTCCCTCCTTCTGCTTTTAAACTAGATCCTCTTTCATCCTAAATTCCCTCCCATGTTGATCTGCTGGTTTCTCAATAAGCTTAAAAAGGGAAAATATTAAAGAAAGTTTTTAAAAGTTGAAATGACCTAAAACACTGTCATCCTAACACCTCTTCCTTTTCATGTGCTCCCTTCAATTTTTAGCCACATACATACACTTGGATTATATACAGTTCCACATATTTTCCCCAATTTGAAACCATAACCGTTTTCCCAAGTTGCTACCAATTCTCCTCATGTATCCTTTAACGACAAAGGATCAGGTGTATGGACCACACAGAATTCACTTAACCGGTCTTTCAAAACCGATAAACATTTGTAACACATTTTATGTAACATAGTTTACCTTCCTTTATATTATTTATTTGCTGAATTTCCAGAACCAGGTGCGCTGGAAAAAAGGCTGTGAACACTTACATGGCTCAATGCATTGTCAAATTGCTCTATAATTTTTTCTTTTTAAGCATGGGAATGGATGCATTTCATGGATGTTTCAAAGATGTTTTCCTTCTGTCGTATTAGAGGCCCTCCTTGCTCCCCATTCTCCCACAGATCCAGTGCCCTCCTCTGTCTCTACTGGATGCCCTGGGTCTGCTTGCTCCAGTGCACTGAGCTAAACTGGCTCTCTTCTTGATCTCATAACACTGTCACCATACCTACGTTTGAAAAAAGACGTCATCCGGCGTTTGCTTTCTAGCCTAACTTTTCAAAAAATCTTGTCAATTTGAGACATCTGCCTTCACTTCTGCTGCAAGGTGATAAAATAGCAGGCAACTCTTAGCAGGATGATCAATCGATTATGTTTATTCAACTGTTCATGTGACTAGACCACATTTATAAGGAGAGGTGCTGAATGACTCAGTTTTGTCAGACCACCATCAGTCCATTCCCCTGAAATCTTACAGTTCAGGAACCTGAACAACAATAAAAGACCAAGAAAGGAAGGGAAAAAAAATTAAATAAATTTGATTATTAGGTTTATTCTTAATTAAGTGAACCCAAGCTGACCTCTAATGATCACCAACTTTTTTCTCACACAACTGTTGAGCAATCCATTCTAGGCTGGGAAGGATGTTATAATCGCCATGATCTGTGGTGCCTTCTGATAAGGAAGACTGACTGATGGGGGGGGATGGATGGGTAAGGAGAAAGAAGGGCTTTTATATAGTTACGTATGTACTATCAGATTTTTAAAAGCACTATTATTCTTGAATTTTAAAAACATGAATTTAAGTGGGCCTTTCTCCAGAAAGGTAATATATTCAAATGTTTGTCTTCTGCTATAGTCTTCTACTAGATTTAAAATACAGCAGAAGAAAATGAACTTGAAAGCTACTGGGTTGAAGTTGTTTTAGCTAACTGATTTAATGGGTCATGAAATCCCTACAGTGGCTGAAGTTCAAACAGTAAATAGGAGTTCCCTTCCTCTACTTGAATTTTTGAAAAAATTTTTAGCAGGGGCCAACTGGATTCCTATGTTGAAACAGTCGTAAGAACCTAAGTCAAATCAGTTAACAAATATCACTTCCTTTTAGTCATTCAGCAATAACATTTTTTCAGTAAAAAATGTTTTGATTACTAAAAACCATTGAATTGTACACTTTTTTTTTTGGCCGAGCCTAACCACTGGACCGCCAGGGAATTCCCCTGACCTGTAACACTTTAAATGGGTGAAATGTATGTTAGGTGAATTACATATTAATAAAACTGTTGCAGAAAGAAAAATATGCTTTCATTTACATGTATAAATTTAACTTTGTCCTTAAAAACGTAAGCTTTTACTACAAATTCTATTTACTACAGACAAATTTGGTCTGTATCATCCAAATAAATGAGATTTTTGAGTCTGAATTTACTTTTTTTTACCAGAAATATTACACACATATTTATATTATATAAAAATCTATCTTTAACAGGCATTTGTGATTCCTACTATCTTGATGTAGAATTTGTTGGCAAAAGAACCACCTAGAATTTTGCATTAAATATAGATCTTATTCTTTTATGATGTTAGCAAGCAAAACTAGTAAATTGCTTTCAACACATATTTTAGAGCTAATAGGTTTTGTCTATTGTCCTTAAGGCATTCAAGCCTCCTTGCAGGACCACACCTTGCTTGAGCTTTCTTCTTGGTGCACTTAGACTGTTGGGCCATCCACCCAGCTGATGTTCTCTGTTCCCTTCCTCTCTGTCACTCAATCCCTTCTGTGTACCACTGGCTTTTCTCCCAGAAGTCTTCTCTCCACCTGCCCCAAGCTGGAGACTGCATGGACCATCAGGGAAGAGAGCAGGGAAGGTACAGACTTGGGGTAGGTGGGCTCAGCTTGAAGGGGCAAAAGACAACAAACTAGAGGTGTCCCTGGCAGAGAGATGGATAGTTTCAGGATTCGACAGCATGTAGTTGTATCAAAAGCCAAGATGGTGCACAAGATATCTCCCAAGAGCTTGTGGAGCAAAAACAACTGAAGAAATAGCAACAGGAGTTTAGTATGTGTTGAATGGATGCCCCAATGACCAGCTTTGCATGGATACAGCTAAAAAAGAACTGAGTTAGAGAAAGCCCAGTAAGTGGTGATTCTAGTTCAGGAAGTAATGGTAATTCTCCTGCCATTAAGTTATCCCGACCCTCAGCGAATCACCATGTGAGTCAAAGAGAAAATTTAAGAAAAGACTCTGAAAAAGTCACATGAACACATTTTTCACCTGTAAGGAAGAAATCTAAAGGCTAACAACTTCAATTAATAAACTATATTTTATATTCAGCAAAGAAAATGGGCTTAAGCTCTGAAGAATAAGGAAATTAAGACCCAAAAAACTTGTTAAAGCCTTAGACTTGAAGTTGTGAAATGTCTCTTTAGCTTTAAAAAAAAGAACTGTAATAGTGTCCACCTGGGAAATAGTCCTGATAAAGAATGGCTTCAACTGTTTTATGACAGAAATTATAAAAAGCTTTAGGAATTTTCTCTTTTTCGGAGGTGGGAAGAGGAGAAGGAAAACAAAGAATTTCTAAACTTTATTTAATTCATACCAGATACCTGCTCGTTGAAAATGAAATGACAATAAATCAAATGCTGGAACATTTTAAGTCAATTGGCCACGTTTCTGCTTCAGATAGAATTCCCAAAATAAAAACCAACCCAAGAATGGAATAAATTTATAGCCCAAACTATGTTTCTATACAAATATGATGAAGATACCATAGTTTTCATTTATCTTAAGATGCCCGCGGTGGTAGAAAATTGACTTCAGTTATGTAGACATTTCTCGGAGGCCATGTTACTGCAGTACATGGAAGAGTATTTAAAATCAAACAAAGGCAATGAAAAGAGTTTCCATTTATTGCTACATTCACTGACTGAATGGAAGAAAAATATACAGAAGAGCAAAAGAAAGCATCTAACAAACCACCAGTTTTAATCTTCTCCCCCAACCCTCAAGATGCAACCTGGAGAATGAAGGATAACAAATACATAAGTGCGTGACTGGAGGCAAAGAGGAAGTCTGGAGAACGCTCTCAGATCACAGGGTTCCAGGTACTTCTACTACCTAACTATCTACATCTATAAAGCAGTCATACACAGAGAAAAATGGCTAGAAGCAGGAAGACTAGTTTGAAGACTAATGTTGCAGTATATTGCATGAGATAATTAAAATTTGGAAATGAGAAAAAGATCTGAGGAAGCGAGTGAAAGGAAAAGCCAGTAAGACAGAACCATTCTACAAGATGCTAAAGGCACCAGAAGAGAGTTGTCTCATGGCAGGGGTCCCCAACCCCTGGGCCACGGACTGGTACCAGTCCTGGAGGTGAGCGGCGGGTGATCGAGCGAAACTTCATCTGTATTTACAGCCGCTCCCCATTGCTCGCATTACCGCCTGAGCTCCACCTCCTGTCAGATGAGTGGCGGCATTAGACTCTCACAGGAGCTCGAACCCTACTGTGAATTGCGCGTGTGAGGGATCCAGGTTGCGCGCTCCTTATGAGAATCTGATGCCTGATGATCTGAGGTGGAGCTGGGGCAGTGACGCTAGTGCTGGGGAGCAGCTGCAAATACAGATCATCATTAGCCGAGAGGTGTGACTGCACAGAGACCATAATCAATCGATTGCTTGCAGACTCGTATCAAAACCCTATCAGTGGACTTCCCTTGTGGCACAGTGGTTAAGAATCCATCTGCCAATGCAAGGGACACCAGTTCAATCCCTGGTCCGGGAAGATCCCACATACCACAGAGCAACTAAGCCCGTGCGCCACAACTACTGAGCCTGCGCTCTAGAGCCCGTGAGCAATAACTACGGAAGCCCGTGTGCCTAGAGCCTGTGCTCCGCAACAAGAGAAGCCACCGCGATGAGAAGCCCGCGCACGACAACAAAGAGTAGCCCCCGCTCGCCGCACCTAGAGAAAGCCCGCGTGCAACAACAAAGACCCAACGCAGCCAAAAATAAATTAATAAATTAATTTTAAAAAAAGAAAGAAAAAACAACCCTATCAGTGAGTGGCAAGTGAAAACAAGCTCAGGGCTCCCGCTGATTCTGCATTATGGTGAGTTGTATAATTATTTCATTATACATCACAGTGTAATAATAATAGATATAAAGTGCACAGTAAATGTAATATGCTTGAATCATCCCCAAACCATCCCCCTCTGCTGAGTCCGTGCAAAAACTGTCTTCCATGAAACTGGTCCCTGGGGCAAAAAAGGTTGGGGACCGCTGTTTTATGCGAAGAGGAGGCAGGCAAAGGGGACAGAAGAGAACACTGTTCTTGAGGTAAACTTATCCAGTACATAGATGCATATGTGGGACTGAAACTCGGTGGATATAATTGAGTATTAAAACCCTGGGAGAGAGCTTCCCTGGTGGTGCAGTGGTTAAGAATCTGCCTGCCAATGCAAGGGACACGGGTTCGAGCCCTGGTCCGGGAAGATCCCACATGCGGTGGAGCAACTAAGCCCGTGTGCCACAACTACTGAGCCCGCGCACCACAACTACAACTACTGAAGCCCACGTGCCACAAGTACTGAAGCCTATGCACCGGAACAAGAGGAGCCACGGTGGGCTTCCGTGGTGGCGCAGTGGTTGAGAGTCCGCCTGCCGATGCAGGGGACGCGGGTTCGTGCCCCGGTCCGGGAAGATCCCACATGCTGCGGAGCGGCTGGGCCCGTGAGCCATGGCCGCTGAGTCTGCGCGTCCGGAGCGTGTGCTGCGCGATGGGAGAGGCCACAGCAGTGAGAGGCCCGCGTACCGCAAAAAAATAAATAAATAAATAAAAGAGGAGCCACCGTAATGAGAAGCCTGTGCACCACAATGAAGAGGAGTCCCCGCTTGCCGCAACTAGAGAAAGCCCCCGTGCAGCAACGAAGACCCAACACAGCCAAAAATAAATAAATAAATTAATTTTTTTAAAAAGAGAGAGAGAAAAGAATCAAAATAAAATTAAATATTTAAAAAAACAAAACAAAACAAAACAAAAACCCTGGGAGAGCACAGTATCCCCGAAGGACAAAGCCTTGATCTGGGCTGGCAAATCAGCTGGGGGATGATCCTTAGAGAGGAAATGGAATGGGGTTTACACGGGTACAGTAAGATGGATGATGTACTGGGAGGTCAGGAGGGCAGAGCAAAATAGGAAGGGAGAAAACGGTGATTGTAGGTGCCTGGCATTCAGTTAGACCCAAATGAAAGAGAGGAATGAGTGGTATCGATTCTTTAGGTCATATGACTTGCCTCCAAGCCCAAGAAGCTCTTACAGCCTGGCATCAGCTATCTCCCCTCTCAGATGGGATGGGAAGAGTGCGGACAGGGTCTGAAGTAACCGGTTGGCCCACAAAGATGAATCGTTTGCCATTTACTTGACAGCAGATCGAGTGATACATCCTAAAATACCTAGAGAGGCAGAGAGCCCTGGGATCTGAGGAGGGTCTAGTGTGTCAGAAGTTATTAGGAGCCATCTTCTCAGCATCACAGCCAAGGCCCATTTCACACTGCAGTGGTCTCATACCCAGCAGTCCCAGCCCGGGAGCTGACCAAACCGGGGGAGTGGTGGGGGGGGTGCCCTCAAGAGCTAGTGAATCCTCCCAAATATAAAATAGCTAGTGGGAAGCAGCCGCATAGCACAGGGAGATCAGCTCTGTGCTTTGTGACCACCTAGAGGGGTGGGATAGGGAGGGTGGGAGGGAGACGCAAGAGGGAAGAGATATGGGAACAGATGTATATGTATAGCTGAGTCACTTTGTTATAAAACAGAGACTAACACACCATGGTAAAGCAATTATACTCCAATAAAGATGTTAAAAAAAAAAGAACCTGCTGTATAAAAAATAAATAAATAAAATTCAAACAAAACGAAGAAAAAGAGCTAATGAATCAAAAGCTCCAAAACTATTCATTTTGTTGGCTCCCTTTTTAAATGGGGATGCTACCACTTAGCTCATAGATCTTATAAGTGACCGGTAAGATAGGAAAAAGCATGTACAAGTGCCCCCGAAACTGTTTGGTACCTGACAGATACTCAACCCGGCAAATGAGCTGACCGTCAGTGAGAGAAGGGACTATATTTTTAAATATTTCTACATGTACCTGACCCTTAAGGCTTTGGCATTAGTTCATCCCCTACAGCTTTCACCCTTATAATCAACCCAGAAACACACAGTAAAATAACTGTGTGAGGAGCCTCGGACATGGGCAGGGCACACAAAACTGGCACAGCCAGGCTCCTCTTCCACTCACAGAAAGTTCATGCTTTGTTTGAGAATAAGCACAGAAAGTTACGCTGAAGAAAAGGGTCAATGCCTGGGTATATTAAACATGTTTCTGTATGAGCTAATTTTTAAAGTAAATGCAGTATTAGTAAATGTTTACTAAGAAGCAGGAATCATTACTTAATGCCTAGATTGAGTCACTCCCACTTAAATGGCCTGAAGCAATCTTACAAGAACAGCCCTACACTGATTTTTAGGTTTTCCAAAGGTGCAACTTACTTAAAAATTTAGCTCCGTTAACAATCCTAGGATACAGTTATTTGCTTTGATTTGCTTTGATGAGACTCAAGGAAAAAAGAAATCAGTGTGCGTCTCAGCTTCTTATCCGAAGCCAAAATAAGCCAGCTGGTCAGCTCATAGCAAAGGAATCAGAAGCTTTGGGGATTTTTTCCTTCTTCATGACCATAAAAAGCAACAAATGGGTGACATTTCCCTTTACTCTTATTTGCCAGAGGAAGAATTTGCAACTCCATTCAAGAGGCTCTGTTTTGACCTTCCCCTGATCTTCGTTCAAGTTCACATACAGTTACAATACCTCCAGTATTCACTGCAGGAGCTGGAAAGGGTTTGAGGAACACAATAATTTACAGCATTTAACTCCAC
This sequence comes from Mesoplodon mirus, assembly GCF_964341445.2. Taxonomy (NCBI): domain Eukaryota; kingdom Metazoa; phylum Chordata; class Mammalia; order Artiodactyla; family Ziphiidae; genus Mesoplodon; species Mesoplodon mirus. The sequence goes on from NC_138986.1 coordinate 15,008,693, forward strand.
AGTAGTCCGATTGTCTCTGGCCCCAGAAAATCTGGTTAAGGGAACGTTTCAGGACACAATGTGGCTTGTCCCAGGATGTTCAGCTCTACGTGCAATTAATTAAGTGCCATAGAAACTGAGTCAGTAAAGTTATTGGACTCACTGCACAGTGAAAATGAAAACTAAACCTGATATGCAATTATCTGGATTATCTGAACAATGAAGTAAATCCAAAGTATATTCAATTTCTAAATTTTTAATCATCCTTATTGTTGCTCCCCGCAACCCCCCAAAATATAGCAGGAACTCTAAACATAACTTAATGAGGATGTAAAAATATGAAATATTTCATCTCAGGATAATCTGAGGCATTTCCCAATAATGTACATTTAAAAGCTGGGCTCGGGCTTCCCTGGTGGCACAGTGGTTGAGAGTCCGCCTGCCGATGCAGGGGACACGGGTTTGTGTCCTGGTCCGGGAAGATCCCACATGCCGCGGAGTGGCTGGGCCCGTGAGCCATGGCCGCTGAGCCTGCGGGTCTGGAGCCTGTGCTCTGCAATGGGAGAGGCCACAACAGTGGGAGGCCCGCGTACCGCAAAAAAAAAAAAAAAAAGCTGGGCTCTATTCCATATTTTTCCATTTTAATCTGAGAGTAAGAATCTCTCTACATATGGTTCATTTAACAATTAGATATAAAAATGCAATCATTTTTATATGAAAGAAATGAAAATCCATCCTCCTTGCTCCCCTCCTCCAAAAGAGAACAAAGTTCCTTAATATCTCAGAATTATTCTGTCTCAGATTCAAAATAGAAAGTTAAGTCCCCGCCTCCACCCTAACAGATGTAGATGTAGATCCCAATTAATTATTGGCTTCACATTGCCAATTACAATAAATGTAGAAGTCACACTCTGGTATTCAAATTCTCCACGGCAGAGCCACAAGATACCTCTCCTGGCTTCTCAATCACCACTCTCTAATTGTGCTCTCTTCACTAGCCTGGCATTTCCCAGTTGTATTTGGGTAAAGATGCATACTATATGTCTCCTTTGGGAGAAGCATAATTAATAATAACATATTAAAGGTTCTGGGACTTCCCTGGTGGTCCAGTGGTTAAGACTTTGCCTTCCAATGCAGGGGGTGTGGGTTCGATCCCTGGTCAGGGAGCTAAGATCCCACGTGCATCACGGCCAAAAAATTAAAACATAAAACAGAAGCAATATTGTAACAAATTCAATAAAGACTTTAAAAGTGGTCCACATCAAAAAAAAACCTGTAAGAAAATAACATTAAATAAAATAAAGGTTCTGGGGGCTTCCCTGGTGGCACAGTGGTTGAGGGTCCGCCTGCCAATGAAGGGGACATGGGTTCGTGCTCCGGTCCGGGAAGATCCCACATGCCGCAGAGCGGCTGGGCCCGTGAGCCATGGCCGCTGAGCCTGCGCGTCCGGAGCCTGTGCTCCGCAACGGGAGAGGCAGCAACAGTGAGAGGCCCGCATACCGCAAAAATAAAAAAATAAAAAATAAGTTAAAAAAATAAAGGTTCTGCAAAAGTCCTGCAGTTAAAAAATGAAATCTTTAACCCAATTTTTCCTAGACTATTTTTTACTCAGTATTTGTCCCAACATGATGAGGTTCTCTCTTGCCTCCTTATTTCATTATTTATTTTTATTATTTTAAAAAATTACTTAATTATTTTCTTGCCTCCTTCTCTCAAGCATCTCCACTCTTCAGCAATTCAACATAAATTCCATTTCCTCTGTCTCAGTTTGGGCTGCTATGACAAATTACCATAGACTGGACAGCCAAGACAACTAACATTTATTTCTCACAGTCCTGGAGGCTGATAGTCCAAGATGAAGGTGCAAGCTGATTTGGTTCTTAGAGTGAGTTCTCCTCCTGCTTTGGAGAGGGTATCTTTTGGGGGATGGGGAGGGCAGCAAGCTCTCTGGTGTCTCCGTGGCATGTAGGATGTGGGATCTTCCCTGACCAGGGCTCAAACCCACGTCCCCTGCATTGGCAGGCAGATTCTTAACCACTGTGCCACCAGGGAAGCCCACATCTATGGTTTTCCAGTCACTAGTCTATAGCCCTAACTCTTTTTGGTACTGGGAGTACAGGGACATGTGAATCTGTTCCTTTTAGTCCAGCCCTCCTAGAAACTAACAAGTTAATTTAGCCACCTAATTTGCCTAAGACTAAAGAACCCTGAGTAAGGAGTTAGCGGGGACCCAGCAATCATAAGGACTGCTTGAGAAAAGTTCTCTGACAAATGTAAGGCTTTAAACCATGACCTACTTCCCTGAAGTAGAACGCATTCTTCGCATTCCTCCCTGTCCTGGAGGACTGTTTATCAGGCACAGTTCCAGAAGTGACTTGAAATCTCTGTCACTGTTGCAATTCTAGATAACATTGTAGGTCCTCTTAGCTCCATTTAGGACAAAAATCTTTTCAGCATTCAAAAGACCTTAGTGTGTCTTTAATTAATAACAAAAGAACAACCAATCCGCATTTTAATTGAAGCAAAACAAATTTCCTATATTGCAAACAAAACAGACGGATCTAACACTGCCATCACATTGAATTTAAAGGAAACTTAAACTCCTGAAGGTTTAAAAAAAATCAGATATAAAATCAAATCAATTTGAGTTTTGCTCCCGGTACTGTCAAGAATTTTTTGTTTAAATTTTATACACTTTTGTCAGGATTGGAGAAAAGATCTTAATAATCAGGACTGATTTAGTAAACTTTAGTGGTGACATTTTCCACTGCTTTTCAGTAACTTACTTCATATAAAACAGAGCAGAACAAGAACAAAAATTTCCACTCAAATATTTAGATTAACATTATAGGAGTCAGGAACTCATGTCTAAATATTGGTTAAACGTGTCATTTCTGAAATAATTAAGAAAAATTCGTCATAGAGAGACTGTCTAATTTTTAGCAATTTCTTGTAGATTTCAATCCTTTCTCCACCTCCCCCATCCCACCCCAGTTGGTACTGCAGTGTATATCAATTGTAAATTCAACCACATCTAAGGTTGAACTTTGCATAGCATTCAACGTTACTGGTGTGGAATAAGACTGTTTTACATACATACCCAAGTGAAGGATAATTTCAAACAAAAGTTTCTTAAAAAGCATTATGCAAGCAGTTTGTTACCTTAGTGAAAAATTATCACCCAGAACTGAAAATGTAAAAAAAAGCTAACAACCATAACATACATCAACAATCTTGTTTTATGCATCACAACAATATGCATTTCGAAGAGTAAGGAAAACCATCAAGGATGTGATGAAGCATGGCTTCAGTAAGGGTGGTCAATATCTGAGCAAGGACAGAAAATTGATCATGAAGCAGACAAAACCCAGAGCCTTATGTAATGGCTCAATTCAGTAAGAAATCATATGCTCAGACATGAAGAAAAATAGCAAACCATAAATCGTACTGCGAACGACACACCAAAGGGCATACACTGGAGATGGAAAAAATTGCGAAGAAGAAATATCTTCTTTGAAAGTGAAGATAAACCTTCCCCAAGCCACCTAGATTCTTTGCCTACAAATGGAAGAAATGCTAGTCAACATCAGTCTCTTTCATTTTTAGGTGGACCCAGATGTGCTGGGGTAAACTAGTCACTGTTGCATGATGAAGCAGTGACCCAATGGCAGGTGGAGCCAGTGCCATCTGTTTTCTCTAGTCTTCTCCTCTATTAATATTCACTGTTGGTTCCACCTTCTCCCCAGCCACCACTCTCAGCTCCTTCGGTGTCATCATCTCTTACCCTGTGATTTTTTTTTTTTTGCGGTACGCGGGCCTCTCACTGTTGCGGCCTCTCCCGTTCCGGAACACAGGCTCCGGACGCGCAGACTCAGCGGCCATGGCTCATGGGCCCAGCTGCTCCGCGGCATGTGGGATCTTCCCGGACCAGGGCACGAACCCATGTCCCCTGCATTGGCAGGCGGACTCCCAACCACTGCGCCACCAGGGAAGCCCTATCCTGTGATATTTAATCTTTCCCTGTGCCCTCCCCCAACCCGCCACTCTGCAAGCCTGGATTGCTCCCAGTGCCGGTGATGTGGGCTCTGAGCAGATCACTACTTAGAGAAACCCTATGGATCTCATGGACGCCCTCTGTCATTCCCTAGACTCTGCTGCAAACCTCTTCTTTACATTAAAAAATAAATAAATAAATAAATAAATATCCCGGGCTTCCCTGGTGGCGCAGTGGTTGAGAGTCCGCCTGCCGATGCCGGGGACACGGGTTCGTGCCCCGGTCCGGGAAGATGCCACATGCCGCGGAGCGGCTGGGCCCGTGAGCCATGGCCGCTGAGCCTGTGCGTCCGGAGCCTGTGCTCCGCAACGGGAGAGGCCACAACAGTGAGAGGCCCGCGTATTGGGGGGGGGGGGAATCCCAATCCCAAACTGTTACTATCAAGTGATGTTCTCTCGGTTTAAGCGGTTGTTTGGCACAGTTGGTTACACAGCAATAGACAACTGAAACCGACATCCTGAGGGGAACGTCCTTGTCTACTGGAGAAACTGAGGCACTCCGTATTCCAAGTCTTGAAACCTCCGTTGTTTTTGGCTGCCCCCGTGCCGAGCCTACCCCCTGCACCCATCCCACCGCACGGGCTAATATCTGCCCCCCATGCTCCTAGGGGTGTCCTCTCTGCCGAGTGTGAGAGGGTCTGTCTCTTTGCTTTGTTTTTTATCGGAAGTCTTCACTTCACTGGCTCTCTGCCGCCTGTGCAGCTCTTACCATGACTGGCTGCAATTCTGTCGGCATCTTCCCATTATCCTCTTACAACACTCAGCTCTTTCATATGCCCTGTACCTCCTGGCCTCCCGACTAATGGCCTTTATCTGCCTGCAACACTTGCCAAGATCTTCTTTTCTTTGTACATCAGTTATCTGGACAATTCACTGAATAGACATGTACCAACTAATGGCAATTCTTCTATTGTCTGCCCAACTTATTTGAATCTTTCTTATTGAATCTTTTCCTCTAGAGGGATCCTATACCTCACCTAGATCCTGAGGTGCTCAAGGATAATGCTGTGTGTAATTTACCTCAGGAAGCATCTAGACCAGGGCCTTTCATAGGCTAAGTGGTTAGGAAATACTTGAGTGACTATTTTTAATGCATAATGTTATCACATACCAAGAAAATAAATTCACTTCTGAAGACAACACAGCCTCCCCACTTTTTTATATTTATGTGTGTATAAACTTATGATAGCCACGAGACAGGGGTGAGCCCAGAGATGTAGGATATAAAAGTATTTTAAACCAGGGGTCTGCCAGTAGAATCGATTACATTTTTAGCCACTCTCTTAATGCTTTTAACTACGTGTACAAATAAAGAGTAGGAAAAATTTTTTAAGTAAAAATAAATCAATAAACATATATGCATACGGAAACTCGAGTTTTAACCGGAGGGGCTATTTAGTCAATGGTACTGGAACAACAGGTAACCAGTATGGAAAATGAATTAAATTTCTCCCTCTAGACAGAAAATAATACATTTTAGTGGAATGGGAGCACTTTAACCTTTTTTTTTTAGCACCGAGCTCTTGGATTTCTCTCTTCTTCAATCCCCAGTTCCTGGAGTACAGGAGCCAGTAAAGAAATGTTAATGAAATCAAGTGGTGGGGAAAGCCACACAGCCCTCTTCCTCTTTTTTTTTTTAATTAAAAAAATTTTTTTTAGACAGCCCCCTCTTCTGATCTTCAGCAACTTGGTTAAGTGTTAAGATTTCTTCACGGATTTTCGGACCAGCCGAAGGCCATAAACTAAGCCATCAGCTACTGTCCACTTACCCAACACAAGTGACATTTTAAATTGATAAATGAGGGATGAGGATTAAGAGGCAATCAGGTGGGAACGAAAAGTGAACTTTGACAAGTAGCTCCTGGCTCAGAAACAATGAGAGCATTTGATTCCACACCTATTTACCTTGAAGAGCACATTCCATTAAGAAAAAGCCTCTACCAGCAGCACACTTGGTTTCAAGACAGTAGAATAGGGACTTCTCTGGAAGCGCAGTGGTTAAGAATCCGCCTGCCAATGCAGGGGACATGGGTTCGAGTCCTGGTCCGGGAAGATCCCACATGCCGTGGAGCAACTAAGCCCATGTGCCACAACTACTGGGCCCATGAGCCACAGCTACTGAAGCCCTCGCATCTAGAGCTCGTGCTCCGCAACAAGAGAAGCCACCGCAATGAGAAGCCCGCGCGCCGCAACAAAGAGTAGCCCCTGCTCGCCCCAACTAGAGAAAGCCTGCGCACAGCAACGAAGACCCAGTGCAGCCAAAAAAAAAAAAAAAAAAAATTGCAGTAGAATAAAGGAGGGAAATTATGTAGGAAATGTTTCCCTTTATTTTCTCCTCTGTTGTGGGAGGGGAAACATCTAATTCTTCTGGCATCATCTGAAACCCTCCCTCCCACCCACACAAGCACCAATGTCAATCAGTCTGTGCTGCAGTTACCTCTGAATGCCTCGCCCAAGTCTACACCCCAAACCGCTTCCTCCAGGCAATCGTGGCCTAACTAGACAAATTAGGATCCCTGATGAGCATTAAGGCTACAGAATCTCAGAGGCTGGGGTGGCCTGGGATTCTGACTGAATAATCTAGAAGGGGGCCCAGTGGTGTCTTTCAAAAGCTCCCCAGGTGACTCAACTGCACAACCAGGTTTGGGAACCACAGAAAATTTAATCTCTCCAAACTCCACAATTTGCAATGTCTGCATATGACGAACAGAAGATCTGCCAATGATTTATAGTTATCTCTCCTTCTTAAAATTTGGCTTATCTCATTTACATAACATCATGAAGAAACTGTAGGGAAGATGAAAACCTTTGAACTTGAATGAACACTTGTATTAAGAGAAGCCTAACAGTGTCTGGGAAAGACCCTGTAGTTTCCAGTGCTTTGATCACCTACATTTTCCTGGGAAAACACATTTATTCCAGTTAAGAGCCAGGCTGTCATTTGTTATGAGAACTGAGAACAGCGCCCAGGGGAGGGGACTACTGTTTTCCCAGGAGGTGGATTTCTGCCCACAATCCCTGATTCCAACATTTCATGGATCAGATGTATGAAGAAATTTCTGGCAACTGGACGATTTTAGACTGTTCCCAGAGGAGACATTTTTAAACTGATAGCTAAAGAAGTAGGTCATTGCAAAGTCAATCCAAGCAAATAAAATTAAAGACAGTTTACTAATTTGGGAAGGAAAGGGAACAATACCTTAGCCCCCTTTTTACTCTAAACTGCTTTTTCCCGATTTTGATTAATTTCTGGAGGGAAAAAGTCTTTTAAAGCTAACTAACAATAAAATAAACTATACCCTTTAATGCTCTGAAAGCCAGTCCAGTTCCTGATGGAGTGGTGCACAGAAAAAAAGCATATGGTCCATATATGTGACAGGGCACCCAACTTCATAATTAAAAATGCATCGAGGAAACTGAGGTGCCAACTGAGGTACAGATTGGCAAATACTAGAAAAATCTTCTATCCGCTGAGGCAAGGGCAAGGGAAAGTGAGCACTGCTCTCCACAGAGTAGGGATGCAAAGTGGATGAATCTCTCTGGAAAGTAAATTTAGCAAAGACTATCAAAATTTTAAATGCATGAAAATCCTGTGATCCAGCAATTCCACTTCCAGAAATATATCCTAGAGATACATTCACACACATACAAAGATGTCTGAATTAGGATATTCCCTGTGTCAATTTAATATAACAAAAGACTAGGAAAATCTATATATAAACACAGGGGGATTGGTTAAATCATTATGGTACTTCAATCCATAAATGAGAAATTTATGTAGCCAATAAGAATGAGGGTAGATCTTTATGTCCTGATATGAAAAGATATCCAAACTCTAAAGTTGCAGAGTATATGTGTTATGATCTTATTTGTTGAAAGCAAAAGATACAGCTATTCTTATTTATATACTTGCACATGCATAAAGGTTTTAAAAGAATATGCTAGAAACAACCAACACTGATTTCAAACTATTGTTAACAGTGAGTACTTTAGGGGTGGGGAAGAACACGAGGCTTTCCCTTTTCACCATACTCTACAAATTAAGGTTCTCAACCATTAACATTTTTAGAAAAATAAACATGAATGTTTAACAGAAAATGAATCCTGTTTGCTGTGACTTTAAATAAAAATCATTTTAATAAGAGTAAGCAAGTGCTTTTGATCATCTTTTTATAAAGCCTTTATTATTCAAGAATGATGATGTCAGGTCTACAGTCAGATTTAAATAAGTAAACTTAATTATTCACGATGAGAAATAAAAATGTATATATAATCAAAATTATTACAGATTAATATCTTCACCTTAATCCTCTTATTAGATGTACTAACAAGTAAGAACATAGGTATAAAACCCATACCCATTCTCTAATAAGGTGCTAACTTACAGGAAAATAGCCCAAAATCTAAACAGACAAGACAAATAATTATAATTATAGATTTTTAAAGAATTTATTGAAAATACGCTTGCTGGGCTTCCCTGGTGGCTCAGTGGTTAAGAACCCACCTGCCAATGCAAGGGACAGGGGTTCGAGCCCTGGTCCGGCAAGATCCCACATACTGTGGAGCAACTAAGCCCGAGCGCCACAACTACGGAGCCTGCGCTCTAGAGCCCACGAGCCACAACTACTGAGTCCGCATGCCACAACTACTGAAGCCCGCGTGCCTAGAGCCCGTGCTCCGCAACAAGAGAAGCCACTGCAATGAGAAGCCTGCGCACCACAACAAAGAGTAGCCCCCGCCCGCCGCAACTAGAGAAAGCCCACGTGCAGTGACGAAGACCCAATGCAGACAAAAATAAATGTAAATAGAAAAAATTTTTTAAAAAAGAAAGTAAGATTGCCTATTTACAAGATATAATGCATCTCCCTCCCAAACCCAGCTTTTTCCATATTTTTCTATTGTATTATTTTAAAATGAAACTTCTTCTAAACTATAATTTTTTAGGTTATAAGAGAACTAAGAATTGGCTTCAAGGATTTTTAGTTTTATATTTTTCATATGATAAAAGTACTGATATATTTTTCTCACAACGCTAAGTGCTGTAAATTCTAATTTCTCACTTCATGAATGACTACAGCATTAAAAATTATAGAGGCCAAGGACGAGCACCATTTAGCTGGATTTTCTTTTCATTGGTATTCCTGTAACACTGAACAGGTGTTAAAACTGGTAAAGAAAAAGAAACCATTTCTTAGTACCTTATATTTTATTTTTCTTTCTTTTTAAAAAAACATTTATTTATTTATTTGGCTGTGTAGGGTCTTAGTTGCAGTGTGTGGGCTTAGTTGCCCTGCGGCATGTGGGATCTTAGTTCTCCAACCAGGGATGGAACTCACGTCCCCTGCATTGGAAGGTGGATTCTTAACCACTGGACCACCAGGGGAGTCCCCTTTGTACCTTTTAAAACAAAACATTTTATTTCCATTTTATTAATTATCCTGTAAGATACCAACCTGGAATCATCCTTTTAATGTAGTTTAAAGCTATCCCGGCACAGAGATTAGTCAATGCACAGCAAATTCAAAGAGGACGCACATTTGGGGCCTGTTCCTCATCAAGGGAAGTATTTTAAGTGGAAATCTTCACTGATCTCACAAATCTAAGAGCTTAAAAGGCTATAATGGATTAAAGGGAAGGCACTGCAGTCCCCACAGGCTATCGGTACCCTAAACGACCATCCTCACACCCACAGCTCCAATTTCTAGACTGTGTTCTAATCAGAAAGTAGTACCTCTTATAATCTGAGGGAAATCCATATGAATACAGGTAGTCACACACAAAAAAACCCACTCTGTTAACATATAATTCTCTCGAAATCATCTTAAATTCTGGCCCTTCTAGTGTAAAACTGGTGACAATCACATTACAGCCATCTCCATTCTGATTTTGTAAACACAGGGTAAGTGGGAAACAGCACATACCTTGTGCTGGGAGAGGAATTATGAAATGCAGCTGGCCAAATCAATTGTCTGTTTTAATGCACAGAAGGTAAGGGCGTCCTTAACTTTATTAATCGGGACAGTGGATTCTTCTATTTGAATATATTTGAGTCACAGCTCTTATAACCAAATGGAACCACAGCTTGAAAGACTGACAAGGGTCCCAGTCTCCCCACCTGCCGGGGACCTAGGCCTCACACTGTTGCAACTGAGAACTGTTCCATTTCTAGCTCTGAGTCACTGAACAGAAAAGACAGAAAGGCTAATTTAGAGGATTGTGATTGTCCAGATCTAGCCCAAAGCTTGGCTCCAGAAATCAAGATTTGCCAGAGATAGGGAAGTTTGTCACTGGCCACCCCACCCTACACTGCTACCTGAGTGAAAACAGGCTTTTCATTTTTTAAAAGCAGATGACTGAGGAATACCATGAGGCTTTGCTTACCACCTGTGTTCAGGTGGTCTAATCTTCCTGCACCCTGCAGTGGCCAAAATGGCAAACTCTCAAAATTAAACCTGGAAAATAACTGATCGAGCCATTTCCCCTCAGAATTAACATACAAAGATTGTCAAAGATTGGCTGGAAGATAAGACTCCTTCCCTTTCCATTAAAATACATCACAGATAAAACCAGGACTTGTCTCAGTGCATCTAAGCGTGAGGCTTCAGTAATCAAGTTTTACCAATGGGGGAAAAAAATCTGCTAACAGCCTTTAATTAATGATCGGCATTCTACTGGGGGAGGAGGGAAGCATTAATCTAAACCTCCCCAAATGTCCACAGACCCAATCAAAAAAGCTCAAGATGTAATTCATCACTAATCCAATGTATGAAGTGGTCTCATCTGAGCCATTTGCATTTATAATGCATTTGCCTATTTGAGATTAAAGGCAATTTGAAACTGCAACGGTAACAAGCCATTCTAAAGAAACAGAAATCAGTCCCCAAATCTTAGTTTTTTGCTAGATATTCACCTGGTCTGTGAATAACCAGACTCACGTTGACTTAGTCACTATCTGATAAGTGACACAGATCATGATGATGAGAAAATCAAAGAACAAGTAGATGGGCTAAGGTATTCCCCAACTTGACAGTCTGCAATCAAAATCAGGGAACCAGAATCATCCTACCGGCCAGCCACACACGTCACACATGGGGCAACACCTGTTATGAGCCAAACCAGATACGGTCCCTGCCCTTGTGGAGCATTCAGAACAGCCAGAAGAACACAAGTCACTAAACCCACAAATATGGGAACTGCTGGAAAGAAGGGTCCGTGGTGCTATGGGAACCCAGAATGGCAGATGAGATTACTCAGAGGTCAAGAACTGGGGCTGAACAGGGCAAAGAGGGGAGGCAAAAGCTATGTGCTGAATCATCCTTAATTAGACCATCCTTTTGAAAAGACTTAGGTCTTCAAAACCTGAGTAATAAATTTTGCTAGTTGAAATGAAAAACTGCACATTTTCTAAGGATACATGTAAGTTTATTGATTTGTCTCCAAATTGATAACTGGGCCGTATGCCAAAAAGTTCAATGATATTCTGGATGTCATTCAGGTAATTTTTTAAAGGAGGTCATCTGGCTGTTTCAAGATGGTGGTGACTAAGAAAAAGGGAGGATAAGGTTATGGAAGAAAGATAAAGAGAACAGAAAGGAAGGAATATTTCAAACGAACACACTGAAGTTATTGGGAAGGGAATAAGTACCATATCTCAGTGTGAACTGTTGATAAGACCTGAAGGACTGGTAAAAGCCAAGGAAAAAAATGTTCCCCAACTGCAAGCTTTTAGCAACTACACCTTAAAATGACTTTCATTACTGGACTCTAAATACTGGTTATACAGCCATTTTGACAGTAGTTGGCATCAAAAAGTGATGTACACTAAATATTAAAACCAAACTGAGATCTCAAAAGGATAGTAATTTCTTAGGCATCTCTTAGAAAATCTGGACATTCCAGGCACAGTTGGTACTTGTGAGCACCTACAGCTCTAGGGATCCTGGCTTTTACAAGTAGTTATGTTAACGACTAGAGGTAATCTAGTTAAGAGCAGTCTCTCAGCCCAAACTAAACTAGGACAGCTAAAAGGCCAAGGCGATTAGGTCATATAATTCTGTGATTTTTACCTAGATTTCAGGGTGGTTGTTTTTTTCCCCCCCGCACTGTAAACATCCATACTTCCTGAGATAACTCCTAAAGGTCCTCGTGTACTCCGTATATCCTCAAATTCGACCCAAGGGGGTTTCTTTTTTCCTTTTAAGTATTAAATACGGTTATCCACATCTTCTATAAAAATATCACAGAAAGGGTTGGGTGAAGCCTGGCTAAAGAACATACATGCTGGAAAATAGATCTAAAAGACAACGATCTGAACAAGTCACAATCTTGGCGACTGTAGTCGCCAAGAATAAATATTTCAGCCTTGAAGACTACGACTATAAAATGCAAAATGTCTAGGAGGTTCTGCACTGCCCCCAGAGACCGGAGCAGAGGGAATGCTGGCTTACGCCTCTGACCGCATTTGAGAACTTCTAACTACTCCTCCAGTATTTGTTTATCCAACTGAGTGCAATGAACTGAGCGAAAAGGGGGACGCCGCCGTGTTTGCGAAACCTGTCATTCCTTCTGGAAATGCAGCGTCGGCTCAGATTTTCTTTGGCTCCGAGCGAGCTACACCCCAGGCTTTCTCTGCATCAGGAAGGCGGTGTCTGCTCGAGCCGCTGCCTCAGGAGGACTGGGTACCAAACCCGGGTCGCTCCAGACACAGCTGATATCACGGACGGTGCGCTGCGGGGAACCCATGGGTGGAGGGCTCGCCAGGCTGCAACACGCGTCAGGGCCCAACAGCGGGCTTTCCGCTTGGGGAGATAGGAGGGCGGGGGGCTCGACACGCTCGGCTCGGGGGTCAGTTCTCCGCGGACTCCCCCAGGCAGCTCGCCGGTATCGGGCTGGGTCGCTCACACCGGAAGAGCGTGGAGAAAGGCTCAGTTAGTGGCGGGCAGCCGGCGGGTTTTATTACTGCGGGTGGCGCAGCCGCCACCCCTGGAGCCCCACTACAAAGATGCAAGCCCCCCGCCGCGCTCGCCGCTGCTGTGGTCACGCCCCGGCGCTAAAGACCCTGAAAAGCCTAGAAAGAGGGATTCATGCTCCCGAGTTTGCAGATGGGCTGGACCGGCCGGGAAGTTATCGCAGGCGGAGATCAAGGGACCCCCCACACACACACACACCCCACCCTCCCCCTCCCCGGGGCAGGTGGCCCGGCGCGCCGGTACCTTGGTGGCGGGGTCCGCAGCGGCGATGGTCGTGTCCGCCGACGATCCGGGCGCCGCCTCCGCCGCAGAGCCTCCGCCGCTGGGCTCGGGCTCGGGCTCGGCCGGCGTCGCGCTCCCCGCCTCCGGCTGCTCCGGGCTCCTCTGTTCGGTGGAGCTCCCGGCGCCCATGGCTTGTCTGCGGTTCTCCCGCGCCCAGCAGCCGGGTTACGCCTTCCCCAAATAGCAGGGACGCGGAGAAGAGCCAGGAGCCGTGCGCCCGCGAGGTCCCAGGAGCGCCTTCCTCTCCCGTCGTCCTCCTCCGAACCCGCCCAGACAGCGAATGAAGGAGACGCGCTAGCAGCAAACTCCTTAAAAGAAAAAAAAAAAAAAAGCCACCTCTTTGCCTCCTCCTCCTCCCCCTTGTTTTTCCCTCGCTTCATCACATGAGCACAGCCCCAGACACGCCTTGCAGCAGCATCTCCTGCTAGGCTGCTAGGACCCGAGGAGCGGCCAGAGCCTCGAGCCAAGGGCCAGGCGAGCAGCCCACCCCGACCCCCGGGACGCCTCCCGTTCCTGTACGGGGACAGGAGCTGGGGGGCCACCACCCAGGGCTGCCTCCACCAAGGGGAGGGGAGGGCGAGAAAGAGGGGAGGGCAGAAAGCCCCCCGAGGAGATCGGATTCGCCGGGGGTTTATTAAATGATTGATGACCCGAGGCAGGGCTTCTGCTGCAGCCCACTTTCAACTGGCCCAGAAGCGAACCCAGATCCCTGTTTGCTTGCCTTCAGAGTGTTTGCTTCCTCCCCATTAGCAGGAGAAAGGCAAGCGCTCCTGGGCTCCTGCGGAGTCTGACCATATTAGGACACCTCACGTGGCAGGAGCTGGGAACCAAGAGGTTAATGCAGTCAGACCACGGATGAGGTGGCCCAGGCAGCCCCACGCTCTCCTATCACCCGGAACAAGTGATATCAGGCGATGCCGTGGGCAACACCGGCTGCCCTCCCTCCCCGGGGAATCTGGGGAATTGAGACTGTTACTGGAAATGTGCCTGTCCTTAAGGGCCTGATGCTGGCGGTCCAGGCCACCTCTCCCTCACGCCACCGCTGAAACAGGATGACATGGATCTGCTCGTTTGCTGGCAGTATTTCTCCACAGATAAAGGCTTTCAATAATAACTGCCGAAGTGGCTTGCATTGTCCCTTCGTACTCTTGAATATAATACTTGTCATATGAACATAGCAGGCAGTCAATATATATTTGAACTAAACTAAAATGTTAGCTGAATTATCTGGACGTAAGCATGAAGGTAGTGGGGCCGAAAGAAAAATTATCCCAGTTTTAACCGACAACTAAGCGCCTTAGTTTTCACAAACAGAAGCTCGTTAAAAATGAAGAAACTTTTGGAATATTGCCACTAGATACCAGATAAATATCCCATACCCAGATTTAGGACAATCTAGTAGAGAATTGATGTAAACAATAGTTCAGCACAGGATATTTGTGCCTAATTAATTGCATGTAGTAAAATGGCTCCTTGGGAACCATAGGTTAGTTATCCAGTATAAAATTTTTCTGAATTTATCATTCTTATTTGAAAGGAGTACAGAACGGCCACCTTCTCTGGAATCTATCCCTTAAGGAGCAGTATATTTGGAAAATGTTGGTTTTCCGAAGTTTTAAGCATTTCACCCATTTTGACTTAAATATTTAGGAAACATTTGATTACTTAGTACCAGACATTGTGAATGCGCTTTGTGTGTATAATCCCGTTTCATCCTTACAGCAATACTGCCGTGCTGATCCTATTGTTCTCATTTTACCAATAGAGTGGGGGAAAGTAGGCCCGGAGATGTTAAATCTGGCCTTCAAGGCTTCAGAGCCGGTACATGGAAGACAGATTCCTCCCTGGCCAACCACTGGCCAACATTTCACTCCCCTTCTGTGGGAAGCTTGGAATGTGTTCTCTCTTCTTCTCAGGGATGTCAGTGAAAAGTGGCGTTTAGACCTCACCTGGGATGTTAAGAGCAAAAAATGCTATTAAAACCTATTTGAGAATGACTAACCTCAGCACATATGAAAATGTACCATTAAGTAGTACAAATACTTTCAAAATTCCCCATTCTGTGAGATTATATTTATACAGTTTTGGGAAATTCTTAAAGCTTTTCACATCACACTAGCCTTTGAATTTTCAGAAGGGATTGCAAGGTCAAAGATTTCAAGCTGGCAGTGTACACTCGCATGCTGAGGAAGACAGTGCCAATGGCTGATTAGATTAGCAATTGCTTGCTTTGTGTTTATTTTTCAGTGTGAAATGCTCAGATTCTTATTTTTTAATTGCAAAATCTTACTTTAAGAAATGTGCATGTGGGCTTCCCTGGTGGCACAGTGGTTAAGAATCTGCCTGCCAATGCAGGGGACACGGGTTCGAGCCCTGGTCCGGGAAGATCCCACGTGCCGTGGAGCAACTAAGCCCGTGCACCACAACTAATGAGCCTGAGCTCTAGAGCCTGTGAGCCACAACTACTGAGCCCGCATGCCACAACTACTGAAGCCCGTGCACCTAGAGCCCTGCTCGGCAACAGGAGAAGCCACGGAAATGAGAAGCCCGCGCACTGCAACGAAGAGTAACCCCTGCTCGCTGCAACTAGAGAAAGCCTGCGCGTAGCAATGAAGACCCAATGCAGCCGAAAATAAAATAAATTAAAACTAAATTAAAAAAAAAAAAAGAAATGTGCATGTTCTAGTACTCCCTATTCTTCCTGAAACAGCACCATGATAAGGAGGTATTAAGGATAACAGGCTGCTTTGTAGATTCACACAAACACATTAAGTATCTTTGATTTTTAGACTGACCAAAGAATCCTTTCCATCTTACTCAGAGACTGTGGAATTACTCTTTATTTTTTTTAAGATGATTCATTCTTCCTTAAAAATATTTCTTCATCAGATCATGCATTCAGCTTTGTTTTTTTTTAATTTTTATTGAAATATAGTTGATTTACAATGTTGTGATATGTTAGCTTAAGGTGTACAGCAAAGTGATTCAGATATATATATATATATATATATATACTTTTTTAGATTCTTTTCCATTATAAGTTATTACAAGATTTCTTTTAAAATAAATTCATTTATTTATTTTTGGCTGCCTGGGGTCTTCATTGCTGTGTGTGGGCTCCTCATTGTGGTGGCTTCTCTTGTTATGGAGCACGGGCTCAGTAGTTGTGGCACACGGGCTTAGTTGCTCTGCGGCCTGTGGGATCTTCCTGGACCAGGGCTCGAACCCATGTCCCCTGCATTGGCAGGTGGATTCTTAACCACTGCACCACCACGGAAGCCCAACCAAGGTTTTCTTTTCCAGAGTTTTGGAGACACCTTCAGAATTGCTTGCATCAGTGTCAGCGATGGAGAGGAAGGCAACTGTTCTCTGTTTTCCACTTCTCCGTCCAAGGCTGTCAGTTACCCCGATTTCTCACCAGCAGCCCTTTCTCCTCCAAACAGCAGAACGCAGGTGTCCCCGCACATCTTCTCCCATGGGGCAGTTGGTGGTAGAGTCGTTTCCCTGAGGGAGTTAATGCTCTCATAAAAACAGTTAGAGATTTCTCAGACAAATACACATTGCCCATATAGCAGGCTGAACTTGTATGTCTAATGCTTACTTCTCCAGAAAGGCAGGTCACATGAGACTTGCCAATAAAATTTAGAGTCATAGCTAGGCATCTTGTGCATACAAAGAATTTTCAAATACGTTTGAAAATAATTCACAGATGTTAATACAGCCCCTTGAAAGCACAATAATAACTATAGTGATTAAAACAGAATCTAAAACCAACACTCTATCCCACGGATTCATTTTCTCAATTGCCTTCAGACAATTTCACTTAAAACTGGCAACTCTTCACCCTTGAAACTACCACTTATCACTTGTTTTCCCTAAATAAAAAGTCTACTTTTTTCTGAAGCAATTACTTACATCAAGTTATCTAAGAGCCCAACTCTTACTCTCCTCTCCTGTATTTGCTGATTATTAACTAGAACACTAGAAAAATTAATAACTTTATTCAATTCATGAGTAGCTAATAATCCAATATTTGTATAGAAACTACAGAAAAAGTTCAACATACAGATTAAGTTCAAAGGTCAACTTCCTGTAAATAAACTTTATGTATATAGGCAAATGTTATTCTTCTAACTTTTCTCTTTTTTTTTTTTGTGGTACGCGGGCCTCTCACTGTTGTGGCCTCTCCCGCTGCGGAGCACAGGCTCCGGACGCGCAGGCTCAGCGGCCATGGCTCACGGGCCCAGCCGCTCCGCGGCATGTGGGATCCTCCCGGGCCGGGGCAGGAACCCATGTCCCCTGCATCAGCAGGCGGACTCTCAACCACTGCACCACCAGGGAAGCCCACTGTTCTTCTAACTTTTAAGGAATGTATTGCTTTGGGTTTAAGTATAAAGCCTGCTATTCATATATCTGTTTCATTTACCAAGATTTAAAATTGGCTCCTGACTCAAATCTAAGATTACTCTAAGGTAACAAAGCGTGAGTTGAGGGTTGTGGAGGTGGGGTGTTGGAAGGGGACAGTTAATTCTTTCATTCATGTCATTTATATATACGTATACCTTTGTTCCCCCTCCAGCCACTGTGGAAGGCTTTCTAGAAGCAATTATTTACAGAGAAATGATTTAACATAGCTCCCACCACTTTGTTCAAAATATGTCTAAATGTAAACAACTAAACAAATAAAGGAATACTATTGAAATGTAGTCCCCAGTAAGCCCATATAGCTTTGGCTTCTCATTTTTCTAGAGTTGGGCTGCTCTCCACCTATTATGGAGTGACTAGAACGCAGATACAGTAAATGATTTGCCCAATATGGAGGGAGAGTTTCTCAGGATGCATTTATGGAGGGTGCCTGAAGGTATCTGGAAGGTTTCTGCACTCCAGGGCAGATCAAGTTACCATAATCCAACAACTTCAAATCCCTTCACAAATTCTTCAAAGGGTCCTGTAAATATCCAACATTTAAAAAAATATTTTGACTTATTAATTCGAAAAACTTTTATTGAGTTAAGTGCCAGGAAAAATGCTTGGGGCTTTTCAAAGCTGGAAACTGGTTTCATAAGTCAACTTACTGGAAAAAAAGACATTATAGAGACATACATTTTAAATCATTGAGAGATTTTTATGTTCCGCTATTAACTTGAATACCTTTATGAATTTTTAATCTTAGATCTGTTATATGTTGTCTCTGACATTAAAAAATACTTCGGGGCTTCCCTGGTGGCGCAGTGGTTGAGAGTCTGCCTGCCGATGCAGGGGACACGGGTTCGTGCCCCTGTCCGGGAAGATCCCACATGCCGCAGAGCGGCTGGGCCCGTGAGCCATGGCCGCTGAGCCTGCGCGTCCAGAGCCTGTGCTCCGCAGCGGGAGAGGCCACAACAGTGAGAGGCCTGCGTACTGCAAAAAAAAAAACAAACAACTTCAATTACTTTTTGTGTGTGATTAAGAACCCAATGAAAAGACCAATGCTTGATCTAAAGAATTACTAAAATTGTATGGAAGAGAGGTTGACTATTTTATTCCATGTTATAGAGCTCCCATCCAAATCTCAGATGTTGTCCTGAGATTCTGTATTTGAACTGATCTCAGTTGTATTGGGATTGATCTCAAGTCTATCAGCTGCTTTTTGTTTGTTTGTTTGTTTTTTAATGACTTCTGTCACTCCTACAAATGCAGTATTTATAGGAGAGGTAGTAGAGTCAATGGTAACTTTGAAAAGTGAAAGAATCACTTGATATGTTGTTTTGAATGTTATTATGCTCTTTCACAATTCTATGGAAAAAATCATGAGTACAATATTTGAATTTTCCTTTCTGTTGGAGAATTTGAAACACTGATTATTTCAGAGTGTGAAATTATGGGATGTTTTCCTGAGTAAAAATTATGGGTTAGTGAAAATAATATCCAGTAAGTGACTGCAATATCCAGGATTTCAAGCAAAACTTTACACAACAAATTCCATGACTGGAAGTTGCCAACAGTCCCTTATTGTTTTGACAGCTTTATGGAGGTATAATTGCCATAGAAGGAACTGCACACATTTAAAGTGTACAATTTGATGGGTTTTAGGACAAATGTATACATACTTGAAATCATCACCACAATCAAGTTAATGGGCATAACCATTCACCCAAAAACATCTCTGTGCGTCCTTGTAATCCCTCTATTCAGCCCCTCCCGTTGCCCATCTTGCCTTCCCAGGCATCCGCTTACCTGCTTTCTGTCACTATAGAATAATTTGCATTTTCCACAATTTTATAGGAATTCATAGAAATGGAATAATCTACTATATGGTCTTCTTTGTCTGGCTTCTGTTACTCAGCATAATTATACTGAGATGCATTCATAATTATATTGAGCTGTTGCATTTAACAGTAGTTACAGGCGATTTTTATTTTTACAAAAATTTGAGGGGGGTACTTCCCTGGCAGTCCAGTGGTTAAGACTCCGCGCTTCCACTGCAGGGGGAAGCGTGGAACCCGCTCCATCCCTGATCGGGGAACTAAGATCCCACATGCCATTCAGTGCGGCCAAAAAGAAAAAAATTTTTTGTGTGTTTATGACTTTCCTAAATATTTAATAGTGAATATGTATCAGTTTTTTCCCTTGTAATGCAAAGATTTAGGCATATGCTCATGATATATGCATACATATCTCCTCCCACTGAAATCTAGAGAATAAAAATTCAATTGGCATTTGAGTCTGAGTTAGAAGAATGTAATTCCATTCTGTATTTAATAAGTCTGTATTCACTTTATGTGCTTTTCCTGGTTCATATCCTTATTCTAGTCTGAGTAGTGCAAGGATTTAGAAAAAAAATTAACTTTATTATCTTTACATAATAGTCATCAGTTTGGCTGGTAATGATGCATTTTTGGCCATAATTCCAAAATTACATATGATAGCAGTACTTTGTCAACTTAGGGGGAAAATATTATGGGAAGTATAGTCATATGCCTTAAATGTTGTTTTGTAGCAATGTAAAATGACTTATTAAAGGATATGTCTTACCTGCTTATATCCATGATCCAGATCAAGGTGTGTGAAAGTGTAAAAATTACGACAGTTGCAAACCAATACTGATTTCACACTTTCTGCTATTGCTACTAATTTTTGCATTTATTTATGAGATTTCTAAAATAACATATAAAGCTATATTTTCAATATCATCTCAACGTTGAAAGAATAAAAGCTGAATGTGTGTGTGTATATATATATATATATATATATATATATATATATATGTTAATGTATGTGTATATGCCTAATAAAAAAAAACTAGAATGTTACAATGATTCTTTCTGGATGATAGAATTTAAAATGATTTTTCCCCTTCATTATGCTTGCCTGTTTTTTCCCCAAATTTTCTTCATTGAATATGTATTACTCTTGCCAACAGAATAAAAAGAATGTTAGAAATTTTAAAATTATCCAAGGAAGAGTGAAACCTGAAAGATATAAGTTCACATAGTATATTATGACAAGCCAGTACACTGTATTCACAGTATTGAGTGATAAATTATAGTAATATAAAGTTTCATAAAGAAATAAACTAAAGAAGAGACCTAACAATTGAGCAGTATTCTCAAATTTGGCTGCATACGAGAATAACCTGGGAATTTTAACAAATACTAATACCTGCATCCTAACCCCAGAGATTCTGATTTAATTGGTCCAGGGTGCAGCATATGTATTGGGATTGTAAAAATCTCTCCAGGTGATGCTAATGTGTAGCCAGAGGTTGAGAACCACTGCTCTAGGGCCGTGAAATTGAACTGATTTTCTTGATGCCACCTGGCTTCCTGAGGGGAATTAATAGTCAACTGTAATAAGCAAGGATGTGGGAGAAAGGCAATTTCCTTTTAGCACAGTTTTTAAATGATATTACGGGAGGGAAAGGTCTATGCTCTGGAATCATCATAATTACATATATTCAATCTAATCCTTCCAAGAAAATCAATCCACCTGGAAGGGGTCCAACATAGGGTTTCATGGCATAATGAATTTTGTTTTACAGTGGGAATATCTTATAGTGAGACTATTTTTTAAAATCATGCCAAAGAAGATGGTTATTCCAGTATATAGTTACAGATAAATATAAAATTATCTATATTCAATTATATACCACTTATCATATTCCTAGGCAGAAAATCATTAGGTTATGAAATGTTGAATATTTGCTCTTAAATATAGAATTTAATCACTATAGAAAAGTATTTGGTCAGCCAAAACCCACATGCCTTTAGTCATGAAAATAATCAGAGTGTGAACTGATAAACATCGTAACTAGGAATAAATTGAAGAAAGGCAGCTAAGTTCATCTAACATTTCTTTCGCATTCTTTTAAGTTGACTTGCTATAATATGCTTTTAAAATAAATGTAAAATAATTTGTAACAATTTCAATAAATCCATACAAATATGATCAACCGATTTTTTACAAAGGTCCAAAAGCAATTCAATGAAAGGAAGATATGCTTTTCAACAAATGATGCTGGAACAATTGGACATTCACAGGTAAAAATACTAACCTTGACCTAAAGCTCATATCTTATTTTTAAAAATTAACTCAAAATGGATCGGGGACTTAAATGTAAAACATAACACTGTAATACTTTTAGAAAAAAAAATAGGAGAAAATCTTAGGGACATAGGCCTTGGCAAAAAGCATGATCCATAAGAAGAAAAACTGATAAATTATGCTTCTTCAAAATTAAAAATTTTGCTCTGCATAAAACCCAGTTAGAGAATGAAAAGATAAGCTACAGATTGGGGGGAAATATTTGCAGACCACATATCCAATAAAGAACTAGTATATGGATGTACAGATGTCACCAACTTATGATGGTTCGACTTAGAATTTTTGGACTCTATGGTAGTGTGAAAGTGACATGCATTCAGTAGAAATTGTACTTCAAATTTTGAATTTTAATATTTTCCCAGGCTAGCAATATGTAGTACCTGCCTCTCTTGTGATGCTGGGCAGTGGCAGGAAGCTGCACTGACTAGACTAGACTAAGCTATGATATTCTGTAGGTAAAGTGTATTAAATGCACTTTTGACTAATGATATTTTCAAGTTACCATGGGTTTATTGGGATGTAAGTTTATTGTGAGTTGAGGAAGACCTGTATAAAGAATTCTCAAAACCCAACACACAAAAAAACTAACAATCTAATTAGAAAATGGGCAAAAGAATTGAAGAGACTTCACCAAAGAGGATATACAGATGGCAAATCAATACATTAAAAAGTGTGCAACTTGCGGGCTTCCCTGGTGGTGCAGTAGTTAAGAATCTGCCTGCCGTGCAGGGGACACGGGTTGGAGCCCTGGTCCGTGAAGATCCCACATGCCGCAGAGCAACTAAGCCCGTGCACCACAACTACTGAGCCTGCACTCTAGACCCTGCAAGACACAGCTACTGAGCCCACGCGCCACAACCACTGAAGCCTACATGCCTAGAGCCGGTGCTCCGCAACAAGAGAAGCCACCGCATTGAGAAGCCTGCACACTGCAATGAGTAGCCCCTGTTCACCACAACTAGAGAAAGCCCGCGCACAGCAACGAAGACCCAACACAGCCAAAAATAAATTAAAAACAAAAAAAATTAAAAGCAAAAAAACAAGGCAACTACACCTTGGACCTTTTTTTTTTTTTTTTTTTTGGTACACGGGCCTCTCCCGTTGCAGAGCACAGGCTCCGGACGCACAGGCTCAGCGGCCGTGGCTCACGGGCACAGTCACTCTGCAGCACGTGGGATCTTCCCGGACCCGGGCACGAGCCCGTGTCCCCTGCATCGGCAGGCGGACTCTCAACCACTGCGCCACCAAGGAAGCCCTGCATCTTGGACCTTTACAGACTTATGTTAACACCAAAACCTGTACATGAGTGTTTATAGCAGCTTTATTTGTAATAGCTCCAAAGGAAAAACAACCCAGATATCCTTTAACACATTCAATGGTTAAATAAACTGTGGTATGTCTACACCATAAAACGCTGCCCAACAGTATAAAGAAACAAGCTCCCCATATCTGCAGCAATCTGGACAAATCTCCAGAGAATTATACTGAAAGAAAACCAGCAATCCCCAAAAGTTATATACTGTATGACTCCATTTATATAACAGTCTTGAAATGCAAAATTGTAGAAATGGAGAAGAGATCAGCGGTAGCCAAGGGTTAGGGAGGCGTGAGGGAGGAGAGAGTGGGTATGGCCATAAAACTGCAACAAGAGGGAGCTTGTGGGTTGGGAATGTTCTGTACTTTGTATCAATGTCAATATCCTGAGTGATATAGACTACAGTTTTGCAAGATGTTAACATGGGGGAAACTGGGTGAAGGGTATATGGGCTCTCTCCTGTACTATTTCTTAAAACTGCTGTGTCTACAATTAACTTTAAAAAAAAAAAAGGATTTAATTTTTTTAAAAAAAGAACAATAAAATATATATTCTTGGATGGGCTAAAATAAAGGTCTAAGATACCTGTTTTTATTCAATTTACAGTCTCCTCAACTTTCCAGCACCCTTGAAATGTCCTGTAAAATGAAAACTAAGCCAAATTAGATGTCAACTCAGTGTTAGTAAGTTGGTATTTTGTTTTGCTTCTAAGCTTGTTAACTCTGAAACAATCAGACTTGATAAAATACAGAAACAATAGATTTCCTGACTCTGCCCTGCTATGTAAATACACTCTTTTAACTCCTTAGCTTCATCTGCCAATGTAGTTGTGGACCCACCTATAATTATCCTGCTCAATATCATTTCCAAATTCTCCTGCTTGTGAAGGGCCTCAAAGGAACCAGATCAAACAAGAAATGAAGCAAGGAACATCTTAGACTACGAACAGTTTCTGCAAAGGTCCCTCCCTTTTCTGCTTCTCTCATCACCAGCATTTATCATGGCTTTAGTTAGCAAAATACACATAGGAATCCAGCAATATTATATCAGCTATAAGATAAAGAAAGATAAAAAAGATCAGTTAAAGAAAGAATAGGAGGAGGCACTTAGGGTTTAAAATGCTAATTTCTAGGGTAAATCTAACTGGAACAAAATTGGATTTTATACGGCTTATATTTTCTGGATTTTAAAAAATGCACATCCTTCTTTGGCCTATATTTAATAACGACTATTATATATTTGCTCTTTTAATAAACATCTGCAACATGCAAGGCAATGCAGCAAAGCATTCCCCAAGATTAAGAAATTAATAACTGTTTATAATCATGTTTTTTAAAAACTCTAGTAATGGTAAAGCTCTCAGGCAGCACATAGCAGCCACCAATATTTGAAGCTGATATTTTAGCAGAGTAAGACTCCAACCCGGGCAGTGGAGCTAGACTTAC
Source organism: Mesoplodon mirus (assembly GCF_964341445.2). Taxonomy (NCBI): domain Eukaryota; kingdom Metazoa; phylum Chordata; class Mammalia; order Artiodactyla; family Ziphiidae; genus Mesoplodon; species Mesoplodon mirus. The sequence goes on from NC_138986.1 coordinate 15,033,319, forward strand.
CCCAGAAATGTCCACATGAGAGTTTTTACTTCCCACATTTCATTGTATTCAAGTAAAATGGTTTCTGGATAGTTTGGAGATTTGCAGAGAAAAATCCCATTTTAGCCTCTTTTCAAAATAATGCTATGCCTAACTTTGGTGGTCGGGAGAAGAGGTCAGAAGATTTTTAAAGATCTCAACAGTTTAAATAGCTCTTTTGCCAGTCTGGGCAGGAAGACACTGAACTTTCCCCATTCCTGAAAAGAAACTGCTCAAGGCACTAATTTCCCGTTTGTCTCTGGCTCCCAGGTTTCTTTGACATCCAGGAGATGGGTTTGGTCTGAACAAATTAGCAACTGAAGTGAAGAATGGTTGCTTTTATTATTAGATAATCTTTCTCTTACTGATTTTTCTCAGCAGAAGTTGCAAAAGCAGCTCCTTTTAAATGCATTATCGTCCAAAACTCAAAGCCAAGTGGCTAACTAAACAGGAGTCTCTTCCTTCCCACTCAAGCCACAGTCGGGATTCAGAAAAGTGTGGGGAGCTGGTAAAAATGTTTGGCCTTGACCCTCACTTGGGTTTTTCTTTCCTAAAACTGCAAAGTTCCAGTTTGTGTCCTGTCACTCCATCTTTATAAATTTATTTGGTTCTGGTTCATAATTCGCTGTGGAAACTGTTGTTCTGATTTGAAGTCCCTTTTCTGTCCCCATCCGACCCCACCACTTTCAGCTGCCCGCTCTTGGGTTCTCCTGAATTCCTTTGCCAGCCCTGGGACTCCAAGGATGAGGGAGGGACTTTGCTGTGGGGGAAACTCATCTGGGACTCCCTCGCTCTTCCTGGGGCCTCTAGCAGCCTAAGCCAAGGGTCCTGGAACCCCTAGACTCCTGGAGAAGCAAGCGCAATGGTGCGTCTCTTCAGAGGGGGTGGAGGTGGTGGGCTTAGAGAGGAGGAGGGCTGATCCGGGGCAGGGCCCAAGGACAATGAAATGGCACTCTTCTTTTTTTTTTTTAAACATATGGAATTTATTGTTTTCTGGTTTTCCCTCCTGACATGATACCATGTATTTATTTATTTATTTTTAATTATTTTTTTAACATCTTTATTGGAGTATAATTGCTTTACAATGGTGTGTTAGTTTCTGCTCTATAACAAAGTGAATCAGTTATACATATACATATGTTCCCATATCTCCTCCCTCTTGCATCTCCCTCCCTCCCACCCTCCCTATCCCACCCTTCTAGCTGGTCACAAAGCACCAAGCTGATCTCCCTGTTCTATGCAGCTGCTTCCCACTAGCTATCTATTTTACATTTGGTAGCGTATATATGTCCATGCCTCTCTCTCACTTCATCCCAGCTTACCCTTCCCCCTCCCCATATCCTCAAGTCCATTCTCTAGTAGGTCTGTGTCTTTATTCCCATCTTGCCGCTAGGTTCTTCATGACCTTTTTTTTTTCTTTTTGTTAGATTCCATATATATGTGTTAGCATACGGTATTTGTTTTTCTCTTTCTGACTTACTTCACTCTGTATGACAGACTCTAGGTCCATCCACCTCACTACAAATAACTCAATTTCATTTCTTTTTATGGCTGAGTACTATTCTATTGTATATATGTGCCATATCTTCTTTATCCATTCATCTGTTGATGGACACTTAGGTTACTTCCATGTCCTGGCTATTGTAAATAGAGCTGCAATGAACATTTTGGTACATGACTCTTTTTGAATTATGGTTTTCTCAGGGTATATGCCCAGTAGTGGGATTGCTGGGTTGTATGGTAGTTCTACTTTTAGTTTTTTAAGGAAACTCCATACTGTTCTCCATAGTGGCTGTATCAATTTACATTCCCACCAACAGTGCAAGAGGGTTCCCTTTTCTCCACACCCTCTCCAGCATTTATTGTTTGTAGATTTTTTGATGATGGCCATTCTGACCGGTGTGAGATAATATCGCATTGTAGTTTTGATTTGCATGAAATGGCACTCTTGATAAACCTGACATGTAAACTGGCACATCTGGCTTTTTTCTTGTTTGCTTTTGTCTTTTTGACTATGAAATAGGAAAACTTAAAAGTGATTTGTTTCACCAACCACTGTGGGGTCCAAAAGGGATGTCTTGACCAGTTATAAGTGAGGATTTTGTCCATGGAGCAATAGCACACAAATAAGAGGTGAGATCAATTATATTACAGGCTTCACCACCTGGAGGACTTTTTTTCTAGAGGGAGCATTGGCGGAAACAATAGGAATTAAACTGTTCTTAAGACCAAGAAAATGAGGAGCGCTACTTACTTTGAAAATAATCATTTGGATATGATCATTATAGCACTTTCATTCAGATTTTCTCTTCCAGGTGAACCCTAGCGTCAAAATTTCCCACTAACTTAAGAATTCTGAGACTGAGATTCTCCAGGAATTTTCCACGAGCAATTTTTCTTAGTGGCACAAACGTGCCTCTTGGAGGGCTGCCCCTAACAGGCCAGTTCTCAGAGGACTCATGAAGTACAGGAAGAAAGCAGGAAAACCTCTATTTACATTAATTTAATCTCATCCTATCTAAATTACTAATTGGAGTATATGATGTGATATACCTAACTTATTAGTGCTATAGCAATATAAGTATAATATTTATAAATAAATACAAATATGTATATTGGATCTGAATGCTCAAGTTTAAAAAAATTGACATTTATGATTTCACACTGTCTCAGGAACCTGGAAATGGCTTAGCTGTGTGATTCTGGCTCAGGGTCTCTCATGAGGTTGCCTTCGGGCTGTTGGTCAGGGTTGTCGTCATCCCCAAGCTCATAGGGAGCTGAAGAATCCACTTCCAGCTCACTCTCTTGGTAATTGGTTAGCATCATCAGTTCTCAGCTGGCTGCTGGCACAAGGCTTCAGTCTCTCATTTCATGAGCCCCTCCACTGGGCTGCTCACAAGATGGCAGCCTGCCTTCCTCAAAGTGAGAGATGAGAGAAGGAAAAGCCTTAAAAAGACTGGAGACCACTTTGCTAAAGGCAAAGAAAATCAGTCTTCTTCAATCAAGACCATAGAAAGTGACTTGTGCTTTATAACCAGAAATTCATAACTGGTATTAGCCGCTGACTATGAATTCATCCACACATCACACAGCTCCCCAAGGATGGGACCACATTTCATACCTTTTTATTTCCCCATGACCTAGTATCGTCCTTGAGAGTGTAAGAGAATTGTTCATGAAGGGTAAACTGGATTGTGAAAGGAGATTGAGAGGAATGGAGAGGAACTGTTCTTAAGTTAGTTTACTTGGATTTGAGTCTTGGTCAGCCACTTGGTAGCTGTGTGACTTCAGGCAAGTTGTTTAACCTCTCTGTGCTTTGGTTTGCTCAACTCTACAATAAGAATAATATTAATGTCTGCCTTATAAGGTCATGAAGAGTAATTGTGAGGATACATATAAAGAGCTAAGAACAGTGCCTGGCACCTAGAAAATATTTCCAAAGCAGGATTTCTTGTTTTCTGGGGCAGTGGTCTCCAGCCTTTTTGACTATATGCTCCATCAATTAAAAAAAAAAAAAAAAAAGCATTTAGCTTCAATATATGTATCCATTATTTATTTAAATATTCCTATCTATAATATATTCTTTCCATTAATTAACCCCTTGGAGCACTGGTACTACAAGGCAAAATGTTATGTGAAGTTTCACCAGGATTGGACTGCATGCCTGGTAGAATATGGCAGAAGTGATGGTATCACCTCTGAGATTAGGATATGAGAGACCTCTGCTTCCACCTTGGATGCCCACTGGTTCCCACTCTCTTGTTCATTCTCTCATCTCTCACTTTGAGGAAGGCAGGCTGCCATCTTGTGAGCAGCCCAGTGGAGGGGCGCATGAAATGAGAGACTGAAGCCTCGTGCCAGCAGCCAGCTGAGAACTGATGATGCTAACCAATTACCAAGAGAGTGAGCTGGAAGTGGATTCTTCAGCTCCCTATGAGCTTGGGGATGACGACAACCCTGACCAACAGCCCGAAGGCAACCTCATGAGAGACCCCAGGCCAGAATCACACAGTTAAGCCATTTCCAGGTTCCCGAGACAGTGTGAAATCATAAATGTCTATTGCTTTAAGGTGTTAAAAAAAATGCTATGTGTTTAAAGGACAAATAAACTACTTTTTTTTTTTTTTTGCCATATCGTGCTTCATGTGGGATCTCAGTTCCCTAACCAGGGATGGAACCGGCGCCCCCTGCAGTGGAAGGCAAAGTCTTAACCACTGGACTGCCAGAGAAGTCCCCAAATAAACTACATTTGAATTGGCAAGCCCAAGAATTTTTAGATGCTTATAAAAGAAGAAGATGGTAGATTTTTATGATTTTTAGCCAATGTATATTCCTAGTGGTCACTTGACTATCTGAGTCGAGGGCTCGGTATTTTTTGTGTCACAGTTTGGTGACAGCCATACTCGGCGAGGCTGCCGCATCATTTAGTTTCCGAACAAGATCTAGATCAAGCTCTCAGAGGCAGATGTATGACCAGGAAATGAGCTCATTAAATGGCAGGCAGAGCCACAGAACAATTTCACAACAAAGACGCTGCTACAGAGTGGACCTGTGCAATGACCACAGAGGCAGAGGCAGGCTGGGCTGTGATAATCCCATGTGCAAATAAAAACCCAGGAGGTGTTCAGTTCAAACCAGTTTAAATAGGACTGTAGGTATAATGGCCTTTTTCTTATACCTGGGGGCTGTTTGAGAGGCTCCAGAATTTTATATGACACTAAAACAATACCTATTTTCAGACCTCATCGTGGAGGGGAAAATATATGTAAATTTAAATACCAAAGGGGCAAGATAGCGGTAGAGGATTAAGAGGTACAAACTACTACATATAAAATAAATAAGCTACAAAGATATAGTGTACAACACAAGGAACATAGCCAATATTTTATAATACTTTTTAAATTAATTAATTTTATATTAAAGTATGGCTGATTTACAATGTTGTGTTAGTTTCAGGTGCACAGCAAAGTGATTCAGTTAGGTGTACATATATATGTATTTTTTCCCTTATAGGTTATTACAAAATATTGAGTACAGTTCCCTGTGCTATACAGTAGGTCCTTGTTGGTTATCTATTTTATATAGAGTAGTGTGTATATGTAATCCCAACCTCCTAACTGTAATAACTTTAAATGGAGTATAATCTATAGAAAATATCGAATCACTATGTTGTAATAAAATGTTGTAAATCAACTATACCTTAATTTAAAAATTAAAATAAATAAATAACCAATTTTAATGTGGAATAGGCTTAGGATCTAGGAGAGTTTCCCTGGAGGGGCAGGAGGTATCTGGAGTAGCAACCAGGAAAGGTAAAGAGCCCACTGTGGAAGGGGTGATATTGCCAAGGAGGCCAAGCACAAGTCGACCGTTTATCCCACATGGATGAAACTGCAAAGGAGTATAAATGCAGCAACTAAAATCAATATTTGTAAAGGACACAACAGGTTGGCTTGAAGATGATTCAAGTAGGTCTCTCAGGTCTAGGTGGAAATTTGTAGCGTCCCATCTTTTCATCGAAAGGAGTGATTTTAAACATCTCTGGCTTTTAAATGTGAGATTTCTTTTTTCTTTCTCTCCCCCACCAGCCCCCGCGTGGCTTGGGGGATCTCAGTTCCCGACCAGGGATGGAACCCCTGCCCTCTGCAATGGAAGCGCGGAGTCCTAACCACTGGACTGCCAGGAAATTCTCTAAATGCAAGATTTCAATCATATTCAGTTCTAATTTAACAAAGACAATGATTCTAGGATATGACCTTTCTGGGTACTGTGATCTTTTTTTTTTTTTTGCAGTACGCAGGCCTCTCACTCTTGTGGCCTCTCCCGTTGCGGAGCACAGGCTCCGGACGTGCAGGCTCAGCGGCCATGGCTCACGGGCCCAGTCCCTCCGTGGCATGTGGGATCTTCCCGGACCGGGGCACGTACCCACGTCCCCTGCATTGGCAGGCGGACTCTCAACCACTGCGCCACCAGGGAAGCCCGGCACTGTGATCTTTAATGACAGGTGGCCCACTTTTGGATTCTCACAGCAAAATTAAACAGTAGAACTCTTATGTGACTCTGTTATTTTAACTTGTAGACATTGGGCCTTGTACTGTTGTTCCGTGTGGCATTATTGCATCCTCCACGGTAGATAGCTGTGATAAGGAGGCTGTGGTCCCTGCTGCCCTCTGTGCGCTGCTACTGGACCACCGTGGTCCCCCACCTACCATAGGAGGTGTGTGTCTCTGTGTGTGTCCTGTACCATCTCCCCAGGTGGAGACTGTTAATATATTGCAAATGAATCAGAGTTTTCTAATTTTTTTTTCCCCCAAAACAGCATCTCCTGTCCTTCCTTGTCACCGAGATCCCATTAATTCTCCAACTTAGCTGTTTAGGCAACTTCTCCCAGTATCCTAGCAGATGGATGCCAGAGGCCCCTATTTAAACACTGGGCTCCTGCCACTCTATGGGCTCCACACATAGTACCCCTCCCCCACCCCCAGCATGTCTGAATTCTCCTCCTCTGTTGAATTTTCTTTTATACAAGTGCTTAAATCTATTTGAGATTTAAAAATAAACAACCACTGAGGTTTGCTCAATGCCCTTAGAGACTGCTTTTCTTTCACAATCCAGTTTCTTGGAAGAACAGTCTCTACAGCACATTGATCTTCACCTTACCCTCTTTCATTCCTCAACTCTCTGCCATCTGGCATCTGTCCCCACCGTGGCAGTGGGCTGCTCTCTTGTCCTGGTCGCCTACAGCAGAGAACAGGCCTCAGCCCCGATCTTTGTTCCCACTGTGCAATTTGACACTCTGGACCGCTCCTCCTGGGAAATTTCTTCGGCGGCCTCCCAGCTCTAACTTTTTCTCAGGCCACTGCATGCTGATCTCCTGCAGAGGTACTTTCGACTGTCTTTTTATGTAGCTGCTCCTCCAGCCCTGCCCCAGGCCCTCTCCTGTTCTTTTCTCACCTTGTCTCACACTCCATCTCTGTCCTGAGTGGCTCAGCCCATCCACAGCGTTAGTAGCCACTTCATGTCCAAATGTGCCCCTCAGCCCAGGCCCTTTCTGTAACCAGGACAGATTATCCAACTGTGTTTGGTACGTGAACAAGTACAGGCAGACCTCGGAGATTTCCAAGGTTCGGTTCCAGATCACAGCGATAAAGCGAATATCACAGTAAAGCGAGTCACATGAATTTTTTGGCTTCCCAGTGCCTATAAAAGTTATGTTTATACTATACTCTCTATGGAGTGTGCAATAGCATTATGTCTTTAAAAAAACAATGTACATACTTTAATTAAAAATACCTTGGGGGGCTTCCCTGGTGGCGTAGTGGTTGAGAGTCCGCCTGCCGATGCAGGGGACATAGGTTCATGCCCTGGTCTGGGAAGGTGCCACATGCTGCGGAGCGGCTGGGCCCCGTGAGCCATGGCCGCTGAGCCTGAGCATGGGGGCAGCATGTACGTACAACAAGTGGAGACTGTGGGTGGAGAGAGCAGGAGGTGTCACGCTGGGGCCCAGAACACAGCCTTCGCTGTCACATAGACCCAGCTCTGCCACTGTGACCTTGGAGGAGCTGCTTCTTGTCTTAGTCTTTGTTTTCTGTTTTCTCATGTGTGAAGTGGGGATATAAAACCCAACTCAGGGCTTCCCTGGTGGCGCAGTGTTTGAGAGTCCGCCTGTCATTGCGGGGGACATGGGTTCGTGTCCCGGTCCGGGAAGATTCCACATGCCGCGGAGTGGCTGGGCGCGTGAGCCATGGCCACTGAGCCTGTGCGTCCGGAGCCTGTGCTCTGCAACGGGAGAGGCCACAGCAGTGAGAGGCCTGCGTACCGCAAAAAAACCCCAAAAACCCAACTCATACGAGATTGTTAAAAAGATTCCATGAGATAAAAGATGCAAGCCTTTTAAGCCCAATAGATAAAGATTTGCTACTGTTATTGTTCCAATACCAGCTTCAATACTTACTGACTCTGGAAGGTTGGGCAAGGCTGAGGAAACTTGGTTCCTCATTTGTAAAATGCAGCTATTAATACATGCTTCTGGGGTGACTGTGAGAATGAAAGGATAGAATAGTGTACGTGACGAGTGCCTGACACGTAGCATGTGGTCAGCTTGGTCCTGGTGCCTCCTTTCCACCCCCGACCCCCTCGTGGACTCAGAATTAGATGGAATTCTGCCCACTAATTGTTTAGATTTATCTGGAAGAGGTAGCCATTGTATTTGGAGCCCGATAGAAGGACTGGCCACGGAGTAATAGAAAACACCATTTTCAAGTTCCCTTATAATGTGTTTTGGTCATATCTGTGAGGTTACAACATCATTTATTCATTCATTCATTCATTCATTCCTCAAACTGTAACAGTCTACTACTTCCAGGCCTTGGGTTAAACACTGGAAATAGCATGATAAGCAACAGCTCGTGCCCACTGGGAGTTTACGATCTGTGGGAAGACTGCAGAGGATTACAATTCAAATCGATGGAGATGGGCCTGGGATCCAGCTGGCTTCTGAGGAAGGGCCAGGGAGGATGGGTCAGGGAAGGCGGGCTTGGGCAGGTTGCAGGCTGAATCCAGAAGGGTGATGGGGTGAAGGGTAAGTCAGTGACAGCCACATGGACATAGAGGGGGAATAGACTATGAAAGGCATCCACAGAGGGACGAGCATGGACAAAGGCACGAGTGAATGAGAGAAAGCTCGTTGCATCCAGGAGCTTTGGGCAGATTGCCAGGACTGGAGCACACAGTGTACATTCTGGGGGTATTTGCGGCTAAGGACAGAATATGGTGTTAGAGGGGTGGCCCCAGAGGCAAGCCAGGGTCAGATCATAAAGGATCTTATAAAGGTTAGGATAGTTTCAGATGGCCTTTAGGGAGTCATTGAAGAGTTTTTCTTTTGTGTTTTTCTGCATCTGTAAGAATTATTAATAAATATATTCCATTCATTAACTGGGTAACAAATAGGATTTTCATTATAATTGTTTAATTTTATTTTTTCAAATTATCACATCCAAAATGGACCTTTTGGGGGCATAGGGTGTTATGAATTTGAATGCAAGTGGAATTTCTTGTAATCATCACCACAATCAAAATACAGAATGGTTCTGTTACACACACCCCGAAATCCCTTCTGTTACCTCTTTGTAGTCATACCCGTCCCCCCCACCCCGACCACCTGCAACTATTGATCTGTTCTCCATCACTATAGTTTTGCCTTTTTGAGAATGCCATACAGGTGGCATCTTATAGTATATAAACTTTTGAGACTGGCTTCTTTTATTCATCCCAATGTATGTGAGATTCCTCCAAGCTGTCCTACGTATCAGTACTTTTTCCTCTTTACCACAGGTAGTGTTCCGCTGTATGCACATAGAAGTTTGTTTATCCATCCCTCAGAGAAGGACATTTCACTGAAGAGTTTTTTAGCTCTCAGAAGAAGAGATGGGAAGAGGACTTGACCAGGGGGAGGGAACAGTTTCAGGAAACTAAGACAGTGGTCATGAAGCCAGAATAAAAGGGGACAGGTAGAGAGATTTCTGGGAGGGAGAATGGACAGGGCATGAATGACTAATTAGATATGAGCTGGAGTGAGGAAGACAAGTCCTGGATGAAGCCCAGGTTTCCGGTTTGGAAGATAATTGGGATTATAAACGAGAGAACTCAGAAAGAGGAGCATGATGCAAATCGTGTCAGAGGCCCAGGTTTGACCTCACTGTGAAAGTCCTTCGTGGAAGGATGAAAATATGTGCACATGGCACATAGCAGAGGCTCAATAAAGGGCAGATAACTGGGAGCCTCACGCGTCCCAGGCACAGGTCTATTGCTACAGGCACAAAGGTGAAAATAACAGAGTCACTGATGCTAAAGAGTCAGATCTGTAAGTGGGTCATTTTAATATAACTGTGACAAGTGCTAAACTGGAGATGTGTACTGGAGATTTCCAAAGTATGCAGGAAGGGCCCTGAGCTGAGCCTGGGCTATCAGGGATGGCTTCCTGGAGGAGGAAGTGGCTGAAAGCTTGATGCAAAATCTTTCCTTTGAGAAAAACACTCTCCTCCAGATGGAACCACTTACTCTGCAAATATCGACAGGGAGGGACGACAGTTTAACTCTTCGGCATCAGGGGCACGCTAGTCTGCAGTAGATAACCAGTTCATCTAAAGCAAAGGATGCGGGAAAAGTTTGAGTGGACATTGGGATGAAAACCTAGCATCTGGGAGTAGGGATTTTGAGTTACCTAATTTGGGAAAGCCGACTAAGCAACTAGAATCAATCAGGACCTTTTAAAAATTCAGGTAACTGAGCCTTGCCACAGACCAAAATCATAGGCTCTCTGGGCATGTGGTATTTAAAAAAACAAAACAAAAAAAACCCAGAAAATGACTCTGCAGATGATTCTTAATGTAAAGTTGGGTAAGACCCTAGAGTATCTGGATAGTTTGCTGGCACAGCCCGGGGATACTAAAAGTTACCCACCCTGATCTTTGCCACAGACACAGTCTGAATCTCCATCCTCACAAATGCTGGCCATTGGTCATGAGGAAATAGAGCGTGTGAATGATTCAGTCCAGCCCATCCTTATTCTTGAAAAACCAACTCCAAGAACAGGTTTCACTGACTAGTGGTTAGTTGTCCTTATTTATAGCCAAATAACCCTAGGGCACCCAATAAAAAATCATAGGCAAGTTAAATGCATGTGTTTTATAAAACAGCAATAATAGCTATAATTTTTTGAGTTCTTACTATGTCTCAATTTTTGCATATGCATAAAAGTTTCTCATCTTTCTGACAACTTGGGGAGAGAATTGTGAAATAGGCCCATTATTACTCATTCAAGTTTGTACATCTCCCAGGGGCTGAACCATCAGATTCCAAGTCTCGTTCTTTCTGTTATAACAAATAAATGACCTTGAAAGATCTGTAATGAGGACAAGAGTAACCAGTCAGAAAAATGCTGAAGGAACCAGTAAGAAACAGGAATATGGTAATTAAGTGCATAATCAATCTGGTAGAGGAGATAATGAAAACGAAACAAACGAAGGAAGAGCGAATGAATAGAATTTAGGACAAGCATCTGTTAACAAAAGGGACTGAAAAGTCTGAGGGAATCTTTTGTGAAAAATAATGAAATAGGCCCAGCATGTCCTGACCCATGTTTTATGTGTGTGCAAAGCTGGTGTTTATAGTTATTCCTGAACACTCCTTATCCTACCCCACTTCCCGGGTTTTTTGACCTCAGGAAAATAGGTCTAAAGAAACTGTTTCTGTCGTCTCCAGCTGTCCTAATTGTCCATCAAATCCAGCCTTTGTTGCTCTTGCATCCTCTCAGCCTCTGGGTGCAGCTTCAACTTGGTCTCTAATTGTCTTAGATGCTGAGGGCTGACAGCTGAATCCAAGTCGCAGAGACACAGACCTTGACCTTAATAACACATTGACCTACAAAACACATCAATTAATATAGATAGGAAGAGATGGAAGACAGAGAAGAGAAAAAGCAGGCAAAGGATCATCAAAAGAGGAATAAAGGGACTAAGAGGCAAGCAAGTGGACCAAAGACATCTGGATTAATGACAACGTGGCCAAGATATGGCTTTAACACAGACTGTGAAGCGTCATGGTAACGAGAGCTCACAGCTACTTTTTTTTTTTTTTTCCCAATCTAGGCCAAAATAAAAGAGTTAAATATAGTCTGGAATTTTTTTTTTTTTTTAAAGAAGATGTTGCGGATAGGAGTTTATTAATTTATTTATTTATGCTGTGTTGGATCTTCGTTTCTGTGCGAGGGCTTTCTCTAGTTGTGGCAAGCGGGGGCCACTCTTCATCGCGGTGCGTGGGCCTCTCACTATCGTGGCCTCTCTTGTTGCGGAGCACAGGCTCCAGACGCGCAGTCTCAGTAGTTGTGGCTCACGGGCCTACTTGCTCCACGGCATGTGGGATCCTCGCAGACCAGGGCTCGAACCCGTGTCCCCTGCATTAGCAGGCAGATTCTCAACCACTGTACCACCAGGGAAGCCCTAGTCTGGAATTTTGTTAGATATAAATAAAAACTTTTGAGGAGTAAGATGGGTTTTAATAAAGGAAAGGATTATACACAGAGCTATATAAATCACCCTTCTGCATAATTTTTGTTTGTTTTTATTGAAATATAGTTTATTTACAATGTTGTGTTAGTACAGCAAAGTGATTCAGATATGCGTGTGTGTATATTTTTAGATTTTAGATACTTTTCCATCATAGGTTAGTACAAGATATTGAGTATAGTTCCCTTTGCTGTAAAGTAAGTCCTTTTCCCAGATAATATTGAGGCATAATTATTATTCTCCAGCACAAGCTATATGCATGGCAGAATACTGGGCACTTCAAATACATTCACTGCTTCATTTAATCTTTTTAGGAACTCCCAAAATAAATATTATTACCCACATTTTACAGAAAAGTAAACTGAGACTCAATGATGTTAAAGGGACTTTCCTGGGACACATGTAGTGAGTGGCATGGCTGGGTTTAGACCAAATTATTTTTGACCCTAAAATTGATGCTCTTTCCACCATATCGGCAGGAAACATGGTCTTGAGTTGGTTCAGACCAGGTGATGACTAATTCAACATGGGTGGGCACCAATCCTGTCTTATCTTAGAGACTGGATGGACGAAGAGAGAAAGGAGAAAAGAGGAGCCGAGGACCTCACATGGGACAAGCCTCATGGTACGGCCTCCCTCAAAAAAGCCAAGGAAAACCTTCACCCATTTCCTTTAGGTAAACCCTTTTGGATTTGTATAGCTGATAGTAGCACTGCATTGTATGCCTTACAAGCACTGTCTTGAGCACTGTTTTCTGGATTGCCCCAGACCATGTGGACAGCACTGAATACAGAGGGAACAAATCTCTCACCCAGGTTCCAAATGTAAGAAAAAAATATGTCAGCCAAAATGGCAGAGAAAGGACCTCTGAAAATTCTCTTCTCCATAAAAGTAATAAGAAAACTGGCCTGTGTTCTACTGTACAATTTCAACTCCCTGGGGTAATCCTAAAGAGAGTCCTTTAAAAAACTCTAAAGCCAGGGCCTCCCTGGTGGCGCAGTGGTTGAGAGTCCGCCTGCCGATGCAGGGGATACGGGTTCATGCCCCGGTCTGGGAGGATCCCATATGCCGCGGAGCGGCTGGGCCCGTGAGCCATGGCCGCTGGGCCTGCGCATCCGGAGCCTGTGCTCCGCAACGGGAGAGGCCACAACAGTGAGAGGCCCGCGTACCAAAAAAAAAAAAAAAAAAAAAAAAAAAAAAAAAAAAAAAAACTCTAAAGCCAGGTTGAAATGAAAAGACACTAGACAGTAACTTGAATTCACATGGAGAAATAAAGGGCACTGGTGAAGGTAACTACATAGGTAAATATAAAACACAGTACAAATTTATTTTTTGTTTGTCACACTTTTCTTCTCCTATCTGATTTAAAGGAGAACTTCATGCAGCAATAATTGTAAATCTGTGTGGATGGGCATACAAGGCATGTGTATACATCATTTAAAAGTATAACTTGTACGACAAGAACAGCACAAAGGAGGGGGAAGGAACAGGTCTATATATGATTGTGTATATGATTGAAATTAAGTTGTTGCTCATCTAAGCTAGGTTGTTATCAATTAGGATGTTAAGTTTAATCCCCAGGGCAACCACTAAGAAAACAGCTAAAAAAAAACTTACTAAAAGAAACTACTAGGGAATTGAAATGGTACACTAGAAAAGAACTTTGTTAATTATTATTATTTAACACACAGGATGGCAGTATGGAGGAACAGAGAAACCAAAAGACGTAAGATATAGAAAATAAAGGACAAAATTACAGGCATAAATCCTACTTTGTCAGTAATTACATTAAACATAAATGAATTAAATACTCAAATTAAAAGGCAAATATTGACAGAATGGATGATAAAAAACAACCCTATGATCCAACTGTTTGCTGTCTACAGGAGACACAGTTCAGATTCAAAGACACAAGTAGGTTGAAAGTAAAAGTTTGAAAAAAAGATAAACCACACAAACAGTAACCAAAAAAGAGCTAGAGTGGCTATACTAATACCAGATAAAAATAGACTTTAAGACAAAAACTGTTAATAAAGACAAAGAATGACATCCATCAAGAGTGTTCTTAAGAACAATTGTTCTCATAAGATTGTTATACCTTGTAACAATTGTAAGCTGTTATGGACTAAATTGTCCCCACCCCCACACCCTGCCCTTTATATTTTGAAGCTCTAAACCCCCGAACCTCAGAGTGTGAATATACTTGGATATAAGGCCTTTAAAGGGATAAAGAAGTTAAAGTAAGGCCTTTAGAGTATAATCTTATTTGACTGGTGTCTTTATAAAAAGAGGAGATTAGGACATATGGAGAGACACCAGGGTGGGCAGAGGACAACCATGTGAAGAAGCAGCAAGAGAGTGCCCATCTGCAAGCCAAGGAGAGAAGTTTCAGAAGAAACCAGCCCTGCTGGCACTTTGATCTTGGACTTCCAGGATCCAGAACTTAAAAAATTAATTTCTATTGTTTAAGTCACTCAGTATGGGGTATTTTTTATGCCAACTCTGGCAAACTAATACATAAACATATATGCACTTAACAACAGAGTCCCAAATAAAAGAAACAAAAACTGACAGAAATGAAGCGAGAAATAGACAATTTAACAATAATAGTTGGAGACTTCAGTACCCTACTTTCAATAATAGATAGAACAACTATACAGGAGATCAAAAAGAAAATAGAAGAATAAACAAGACTATAAACTGTTTAGAACTAATAGACAGATGTTAAATTAATCCACCTAACTACTCCAACCAACAGCAACAGAATGTACATTCTTCTCAGGTGTATGTGGAGTATTCTCCAGGATAGGTCATATGTTAGACCATAAAATAAGTCTTTTTTTTTTTTTTTTTTGGCTGCACCATGCAGCATGCAGGGCCTTAGTTCCCTGACCAGGGAACAAATCCATGCCCCTTGCCATGGCAGCATGGAGTCTTAACCACTGGACCACCAGGGAAGTCTCAACAAGTCTTAAAAAATTTAAAAGGACTGAAGTCATACAAAATATATTCTCTGACTACAATGGAATGAAATTAGAAACCAAAAACAAAAAGGAATTTGGGACACCCACAAATAAGTGGAAATTAAACAACACAGTCTTAAATTAGCAATAAATAAAAGAAAAATATCACAAGGGAAATTAGAAAATACGTTGAGATGAATGGAAATAAAAACATAACATATCAAAACTCATGGAATTCAGCTGGAACACTGACTAGAGGGAAATTTATAGCTGTAAATGCCTATATTAACAAAAAAATATTTCAAATCAATAATCTAAACCTCCACTTTAAGACATTGGAAAAAGAAGAGCAAACTAAACCCAAAGAAAGCAGAAGAAAGGCTATAATAAAGATAATAATATAAATAAGTGAAATACAGAATAGAAAAAAATAGAGAAAATCAACAAAACCAAAAGTTTATCTTTGAAAAAAAATCAACAAAACTGACAATTTAGCTTGACTGACAGAGAAGAAGAGGGAAAACTCAAATTACTAAAAGCACAAATGATAGAAGAAACATTATTCTAGGCCTTACAGAAATAAAAAGAATTGTAAGGAAATATGTATTTTGAACAATTGTGTACCAGCAAATCAGATAATCGATATGAAGTGGACAAAGTTCTAGAAAAGTACAAACTATCTAAACTGATTCAAGAAGACATAGAAAATCAAAACAGAAGATTGAATTAGTAGTAACAAGAAAAAAACAAAACAAAACAAAACTTCCCACAAAGAAAAGCCCAGGACCAAAGGCAAGAAAAGAAAGGGGTAATGGACTCATAATAGACCAGAGGTAGGAAAAGGAGGGAGAATTCCAAGCCCTCAATTATCCTAAACTTCCTTTTAAAATAATTTATGAAGAAAAACACATAAAATTTACCACCTTAACCAATTTTAAGTGTAAAGTTCAGTAGTGTTAAATATATTTATGTTGTTGTGAAACAGGTCTCCAGAAAATTTTCATTTTGAAAATCTGAGACTCCATACACATTAAACAATAACAACCTTTCCTCCCCTGTTCCAGCAACCACAATTTAACATTCTGTTTCTATGAATTTGACTACTTTAGAGACCTCACATAAGTGGTATCATGCAATATTTGTCTTTTTGTTGGCTTATTTCATTTAGCATAGTGTCCTCAAGGTTCCTCCATGTGGTAGCATGTGGTAGGTTAGCCTAGATTTTTAAAGCTGAATAACATTCCATTGTATGTATATACCGCATCTTGTTTGTTCATTCATCCAACAATGGGTACTTGGGTTGCTTCCACCTCTTGGCTATTGTGAGTAGTGTGCTGCTGTGGACACAGTGTGCAAAAATGTCTTCAAGATCCTGTTTTCAATCCTTTTGGATATACATTCAAAACTGGGATTGCTGGATGCTGCGGTACATTTATTTTTATTTTTTTGAGGACCCTCCATCCTGTTTCCCATAGGGGTTGCACCACTTTATAATCCCATGAATACTGCACAAGTGTTCAATTTCTCCTCATCCTCACCAACACTTGTTATTTTCTCTCTCCCTCTCTGCTTTTAATTGATAATAGTCATCCTAATGGGTGTGAGGTAATATTTTATTGTGATTTTGATCTGTGCTTCTCAGATAATTACTAACGTTAACCATCTTTTCATATACTTGTTGGTCATTTATATATCACCTTTGGAAAAATGTCTATTCAAGTTCTTTGTCCATTTTTTTTTTTTTGCGGTACGCAGACCTCTCACTGTTGTGGCCTCTCCCGTTGTGGAGCACAGGCTCCGGACGCGCAGGCTCAGCGGCCATGGCTCACGGGCCCAGCCGCTCCGCGGCATGCAGAATCCTCCCGGACCAGGGCACGAACCCGGGTCCCCTGCATCGGCAGGTGGACTCTCAACCACTGCGCCACCAGAGAAGCCCCTGCCATTTTTAAAATCAGATTGTTTGATTTTTTGTTGCTGTTGAGTCGCGGAATCCTTTATGTATTCTGGATATTAACCCTTATCAGATACATGATTTGCAAATATTTTCTCCTATTCCTGAGGTTGCCTTTTCCCTCCATTGTTTATATCCTTTGATGCACAAAAGATTTTAAGTTTGATGTAGTCCCATTTTTTCCAATCTTAGTTTTAAAGCTAATTTCCCACCCTCAGGTGCATCCACCTTTATTTAGTGACTCTCAAACTCAAATATGCATCGGAATCTTCTGGAGGCCCTGTAACACCACAGATTGCTGAGTCCCACCACAGGGGCTTTATTTTTTTGTTTGTTTTTTTAGCTATGCCGTGTGTCTTGTGGGATCCTAGTTCTCTGACCAAGGATCGAACCCGGGCCCTCGACAATGAAAGCGCAGAGTCCTAACTACTGGACCGCCAGGAAATTCCCTCACCACAGCGTTTTTGATAGAGTAGGTCTGGGTCTTGGGGACTGACAGGTCTGACAAGTTTTCAGGTAATGCTGATGCTGATGGTCTGGGGACCACACCTTGAGAACTGCTTTTCTCGTCAAACTCAATCCCTCCATGTTCTTTGGAAATTATTGTCATGCCTTCACGCCTTTTCTCATGTTCTCATGTGGATGTTTCTCATCCACACACCTCCTCTGTGAACTTTCCCTGAACCCTCAAGCTGGAAGGAAATCTCTCTCCTTCTTAGTTTCCATGGCACTTTATATATTTTTTGTCCCTTACCACCTTTTATACTTATTTATGTACCAGTCATATGCTCTACTAGGATAATAAACTTTTAAATTTAATTTAATTTAATTTTTTCTTTGGCTGCATTGGGTCTTCGCTGCTGCGCGCAGGCTTTCTCTAGTTGCGGCGAGTGGGGACTACTCTTCGTTGTGGTGCACGGGCTTCTCATTGTGGTGGCTTGTCTTGTTGCAGAGCACGGGCTCTAGGCGCATGGGCTTCAGTAGTTGCAGCACGCGGGCTCAGTAGCTGTGGCTCGCAAGCTCTAGAGCACAGGCTCAGTAGTTGTGGTGCATGGGCTTAGTTGCTCCATGGGATGTGGAATCTTCCCGGACCAGGGCTTGAACCCATGTCCCCTGCACTGGCAGGTGGATTCTTAACCACTGCGCCACTGGGGAAGTCCTAGGATAATACACTTTTTGATGTCAGTACTCACGTTTAATTTAGCTTTGTGTGGCTGAAGGGTGCCCAGCACAGTACTTCACCAGTACTAGGCATGCAATGGTATTTGTTAAACGGATTATAAAAACAAGGAAATGCCCAGCGACTAAAAAGACAGCAACATTACAAAATTAAATAAAAGACATAGGAAAAGTGAGGAAATGCGTAGTGAAGTGGAGTTGGGGAGGGGGAGTTGGGGAATTCTTTCCTAAAGGGAATTTTGTTTTGCCAACTAAATGGAAAACAAAAATAGACCAGGTCTTCCCAGCTGTTCTGTTTGTCTGTTTTCTTGCAGCTGTGTTAGAATTCTTTTTCTTTTCTTTTCTTTCTTTCTTTCTTTCTCTTTCTTTCTTTCTTTCTTTTTTTTAGGCTACAATTGCTAATCACTATGCCAGGAGGGCCCTTGTGATTTAAAAAAAAAGAAAGAAAAAGATTAATGACTTTAATTCCCAAACACTTAGGAAATTGAAGCGTGGAGGCATGCAGCGTTCTGGAGTATTGACTGGAAATCTATACTGGATGTGTTTTCATCTCATGAAAGATCAAGACACCTTTCCCCAAGGAAAATTAGACAGGTGCTGGTACAGTGTAAAAAAACAAGTGTTGAGGGAATCATATGAATTAGTTCTCTATAAATGAAATTTTAAATGAATGTTTATAAAATGATCTCAATGTATTGGGATGTATCCCAATGTATCTTTATTACATTTATGGTCCCACTTCTCTGGCAGGTTGGACTGGACCGATTTCCAATTTTTGCTTCTTAGTGTGTTTATTAAGATAGCCTTCATTTAAAACGAGCAATATGCAATAGGTTGTTTCCTCTGCCATACTCTGCCCTAGGGATGGGCAGAAGACCCTTGAGCCTGGAATGTGGTCCCACTGCAAACACCATGAGCCAGGGAAAGAAGCAAACCACAGAGAGCTCAAGGGTTTCTGCTGGAAATGTGTCCTGAGCACCCTTTGGAAATTTCTGTGATTTTTGTTCCCATGGCAGTGGTTTCCTGTGGGTCCGGGCTGCTCCCCTAGGATCGTTCTATTCAGCTGGTTTCCATTTCCATTTTTGTTTGCTTGCTGTTTGGACACGTAGGCAGATCCTATTGTGTTATTCAGTCAGTTCTGTCCCCAGGTGCACTACCAGAGCGTTCTAAGTGCTAGACATGTGTTACTCTTTAATGGTACATAGGAAACGGAGAGAATCTTGAGAGCTGGCCTGAAAAACATATTAGGCTCTCACTAATGCTTCATCTTTTAAAATGATTTCTCCATGGTGTGGTTGCACCTGGAAGAACTGGAAATCAACCACTCAATTAGGAGCCTAAGATTCTATGAAATTAAACATGTCCTGAAATTAATCATTTTTTCTCATTTCTTCCGTGAATATCTCAGCAGCCAAATTATCTCCTGCTACTAGGGAATATTCAAGAGTAAGAATTTGGAAGCTCTTTCTAAAAAACTTTACATAAGACTTTAAAATAGACTTTTGCATTTATATGCAAATTCATCTTTAAAAAATTTTATCTATGTATGTTGAGGGAAAAGATGAGGATGCCTAGGTATGTCTGTGTGTCAAAGTTGGGGCCTGTTTTTTTCTGGTTGGTGCCTTGGGGAAATTAAAGTGTGGTTATAAGGCTGAATGAAATTTAACCCACATGTTGAAAATCCTGGAGGAAATTGAATACATCATATATGAACCTGTTCTATTATCACACAAAAGAATTATTTTGATGTTCAACCAGGGCAGAGCTAAAAGTGACACTAAGCTGGACATCAGTCACCCTCTGTTTCTGCAAGGACTTCCAGTACACAGTGACCATATTTAACCATGAATTGGACAGAGATGCTGAAATGCATTCTAACGAAGACAGAGTAGAAATAAAATTGAGAAAGATGATTTTGAGTACCCCCAATTTTTTCTTTTCCTCTTAAAAGTTGTTGTATTTTAACATTTTGGAAAATAAAAGCCATAACTACACATATAGAAGACATTAAAAAAAAATCTGCCCAGTAATAACCCCTGTTCTTCGGAAGTTCTCCTTCCATCACTTCAAACCTATGATGCTCGTGGGAGCAGCCATGCTCTTTTGTGACCTGGCCCCCTGCCTATGGTTGATTGAATTAAAGGTAATACCAATGATTCCCTTCCCTGGGATATCTGAAACTAATTCCAGGGATGATCGTCAATGTCCATAACCAGTGCCTGCTGGCTGAACAACAGCCCTGTTAGAGACTAGGGAAGATAGGGAGTCCCTCTTTAGAGGCAGAAGTTGTTAAGTGTGACTTGAGGAGCCATGTTTTCTGTATGTAGACAAAGCCAATTGTAGTGAGTAGGAGTGAAGCCAACAGAGAATCAAGGGATGGAAAAAGACTCCTGAAGATGTTGAAACTCTTGGTCCCAGTTGCTCCAGTGGGCCAGCTGGATTCTTGTTCTTCTACAGCTGCATTGCTCAATCATTCCTTGGGATCTGGGAGCAAGTAAATTTCAGTTTTGGCCCAAATTATCTCAAGTTCAGTTTTTTTCCCCCATAACAAAGAGTCCTGATTCAACATTAAAAATTATATTTTCACTTACACATTACCTTTCAATCTTGTCAACAAGTAGGCATAATCTTTATACAGTTGTAATTAGCAGTTTCACATAATTTTTATCTTGCTTTCTTTTATTTAATAGTGTATTATTAATTTTTAATATATTTAAAATATTGTTATATTTGGTACTTAAATGTCTTAAATTATATATTAATAATAATCAGTAAAAATATATTTAATATAAGAAGGCTTATTGCTACACAGTATTCAGAGTGATCATATTTTTTTTAAATAAATTTATTTATTTATTTATTTATTTATTTTTGGCTGTGTTGGGTCTTCATTGCTGTGCGCAGGCTTTCTCCAGTTGCGGCGAGTGGGGGCTACTCTTCGTTGCGGTGTGTGGGATTCTCATTGCTGTGTCTTCTCTTGTTGCGGAGCACGGGCTCTAGGCATGCAGGCATCAGTAGTTGTGGCACGTGGGCTCAGTAGTTGTGGCTCGCAGGCTCTAGAGCTCAGGCTCAGTAGTTGTGGCACACAGGCTTAATTGCTCCGCGGCATGTGGGATCTTCCCGGGCCAGGGCTCGAACTTGTGTTCCTTGCATTGGCAGGCAGATTCTTAACCACTGTGCCACCAAGGAAGCCCCAGAGTGATCATTTTAATGTTTATGACATATTCCATCTCGTGACAATTAAGAGTTATCCTTTCTGGACAAATACCATATGATATCACATATATGTGGAATCTAAAATATGACACAGGGAATTCCCTGGCAGTCCAGTGGTTAGGACTCTGCACTTTCACTGCCAAGAGCCCAGGTTTGATCCCTGGTTGGGGAACTAAGGTCCTGTAATCCGTGAGGCATAGCAATAAATAAACAAATAAATAAATAAATAAAATATGACACAAATGAACCTATCTATGAAACAGAAACAGACTCACTGACATAGAAAAGAGACTTGTGGTTGCCAAGGGGGAGAGGGTTGGGGGAGGGATGGAGTGGGAGGCTGGGGTTAGAAGATGTAAGCTATTATATATGGAAGGGATAAACAACAAGGTCCTACTGTATAGCACAGGGAACTATATTCAATATCTTATGATAAACCATAATGCAAAAGAATATAAAAAATAGGATATATATATATATATATATATATATATATATATATAACTGAATTACCTTGTTGTACAGCAGAAATTAACACAACATTGTTTTTTTTTAAATATTTATTTATTTGGTTGCACTGGGTCTTAGTTGCGGCTGGTGGGCTCCTTAGATGTGGCATGCGAAACCTTAGTTGCGCTATGCATGTGGGATCTAGTTCCCTGACCAGGGATCAAACCTGGGCCCCCTGCATTGGGACCGTGGAATCTCAACCACTGTGCCACCAGAGAAGTCCCACAGCATTGTAAATCAGCTATACTTCAATAAAAAAATGTTGAAAAATAAAGAGCTATACTTTCTTGAGTGTTCTTTCTGTTTCAAGTACTAGATATATATTACACATATTCCTAATAACAACCACAGAGGAATTATTGTCTCCAGTGTAGTGATATGAGAAGTGGTTTAGAGAAGCAAAGTTACTTGCCCAAAATCACATAGAAAGTAATAGACTAAGTCTTGGTCTGTCCCACTGCAAAGCCATCCCTTCTTTCCATGCAACGTGGCATTTTCCCACCATGGTGTATTAGTCTGCTCAGGCTGACATAACAAAATATCATAGACTGTGGTGCTTAAACAACAGATATTTATTTTCTCGTGGTTCTGGAGGCCAGGTGTCCAAGATCAAGGTGTCAGAAGATTGGATTCCTTCTGAGACCTCTCTCTTGTACATGGCCGCCTTCTTACTGGTCCTCATATGGTCTTTGCTCTGTGCGCACACATCCTTGGTGTCTCTGTGTCTAATCTGCTCTTATACTGGCACCACTTAGATTGCATTAGGGCCCAACATAACTGCCTCATTTTAACT
The DNA here is from genome assembly GCF_964341445.2 of Mesoplodon mirus. Lineage (NCBI taxonomy): Eukaryota > Metazoa > Chordata > Mammalia > Artiodactyla > Ziphiidae > Mesoplodon > Mesoplodon mirus. The sequence goes on from NC_138986.1 coordinate 15,056,014, forward strand.
CAATCACCACTTTAAAATCTCTATCTCCAAATATAGTCACTTTTCAAGGTACCCGGGGTTATGGTGTCAACATATGAATTTTGAGGGGACACGATTCAGCCCATAGCACAATTTACTATAGCAATTCCACCCTTGGCTGACATTTACCTTCCTGGATTTTGGATGCTTTGAATTTGGTTAGATATTTGGCTTTTAACTCTGTGCTTCTGCTGACTTTTTGAAAAAAAATCCTTTTTTCATCTGCAAACACAAAGAGTGTTTAATCTAAAGATATGCACATTGTGTCCGATTGTTGGACTCCATTATATGTTATTCTGTTGTGTCCAGTTAGTCTCCCTTTATTAATATACTAAACAAATATTTATTGAACAGCCAGCATGTGTTAAATATGAACATGTCATGTAAATATGAAGAAATATGATATCACTGGGAAAATGAAGGTGAATCAGCCGTAGATCCTGTCTGATGCTTTTTGTCTAGGAGAGAAAAAAAGACCAAAAAAACCCCAATAATTATAGTAAAAGGAATAAAGGTTTAAAGCATAGTGTACTTTAAGAGATGTACAGAAAAATATTGTAGAAATTCTGAGGAAGAAAAGATAATTTGCAGCTGGGAAGACTGGGGAAGACTTTCAGAGAAGATTAGCTGGGACCTGAGCCATGAGTAGTGTTTGAACCTGTTGAAGGACAAAGGCATTTCAGGAGCAGAAACCAGCATCGGTGCTGAGCTTGCCAGACGGACCTGGAAGGCCAGTGTCCTCCAAAAGGAAGCACTAAATGAGGGCCCAGACATCTCCAAACAGCAGGAGGAGAAAAAAGGTCAGCACTGTGATTTATCAACCTGAAACGTATTATTAAGCCAGAAGATGAAGTTTATTTTCCTTTCAGATAATATTATCCTGCTTATTTCCCATCCATTCCTCCTTCCATCGCAATCTGACTTCTAAAGTCAACAAAACCTCCTAAGTACCAAAGGCAGTGGTCCCCGCTCAGTATGCATCCCACTTACCTTTCTGAGGAATTATACTTCTCTCCTTCTTGAAACTTTCTCCTCCCCTGCCTCTGTGATGCCCCTTTCTCCTGCCCCTCGTCTCCCCTCCTCTTTGGTCCACTCCCAGATCTGCACTTCCTGGCTCCATTCCCACCCTGTACACCTTGGCATTTTTAAGCGTTCACTTCCATGTTTTAGCTACTCTTTGCTGACATCTTCCAAATCTGTATTTTCAGGCAGATTGCTCTTGTAGTATTTTCAGTCTCTACCTGGATGTGCCATGAGTTTCTCAGACTCAGAAACCAGATTCTTTCTCTTTTTGTAGGCACTGCGGGATCTTAGGTCTGCAATCAGGGATCGAACCCGCACCCTCTGCAATGGAAGCGCGGAGTCTTAACCACTGGACCACCAGGGAAGTCCCTCATTTTCTTTTTTTAATCTGTACTCACTTCCTACGTGATTTCAACAGTCTGTGGCTTTAAACGCCCTTCCTATGGTAATGACTCCAAAGCGTGTCTCTCTAGCCTGACCGGCTACCCTGAATTCCGGACTCATGCTTGACTTCTCATTACCTTCACTTGCATGTTTAATAGTTGTCTCAAGCTTAATATATCCAAAACCGTACTCCGGATTCTCCCTTAACTCTGTTCCTCCTGTCGTGTCCCCATTTCAGTTAATGACAACTCTATCTCTTTCAATTGCTCAGATCAAAAGTCTTAGGGTCACCCTTGCATCTTTTCCTCTTGCATCCTGAATCTTGTCTGACAACAAATACTGTTGGTTCTACTTTCTGTGTATAGTCAGAACGTGACCACACCTCCCCACCCCACGACCCAAACCCAGTCCAAACCCTATCATCTCTCACTTGGATTCTTGCTGTAAATTCCCAACGGGTCTCTCTGGTTCTAACCTTGACCCCCATCAGCCTGTTCTCAACAAAGCAGCCATATTGAAAACTATGTCAGATGGGGCCACTCCTCTACTGGAACCGGCCAAGGGCTCCCACATCACTCAGAGTAAAATCAAGTCCTCCTTCTATGCCCTCAGGATGACAGGCTTTCATTATTCCTGGGACATTGCTGTTGCCCGTGGCCTCACCAGGTCCATCCTGCTGCCTCTTGGCCCCATGCTCTTCCTCAAACAGACCAGCCACGCTAAGGTTCTTTTTTTTCTTAAGATTTATTCATTATTTATTTATTTAATTAATTTATTTTTGGCTGTGTCGGGTCTAAGTTGCGGCACGCGGGATTTTTTTTTAAACATCTTTATTGGAGTATAATTGCTTTACAATGGTGTGTTAGTTTCTGCTTTATAATGAAGTGAATCAATTATACATACACATATGTCCCCATATCTCTTCCCTCTTGCATCTCCCTCCCTCTCACCCTCCCTATCCCACCCCTCTAGGTGGTCACAAAGCACTGAGCTGATCTCCCTGTGCTATGCGGCTGCTTCCCACTAGCTATCTGTTTTACATTTGGTAGTGTATATATGTCCATGCCACTCTCTCACTTCATCCCAGCTTACCCTTCCCCCTCCCCATATCCTCAAGTCCATTCTCTAGTAGGTCTATGTCTTTATTCCTGTCTTGCCCCTAGGTTCTTCATGACCATTTTTTTTTTTTTTTAGATTCCATATATATGTGTTAGCATACGGTATTTGTTTTTCTCTTTCTGACTTACTTCACTCTGTATGACAGCCTCTAGGTCCATCCACCTCACTACAAATAATTCAATTTTGTTTCTTCTTATGGCTGAGTAATATTCAGCCGTTGTATATATGTGCTGCATCTTCTTTATCCATTCATCTGTCTATGGACACTTAGGTTGCTTCCATGTCCTGGCTATTGTAAATAGAGTTGCAGTGAACATTGGGGTACCTGTGTCCTTTTGAATTATGGTTTTCTCAGGGTATATACCCAGTAGTGGGATTGCTGTGTTGTATGGTAGTTCTATTTATAGTTTTTTAATTGTGTTGTATGGTAGTTCTATTTTTAGTTTTTTAAGGAACATCCATACTGTTCTCCATAGTGGCTGTATCAATTTACATTCTCACCAACAGTGCAAGAGGGTTTCCTTTTCTCCACACCCTCTCCAGCATTTATTTTTTGTAGATTTTTTTGATGATGGCCATTCTGACTGGTGCGGCACACAGGATCTTCATTGAGGCATGCAGGATCTTTCGTTGTGGCGTGCGGGCTCTTCATTGTGGTGCCCAGGCTTCTCTCTAGTTGTGGCGTATGGGTTTTCTCTTCTCTAGTTGTGGCGTGCAGGCTCCAGGGTGTGTGGACTCTGTAGTTGTGGCGCACGGGTTCCAGAGCACATGCAGGCTCTCTAGTTGAGGTGTGCAGGTTCAGTAGTTGTGGAGTGTGGGCTTAGTTGCCCCATGGCATGTGGGATCTTAGTTCCCCGACCAGGGATCAAACCCGTGTCCCCTGTACTGTAAGGTGGATTCTTTACCACTGCACATCCAGGGAAGTCCCCACTCTAAGATTCTTACTTAGCTCCTTACACTTTACATTTTCCCTCCATGCTTAAATTTTTTTCTTAGTGCTTGTTACTGTCTAAACATAAGATGCATTTTACTTATTTGTCTATTGTCTGTCTCCCCATGGAGACCCAAGAGAGCAGAGAATTTTGCCTGCTTTTTTAGAATGCCTAGAACAAGGCCTGGCACTTACCAAATATTTGCTGAATGCTGACACCACTTATATATAATATTCATTTTTTCCCTCAGTTATGTACCAAATCCTGTATTACTTACACTGCTGGGTTTTTTTGTTTTGTTTTGTTTTGTTTGCGGTACGCAGTCCTCTCACTGTTGTGACCTCTCCTGTTGCGGAGCACAGGCTCCGGACGCGCAGGCTCAGTGGCCATGGCTCACGGGCCCAGCCGCTCCGCGGCATGTGGGATCTTCCCGGACCAGGGCACGAACCCGTGTCCCCTGCATCGGCAGACGGACTCTCAACCACTGCGCCACCAGGGAAGCCCCAAAGTGTGTATGTTTAAATTCATTCAAGTGTGTCATGATGTTTAGTGGCATTTTACTGGATTTTTCTACTTTCCTGGCTTAAGGGGAATATTCTGTGATGAAAAATCAGAGGGAAGTCAAAAAGTAAACGGGAGAAAAAAAGGTAACCATTACAAAGTGGTCTTTAGTGTAAATTTTTTAAACGTTTACTAATCCCACCAGACCACTTCTTACTATGTGAAGTTTTTAACTGAAATACAAAATGCACAAAGCAAAACTCACCAATCATCTAAGTAAACATACCCTGTAAACACCACCCAGATCAAGACATGGAACATTGCAGCACTCCCAAAGCCCCCTTGTGCCTCATCTCAGTCCTTTCCCCCAACAAAGTCAACCACTCTTCTGACCTCTGTAAGGGGAACATAGTTCTGCCTGGTCCTGAACTTTCTACCCATGGAACCACGCAGTCTGTCTCCATATTCCATACCCCCTCCCGCTGTGAGATCCATCGCCATCCTGTCTCCACTGCTCCACGCCCCCACTTATGCCCAGGCCAATTCATCCATCTATCCTGTTAATGTCCACATGGGATTTTCCACTTTGGGGCTCTTAAAAATCATACTGATGTGGATATCATAGTACATATTTTCTGCTGCACAGACATACACATTTCTGTTGGGTACTGTATTCGTTTTTTATTGCTGCTGCAACAAATTACCACGAAGTGCTCAGCATAAAACAACACACATTTATTATCTCTCAGCTCTGGAGGTCACAAGTCTGGCATGGATCTCACCAGGCTGAAATCAAGATGTCAGCAGGTCTGCCTTCTTTTACGCAGGCTCTAGGTGGGGATCCATTATCTTGCTCATTCTGGCTGTTGGCCGAGCTGTTTCTTGCTGCTGTAGGACTGAGGCCCCCATTTTCTTGCTGGCTTTCCGCTGAGAGCCATTCCCAGCTTCAAGAGGCCTCTGCCTTCCATGCCTCATGACTCCTTCTCCATCTTCAAAACCGGCAGCAGTGGCTTATAACCCTTTTCCTGTTTTGTGCCTCTATCATGCATCTCTCTCTGACCACAGTGGGAAAGGTTTCTGGCTTTTAAGGATTGACATGATTATATTGGTCTCACCAGTTTAATGTAGGATCATCTTCCCATCTCAAGGTCTGTTACCTTAATCACATCTGCAAATTACCTTTTACCGTGTAAGGTAACATAGTCATGGGTTCTCAAGATTAGGACGGGGACATCTTTGGGGGAGGGGAATGGTCCTTATTCTGCCTACTGGAAGTAGAGACCTGAGAGTGTTGGGTCATAAGGTGTGCATAACTTCCACAGAGTAGACAGTACCGATAGTTTTCCAAAAGGTACCAATTTACACTCCGGCAGTGCGTGAGAAGCCAATTGCTCCACAGCCCTGCCAATTCTTAGTCTTGTAGCATTTATCAATGTCCACCATTCTGTTGGACATGGAGCAGTAAATAAAAGTGGGTTTAATTTGCATTTCCTTGGTGATTAATCAAGATCACTTTTCATATGTTTATCGGCCATTTGCATGACTTCTTTTGTGAAATGCCTGTTGAAGTCTTTTGCCCATGTAAAGAATCAGATTGAAGGGCTTCCTTGGTGGCGCAGTGGTTGAGAGTCCGCCTGCTGATGCAGGGGACACGGGTTCGTGCCCCGGTCCAGGAAGATCCCACATGCCGTGGAGTGGCAGGCCCCGTGAGCCATGGCCGCTGAGCCTGCGCGTCCGGAGCCTGTGCTCCGCAACGGGAGAGGCCACAGCAGTGAGAGGCCCGCGTACCGCAAAAAAAAAAAAAAAAAAAAAAAGAATCAGATTGAAAGCAGACCACTTTTTAACTGTGAAAGCATTCATTAGGGTGGGATTTTTCTATCAGAACGTGTTAAAATACCTAGAAAGTAAAATACATCATTCAAATGCATTTAGAATTCCTTCCAGTAAAGTACCTTATGTAGTTCTTTTCTTAGCTTTTATCCTTTAAGTAAAGCTTAACGGATAATGAAATCGATAACAGTAACTCACATCTGCATGTGCGTTAGGACTTACAAAGGGCTTTCATATCCATTTTCTCATTTTGATTTGTTAAGAGGAACACATGAAATGTTGCTTACTAGTCTTGTTTTCATACCATATATTACTTTCCCCAAATGCAAAAATCAAGGCAAAATGCATGTATTAAAAATAATTGTAGTTGGGCTAATCAGTAGCATAATTTGTGAATTTTAGAAATTTTCTTCTTTGCTCACCATTATCTTTAATTTGGTGATAAATGTGATATACGCTTGCAGAATGTCTAACAAACCCTCCAGCTCGCAATGCTGAAAGCCATTGCTTTCTGGGAGTTGCTGTTTAAATCAGGAAGAGAGCATAAATCCACAGAAGTCTGGTGATTGGAAATGTGTCTGTTGCAGAGACCGGAGCAAACCTCCATTGTGGAGAGCCGCAGAAAGACACAAATCAGGCAGACATTTTTTCAAGAAGCAGATCACAAATAACCTTTCTATTATACATTACAGATGCTTTTTTTTTTTCATTCCTTCCAGACTAGACACTAATTAGATTAGCCTTCTTTACTCTGATGCTCTAATAAAGAATTGTGCTTCTGTTTTGATGTCACATCTTTCCGAGAACTAAATGTGTGTGTCTGGGGGCAGGGCAGGTGGGGGCAGTAATATCTGTGCGTATGTGTGAAATGAGAGAAACTGTTGAAGAAAAGCACTGAACAGGCATTAAAATTCTCAGGCTAAATGGTACCCTTAAGTTTTTCACTTCTTGACATTTTAAATACCACTATGCTATAAAATATACAGCCTATGTTCTCATCAAGTTTACAACCTTAAAAGATAAGACAGGCAAATGTAAGAATGAAATGAAAAATATAAATTTAATGACTTTTTTCTTTATACGGCCATCTCAAAATCAGAATCATATCTCATAAGAAGTGGTCTCCTCCTAACCACAGTGAAAGCCACGAAGAGGAGGTTTTGCTTGCAAATGTGTTACCTATAGTAACTGTGTGAGGTTTTATCCCCTCTTCTTAAACCACCACTGACCCCAACACAGAATATCATCTTGAGCCCCTTCTTTACTTTTCATACTTCTATTGCTATCATATAACTGCATTGGACATCATGGGGCCACTCAAATTCACTCCCTTTTCCTGTAACTGTGCTGCTCAGGGTCCATTCAGGAGTCCACACCTCCCCCATGCAGCTCTCGTGCTTCCTGGAAGCTGAGCCCTCCTGAGTCTAGGAAGGACAAGAGGCTCAGGTCCAAACTCATCTACAGAATCTCATTCTTGGACAGGGATAGACACATGCCCCAATTTTCCAAAGAGGTTTGCTGGGGCTCTTGGGGATGAAGCTGCCCCATTTTCCTGAGACAGCTTCCAGAAGAGACCTGGTCCCTTTCCCTCTGCTTAAATTAGGAAGGTTGTGGGCCTAGGTGTGGATGGATGAAGTTGCTGCTACAGAGTGCAGGTGAGCGATTGGAAGACACTGAGTCCTCGAGGATAACCTCAGAGACTGAAATAAACTAACCCTGGTGGCTGCCCTGACTCTCAACTTACAGCACATCTCCTTTATGGCTTAAGGCAGTTTGAATTGAGTTTTCTGTTACTTACAACTGAGCAAATCTTAACTGGCATATTGTTTTTAAAATATAGTGTAGGGGCTTCCCTGTGGCACAGTGGTTGAGAGTCCACCTGCCAATGCAGGGGACATGGGTTCAAGCCCTGGTCCGGGAAGATCCCACATGCTGCGGAGCAACTAAGCCTGTGAACCACAACTACTGAGCCTGTGCTCTAGAGCCTGTGAGCCACAACTACTGAGCCCACGTGCTGCAACTACTGAAGCCCGTGCACCTAGAGCCCGCGCGTGCTCCGCAATGAGAAGCCACCGCAATGAGAAGCCCGCGCACCACAACGAAGAGTAGCCTCCGCTCGCCGCAACTAGAGAAAGCCCGTGTGCAGCAACAAAGACTCAACACAGCCAAAAATAAAAAAATAAAATAAATAAATTTATTAAAATATGGTGTATTCACAGGAAATCTGGGGTATAGTAAGATCAGAAGATCAGGAGATGATTGTCGCTGAATACATAATTTCTTACTCACAATTCCCAAGAGAAAGGGGTTTGCTGCACAAGGAGGGTCCACATGGGGAAGCACCAGGGTTGGTCAGGATCAGAGCGGGCAGGAGCCTATATTGTGGTTTCTGTGGGAAGGTGAGGCGTGGTAAGCATCTCATGAAGCACATGAGCTTACTTTGGTCAGCATGGTTAGTTTGAATAATTTCAGTGGGATCTGGGGCACACGGGTTGGCTGTAGGTGTTGGGCACCTGGACCTGGGGTGATTAAGGCAGATGGATAGTGACCTGGAATGTGAGGGCCTGATAAAAGGGGTGTTGGAGTGTGGGCTATGGATTGATTGGTTTGTATTTAAAAAGCACACTCATGAGTAGCCTGTTTACTATTTCCAGGAACTGCCTAAGCCTGAAGGTGCAGTGCCTCCAGAATCAGCAAGGACCCAGATGTCAAAGCATTGGAATACAGAAAATAAAAGACATGGTTAGCACATAATATACACTAAAAGCTTAGTAAAGGCACTTAAGAGGTTATATTTTTACTGTTGATATTGCAACAGAACAGGGAAATAACTAAAGCTGATTTTTCATGACCTACCACAGATTTTTCTGACCAAAAATAGGTTGATTATGCATAATCTTTATGGAATGAAGCACTCTGGATTGTCAAGCTACCTATGGAGTTATTAATTACTTGGGTGTAATCACTTTTATTTTATTAAACTCCCTAATATCCTTTGCTCTTTCTCCTTGATTCATTCAGCAGTGTTTTTTGAGCCCCTAGTATGTGCTAGGTACTGTCCTGGGTACTGAAAACACAGCAAGGACCATGAGGAGGTCCTTCCATTTTAGAGCTTATATTCTGGAGGTGGTGACAGTAGACTATAAAAAAGTAATCTAACAATTATATAAGATAATTTCATATAGTGATAAGTACCAAGAAAAAAATAGATATGATGGGGAGATAATAGGTACATAACTGAGGCCTGGGGGAGAATCTCCTTTTGATTGATGATCGGGGAATGTAATCTGTTGCCTTCTTCTCCTCCCACGTCCTCTCCTCTCTGCATACATTCTGGAGATATCTTATTTCATGCTTAGGGCTTCCAGAGCTTCTGAATTCAAGTGTAGGTGGCTTTTGCCCCTCTTCTTCCATCCCACTGCCCTAGATGTTCAGGGTTTTGTGCCCTATGGCTGTTGTTAGAATAAAGGCAACTCACCAACACCAAAGATGTTCTCTCTTCCTCTTCCTGTTCTTTTTTGTAAGTTCAGTCTAGCCATTGCTTCCTGTGTGTCTACTCTGGACAGAACACTGTATTAGGCTCTGGGTCTTCCATCCCATCCTGCTCTATACATCTTGGCATTTCCCAGGAAGACTTGGAGTCACTGTCCTTCCCCACAGGTAACCAACTAGTTGCAAAGCATTTAATTTGTGCAAGTGCACCTAGATTTCTGAGTCTCTTGGTTGGATTCTTTTGTTTGTTTGCTTGATTTTAGCCATGCACTGGCCTGTCTTAGCGTGTTCTGGCTGCTCTAATAGGCTCCCACAGACTGAGGGGCTTATAAACAATAGAAATTTATATCTCACAGTTCTGGAGGCTGGGAAGTCCAAGATCAAGGTGTCAGCAGATTTGGTGTCCGGTGAGAGTCTGCTTTCTGGTTCAGAGACGTCCATCTTCTCGCTAAGTCCTCACCTGGGAGATGGGGTAAAAGGTGTTCTCTGAGGTCTCTCTTATTAGGGCAATAATCCCATTCATGAGGGCAGAATAAATCACCTCTCAAAGGCCCCATCTTCAAATACCATCACAGCGGGGATCAGGCTTCAACACAGTGGGGATCAGTGAACAGAGGGATGGCCATGTGAAAAGGCAGCAAGAGGACAGCCACCTCCAAGCCAAAGAGAGAACCGCAGAGGAAGCCAACACTGCCAAACCTTGATCTTGGACTTCCAGCCTCCAGAACTGTGAGAAAATCAATTTCTGTTATTTAAGCCATCTATTTTGTTACGGCAGCCCTAACAAATTAATACAATGAAGTAGAAGGGGGTACTCTGAAGCACATTTCTTGCATATAGGACTTCTCTCTTCCATGCAGCCCATCCTGTCTCACTCATTTCAGACTTCACATCTTTGCTATTCCTCTTCTCGGCCCTAGAATTTGAACAATATTCTTCCCAGCATCCATTTCTCTCCTACTGCCAATTGCATCTCACTTTTCCTTTAAACAGCCATCCTTCTCACACCCTCAATCCATGCAGTTTGGGTGGGATACCCCACCCAGTCCAGAGATGGGGACATGAGCAGATCTGCAGAAGCAGAGTCACAGGGAGTCAGGTAGGTTGAGGGCTTCTTTGCAGCCCTAAGGAGGGAGGTATTTTCCGCCTGGGCTGTTAAATGAATAGGTTGTGAATCCACAGCTGCCAGATGCCACCCCTGGCCTTATGACAATGCAGTGAGATCAGGAAAGCAGAGTTGAGATCACATCCTAATGACATCATCTGGTCTTGATCCAGCCTTCCCGGTGCTTACTTCTTGCCTCTTTAATTATATGAGCCAACCACCAACTCTCACCCTGCCCACTTTTTTTAAAAGCAGGGTCTAATTGAGTTTCTATAACTTGTAGCTAAAAGAGTCAAGACTTACAAACTAAATTGGACTCATTCCTAACGCCCAGCTCATACCTCATCTCCCTATAATCAAACCCTTAATCATTTACTCCAGCTCACAGCATTTTTCTCCTTTGAATTCTCCAAGAACTTAAAGTTTGTGCTGCACAATTGTAGACATTGCTCTACATGTACTAGTCTTTCTTTTTTTTTTTTTTTTGCGGAGCACAGGCTCCGGACGCGCAGGCCCAGCAGCCATGGCTCACGGGCCCAGCCGCTCCGCGGCACGCGGGATCCTCCCGGACCAGGGCACAAACCCACGTCCCCTGCATCAGCAGGCGGACTCCCAACCACTGCGCCACCAGGGAAGCCCTAGTCTTTCTTTTTAAATTAATTTTTATTGGAGTATAGTTGCTTTACAATGTTGTGTTAGTTTTACTTTCTTTTTTAAAAAATATTATTTATTTATTTTTATTTTTGGCTGCGTTGGGTCTTCATTGCGGTGCGCAGGCTCATTGTGGTGGCTTCTCTTGTTGCCGAGCACGGGCTCTAGGCACACGGGCTTCAGTAGTTGTGGCTCGCGGGCTCTAGAGCACAGGCTCAGTAGCTGTGGCACACGGGCTTAGTTGCTCTGCGGCATGGGGGATCTTCCCAGACCAGGGCTCGAACCCGTGTCTCCTGCATTGGCAAGTGGATTCTTAACCACTGTGCCACCGGAGAAGCCCAGTGTTGTGTTAGTTTCCACTGCACAGCAAAATGAATCAGCTCTACATATACATATATCCCCTCTTTTTTGAATTTCCTTCCCATTTAGGTCACCACAGAGCATTAAGTTCCCTGTGCTATACAGTAAGTTCTCATTAGTTATCTATTTTATACATAGTATCAACAGTGTACGTATCAATCCCAATCTCCCAATTCCTACCCCCACACACACACATGCTATTCTTTAAGCACTTCAGGAAAATTGTGAGTTGATGAGTGTTGTGTGTATAGCTTTTTAATTTTCTCACCCCTCCCTCCAGCCATACTGTGTCACAACAGACCATCTAAAACCCCCAAGTGCTTTCTCCTGCTCTCTCACTGTTTTATCTCTTTGGATTCTCCAGCCACCTGGGAAAGGTTAAGTGATTTGCTAAAGGTCATGTAGTAGAATCTGGGGGGGTGTGGTGACGGTGGTCGCAGAACTGTGCTCTTTTAGCAGTTAGAATTAAATTTGCCTGTGATGACAAAAGCCCCAAATAACAACGGCTTAAATTAGATAGACGTTTATTTCTCTTTCACATGAAGGAGGGAAGGTTGGCAGTCTGGAGTAGGGGCTGTGCTACAGGGAGTCAGATCTCTGCTTCTCCCACCTTGTAGCTCTGCCACCAGTGACTTCCTCCCAAACCTGCCTCATGACTCAAGGTGGCTGCTGAAGCGCCAACACACAGGGAAGAGGAGGGATGTTGTTTTTCTGTTTAAGATTCCCTGTCAGAAGTTGCACCTGTCATTTCTGCTTTCATCCCATTGGACAGAATTTAGTCACACTAAGCTGTGAGACAGGCTGGGAAATGTAGTATACATTCTGAACGGCTGTAGTCCCCCGGCTAGCAGGGGGCAGGAGTTGTCTTACAAAGGAAGGGGAAATGGACACTGGGGGGTTACTGGTAACTCGAGCCTCTGTCATGTCCTCTGAGTTCCTCCTGCTCACTGGTTGCTCAGCGCAATCCCACCCTTAGGTTGTTGTTTATTGCTTCATATTTGGGTACCCTTTCCCCAGATAGTTTGTGAGCTCCCGATGGGCAAAAGTTGTATTAAACTCTTCTTTACATCCCCAGCTCCTTGGATTGTGCTTTTTACATTATATCTTGATGAGCATTAATCTATATATGGTAAGGAGAGGAGGATTTGTAACAGAAAATCAAAAGCTAGGTGTTATGCAGCTTAATAATTCCTCAGAGACACCACCCAGCATGAAGCCAGGTCCACAGTCTTGCCCAGGCTTTGAAAACAGACAGCTCAGTTTTAGAATCCTGGCTTTACTTCCCATGAGCTGGAAGGTCATGGAAAAGCGAGTAAAGCTCTCTGAGCCTTATTTTGCTTATCTATTAAAATAGGAATTATGATACCTTCCTTTCAGGGTTGTGAGAATTCCAAAGATAATTTATGTAAAATGCCCATTCCTCTCTTTAATATTCAGTAAGTGATAATGGATTGGGGGTTGGTTATAGCTGGATGCTATCCAGCTTTGTGTCTCTCTAAGTCATCAGATCAGGATTACTCCAGGCCATGAGAAAAGTGTCTTTTCTTCCTCTGACTTCTACATTTAAGACTTAATCTTTGTCCTTGAAGAGCAAAACAAAGGAAGATCCAAAATATAATTACAATGTTAATATAAGAAGTATCTAGGTTTGCACACATGACTGAATAAATAGCATCTATTGGAAGATTTTGTTTGCAATGACTTGCAAATAGCAACTCTAACTTAATTATTCAGAGAAGTTCTAGGTACAGTTCCTTTACCTTTCTACCTCCCTCTTCTGGAACATCAACAAATCATTCCCTGGGCGAATTTCAGCAAGTTATTTAGCAGGTTATTGCAACTTGAATATAGGATACTTGGTCCCAAAATATCATATTTACTAAAGGTTCAACTCCTGATCAGAAAATGCCTAGAGTCTGCATCTTCTAAATATTTCTCTAAATGAGCCAATACATCAATTTTTTGCTTAATTCATATTAAGTCCGGTTTCTGATGTTTGCAACTGTAAGAGTCTAATACCTAGGGATTATAAATGATCTTTCTTCCCCCTTGTCAAGCACATTTCTTCTGTATTTTAGGGCAGGGTTATATCCATCAAACATAAGCCTGTCCTCCCAAGCTTGTCTCAGTTCAGAAGGGAACCAGAAGTTTCTCATGTCTAGAAGAAAGGACTACTCCGACCTAGACTCAGCCAGGGGCAAAATCATTCATACAGATAAATGTTACACCTTCTACCTATAATACTCTGTTTCATTCCTTCCAGCAAGGCACTTCTCTTTTCTTTAAACATCTTAAGCATCACCTAAGTTAGCAGGAGGCACATTTAAAGCTCCTTCTTGAGCCATCTGTCTTACATCCACCTGTGAATCCTGTCCCTGTTTCAGATGCACAAACGTCAACACTTGTGACCAGAGAGTAGCTGAGCTCTCGATGTCCTTCATCCTCTGTCGTCACGCTGTGACCACTGCTACAGTTCAGCTCCCCCTTCTTGTCTGCACGTCCTCCTCAGCAAAGCAAAGCGGTCCTTTTCAGGAGGAAGATTCTACTGTGGCACTGGACACATTTATTCTTTTTTTTAATTTATTCTATTAATCTGGTCCAGCACCCTTTGCTTTTGTAATTGTTTTTGTCTCATCCCATGTGACTATAGTGTGGTTGTCAATTACAAATCCCAAGATGTGACTCAAGCTGGTCTCCTTATGACAAGTTCTCCTTGTGACTCACTCCTTATGACAAGTTCGGGTTGAGACGCCAGCATGGCCAGGCTAGATTATTTTGAGGGACTGAGATGGGCACAGGAGTGACCATCTCTCTCTCTCTCTCTCTTCTTCTGGCCCTGCGGTCTGCAGGGATCATAAGCAGAACAGCTCCAGGGGCCATCTTCCCCACCATGTGGCAAGAGCTTGCCTGACAGTGGAACAATGGAGAAGAAAGCTGGCTGGGTGGGAGAGGTGGGGGAGAGAGTCCAGTGACCGAAAGGATGAGGCTCACCCGAGCCTGGACCTTAAGTGAAGTTTCTGATGCTTAACAAGAGGAAGACTAATATATAGGACGTAGAATCATTTTTCCCATCCTTGTCAAGCACATCTATTCTATATTTTAGGCCAAGGCTCTAACCATCAAACACAATCCTGTACAATTTGGGGGCACTGACATAATATACCAATATTCACAGGCAGTACCGTATATCTCTTCACTTCAATCCAGACCAGGATGATGTATTTATTTAAAGCCTTATTTGAAAGCTTTAAAGTTTTTCTTATGCATATATCTTGCCATCTCAATTTTTTTTGTTTGTTTGTTTTTGCAGTACGTGGGCCTCTCACTGTTGTGCCCTCTCCGTTGCGGAGCACAGGCTCTGGACGCGCAGGCTCAGCGGCCATGGCTCACGGGCCCAGCCGCTCCGCGGCATGTGGGATCTTCCCAGACTGGGGCACGAACCCGTGTCCTCTGCATCGGCAGGCGGACTCTCAACCACTGCGCCACCAGGGAAGCCCGCCATTTCAATTTTGATTGTTAGCTCCTGGATGACAGCATGTATATTTTTATCTTTTTGGTGTCCCTGGACACTGCCCAGTATATTGCAGGTACACAATTTCTTACCCAAAGTCCTGGGGGCCATTTGTGTTTCTGAATTCAGAATCTTTTCCACTTTAGAAAGGTTACACAGAGCATAGAAACACCCCCACTGAGGTCTCAGGAAGTTCCCTGTAATTAAATGCAATAATATATTTGCATATGATATTAATACTGATGGGAGTAAATTAAGACTGAATAGCCTCATATCATTTTAGGCCAAGGTTTGCTAACAAATGAGTTTTTTAATATTTTTGTGTATTGGAGCTTTTGGGGTTTTAAAATTGTGGGTCTGGGTTTGTGTCCCTATGATCTGTCTCTCATCACTCTTCCTTTCTAATATTTAGGTGTCTTTGTATCCTTGCTCTGATTTCACTTTCCGGGATTAAAGGAGTGTTGAGAAATCATGTGACAGGGACCATTCTTACCTTATTCCTGACTCCAGTAGGAAAGAACATATTTATAGAATTAAAAATTAAATGAACATTATTTTTAAAAGCTCTCATAGTTTTCATTTATACCATATAGGATGTTTATTTTATTTTTTTAAACTTAAAAAAGATATATATTTATTTATTTATTGGGCTGTGTCAGGTCTTAGTTGAGGCATGTGGAAACTTTAGTTGTGACATGTGGGATCTACTTCCCCGACCGGGGATCAAACCCAGGCCCCTTGCATTGGGAGCGCAGAGCCTTAGCCACTGGACCACCAGGGAAGTCCCTAGGATGTTTAAATGGGGTAGATGAAAGATCTTTCTAAGTAAAAGGATCCAAACATGGGTATAACATAAACTATTTCACAATTATAATCTTCACCACAGATTTTCTAGAGGATAGACAATTGGAGTTGGAAATAGAAAGTCAATAATCATCCAAACACTGATTTATTCTCTATTTATGCTTTGAAGAAGCAGTCTTAGAAAATAAATTCAAGAAAATATAACCTGAAAGCTAAAATGAAAATATTTTAAAGGAATGGGAGAAAAAGTAGAAATATAGCTGCAATAAAGTACTCTAGAAAGATCATTAGGAAACCAAAAAAAAAAAAATCAGAAACAGAAAAAGTTGTGGACAGAGTCCAACAAGTGTTACCAAACAAACAAAATCACAATAACCAAGCTACACAAAACCCTACAAAACTCCAGGAAAAATATGTCACCTGTTGATGACTAAGAGTCATCAACAGTCATCATCAAATATGTCACCTATTGATGACTAAGAGTCATCAGCAGTCATCATCAAATATGTCACCTGTTGATGACTAACACATCAAAACTGTGTTAGGAAAGGCGGATAAATTTAAGATCAGTTTGAAGTTTATAAGAACAGATTGAAATAAATACGGAGAAAATAAGTAAGAGAAAGGCACTGTACCGTGCATGCTGCTCCCTTAAAAAAAAAGAAAAAAGGAATTGTATATTTGTGTACATCACACCTGCCAATGTGTGGTAGTGAGAATGCTGTGGTATGGGGTGTCCTGTCTCTGAGATTTAAGTCCCAACTCCTGGCCCCCAGCCCCCCTCCCCTGAGCAGTGGGATTTTTCCCAGGGTCCTCACTAGTTTGTTGCAATCCAGAAAGGAGCCAGAAATATTTACAAAGATTTACATCTCCCCCACACCTTAGGCCACTAAATTGCCTTTCACTCCAGGACTATTTGTTTAGAAAGAACTAAGTTCTGGAGAATCATGCATATCACAACATTTTAAAAGGAAAGCAAAATCCTATTTTAAGGGAAACTTTGCAGAAGCAATGCTGAGACCAGCTATTTTTGGATCACAAAATACTTTCATACTTTAAAGGAGACACTATCCTATTTCCTGTATAGCAGTTGAAGGATATTATAGCTGTTAAAAAATTGTTTATATTCTATGTTTTACTTATTTTCTACAAATAATTTCCCCAGCTCAAGCTATTATCACCTCATCATGATAACGTCTCTTCCAGTGTTTAAAATGTTAAGTTTTAGCATGTCCAAGACATACCAATGACTATGGTATTGTGACTGGCTTGCTATCAGAAGACTTGTTTTTCCTTGGAAAAGTCAGGTGTTAGCTCTTTAAAAGAAGGAGCACAGGAGAATTCCCTGGTGGTTCAGTGGTTAGGACTCAGTGCTTTCACTGCTGGGGCTTCTGTTCAATCCCTGGTTGGGGAACTAAGATCCCACAAGCCACTTGGTGCAGCCAAAATATTATAATAAAAAAACAGAGAGAGAGAAAGGGAGGGAGGGAGGGAAGGAAGGAAGGAGGGGAGAAAGAAAGAGCGCGATTTTAGGACAGAATGCTCTTTCCAATTCAAAAGGATCTGAAGCATAAGGTGGAAGCTCATTTAGAAGCACATGTATTGAGCATTTAAACCTAATCACGGCAGAGTAGTAAGTCTGCACCCCAGCCCTCACTGCAGTCCCCATGGGAAGAGGCAGAGGGATGGCCTGCCTCCCGCTTCTCCTCCACTAGAACATGCTGCACGGATTCCCTTCTGCACAAACGAGCGCTTTGGGCTCCCCTGGTGGCGCAGTGGTTGAGAGTCCGCCTGCCGATGCAGGGGACGCGGGTTCGTGCCCCGGTCCGCGAAGATCCCACATGCCACGGAGCGGCTGGGCCCGTGAGCCATGGCCGCTGAGCCTGCGCGTCCAGAGCCTGTGCTCCGCAATGGGAGAGGCCACAACAGTGAGAGGCCCGTGTACCGCAAAAAAAAAAAAAAAAAAAAGAGAGAGAGAGAATGAAAAAACAAGCACTTTAACTGCTGGAGGCTGAGGACTAGAGCTCATCTGGAAGCTGAGCCTGGCTGAGAGCAAAAGCAACGGCCAATATCCAGTTTGGGGGATTATCATAAGAGCTGGGAGCATACAGATCCCCACTGAGGGAATAAGGAAGGAAGCCAGCCCCAGCCTGAAGAATATGTCTCTATGGATTGCTGTGAGTATTAAACAAAAATAAATGGGACCAACTTCTAGATGTGTGCTGCAAAGAACTGAAAGCAGGGACTCAAACAGATACTTGTACACACATGTTCATAGCAGTGCCAAAAAGTGGAGACAATCCAAGAGTCCATCAAAAGTTAAAAGAATAAACAAATTATGGTAGATACATACAATGGAATATCACCCAGTCATAAAAAGGAATGAAATTCCGATGTAGGCTACACTGTAGATGAACCTTGAAAACATGCTAAATGAAATAAGCCAGATGCAAAAGGATAAATACTGTATGATTCCACTTATACGAGGTACCTAGAATAGGCAAGTTCATAGTGGTAGAAATTAGAGAGGGACTGGAAGGAATGGATAGCGGGGAGTTACTGTTCATCTGGTACAGAGCTTTTTTTTTTTTTTTTTTTTTTTTTTGCTGTACGTGGGCCTCTCACTGTTGTGGCCTCTCCCATTGCGGAGCACAGGCTCCGGACGCGCAGGCTCAGTGGCTAAGGTTCACGGACCCAGCTGCTCCGTGGCATGTGGGATCTTCCCAGACCGGGGCACGAACCTGTGTCCCCTGCATCGGCAGGCGGACTCTCAACCACTGTGCCACCAGGGAAGCCCCAGAGCTTTTGCTTGGGGCTATGAAAATGAAGCTCTGGAGCTGGAGAGTTGTGATGGCTGCATATCATTGTGAAGTACTTCATGCTTCTGAATTGTACACCTAAAAGTAGTTAAAATGGTAAGTTTTATGTTATATGTGTTTTACCACAATCAAAACCAAAAACAAAATAAAGGCAATAAATACTCAAAACTCAAAAAGAAATATTACCACAAAGTTCCCATGTCTGCCTGACACAGTGGTATGCCCAGTAAATGCTGGCTTCTCTTCCTTCTCTGACTCCACACTCCCAGTCCACCCACATTCCCCACACTTGGCTCTCAGTGTAATATTTAATACTCCGGGACATGACATATACTTAATTTATTCTTACTTCAGAGAAAGCTGTTCTTAAACATCCTCGAAAGAGGTTGCAAAGAGGATGTCATTCCAGAAGTTTCCTTTCTGTCTCTGGTGTCATCAGTTTCTCCCTCTCTATCTTCCCAACCGCAGACCCATGAGTGCCTCATCATTAAAAAAAACCAACCCACCAATCACACAAACAAACAAAATACCTTAAACCCATATTCTCCTCCAGAAACTGCCTCAATTCAGAACTGCCTATCCTGTTTCTACTCAACTCTGTCCTCGACTTCTGCCATCTGGCCTCCCTCCCCACCACACAACTCAAAGGACTGGTGTCAAGATGACCAGTGAGGCCCCTCTGCCCAAACCAGGGGTCAGTCCTCACCTCCCTTGGCCTCACGCCGGCATTGAGTGGTGACCACTTCCTCTTGATGCACCGTGTTTTCTTGGTTCCTTTGGCATCAACTCTCCTGGCTTTACCCCTACTTCACTGACATTCCTTCTCGGTCTCCTTTGCTGACTCCTCCTGTATTCTAAAGTTTGAAGTCCATTTTCTTTTCTATATTTTTGCCCTCAGTGAGCTCATCCTGCGTCATGGCTGCAAATGCCATTCATGTGCTGACGACTTTCAAATTTATTACTCTAGTTCTGACCTTTCTCTTGAACACCAGACATAAATTCAGTAGCCTACTGGACTTCTCCAAGACTGATAGGCGTCTCAAATTTAAGAGGTCTGAAAAAGAACTTTTTATCCATCTTAACCTTCCTGCTCACAGACAAGCTCTTCCTTCATCTTCCCCATCTTAACAATTGTAACCACCGTCTACACAGGTTCCCGCGCCAAAACCCTACAGATCTGAACTCTGCTGGAAACCCTCCGATGGCTTCCTACTGCAGTCAGAATGAATGACACACTCTAGGCAAAGTCCATCAGGCTGACGTGAGGGGGCTCCTACCCACCTGTGACACAATTTGGCACACCTCACCTTCTCTCAGTGTGCTACTTGGTGGGTCTTCTTTCTGTTCCCAGGACACATTGAGCTCAGTCCTACATTGGTGTCAGCTGTTTCCCTGCCTGGAAGGCCCTTTCCCCAGATGTGCACTTGGATGTTTTGTGTGTGTGTGTGGGGGGGTGGATCTTAGTTCCCCGACCAGGGATTGAACCGGGGCCCTCAGCAGTGAGAGCACGGAGTCCTAACCACTAGGCCACCAGAGAATTCCCCAGCTGATTCTTTCTCGTCGTTTACATCTCTGCTCAGATTCTATCTCCTCAGAGGAGACTTTCTTTACCATCTGGTCTAGAGTACTGCTTTCCCCGCCTTTCCTGTTGTATCACCCTCTTTCATTTCCTTAGAATTTGTCATTATTTGCCATTATCTTGAGTATTATTTGTTTTGTTTTTTAGATTTTCTGTTTTCTCCAATTAGAATGTAAGTTCCATGAGAAAAAGAATGTCATCTGTCTTGTTTACTGCTATAACCCTGGTGACCAGAACATGCCGGGAATTTGAGGTACTTAACAAAAATCTGGAAATAAATGAATGAATAATTCTCTACTTTAAGAAATGCATAGCTGGGGGTTCCCTGGTTGTCTAGTGGTTAGGATTCAGTGCTTTCACTCCTGTGGCCTGGGTTCAATCCCTGGTTGTGGAACTGAGATCCTGCCCGCCCTCGCCCAAAAAAAAGAAAAAGGAAAAAGAAACGCATACCTCACTGTCCTGCACATTAGTAATTGGACACTGTGGTGACCCTCAAGTCTCTGTTAAATTCAGCTTCCCAGGCAAGCAGGGTGTCTCAGGGTCTTGGAGGGGCAGAACTACAATAGATGGAATATATATTAATATTTATGCAGTGGCTTTTGAGTTTATGTGCACTTTGCCCTGGTGACATAGAGCAGGCGGGGCAGACGCTCTCTCTAATGAAACCCACAAGGAAGACTCTTCTGTAGAATTCTGGCTCAAAAACTCCATCTTCAGATGCTCTGCCTGCTGGATGGTGTCTTAGAATTTGAAATCATCTTGTCTGGTTCCATCTCAGCTGTTTAGGAATCTGGTGAGGAAAACCACCTTGGGATTGGTTTAGAAAGGTTTCTTGGGCTTCCCTGGTGGTGCAGTGGTTGAGAGTCCGCCTGCCGATGCAGGGGATGCGGGTTCGTGCCCCGGTCCGGGAGGATCCCACATGCAGAGGAGCAGCTGGGCCCGTGAGCCATGGCCACTGAGCCTGCGCGTCCGGAGCCTGTGCTCTGCAACGGAAGAGGCCAGAAAAGAAAGGTTTCTTTTTCAAGGGAACTTTAATACAACAAGATCTGTTTGATGAATTTGGGAGAGAGAGACAACAAAGATGAACAGTGAATACTGGAATCTGAAATAAGGCCCTGGAAGAGTTTGGTTATGTCTGCCTCTGTCTTGCCAAATAGTAGAGAGGAGATAAATCTCACTAGGCTAAATAAGACAGGTAATTTGCAGTAGTTGGTGGGTGTGACGGCATTGTCCCACTTGGACAATGATGATTTTCCTAGACTGGAACTCTTTGAAGATGTGCTTGTGAACTGGGCATATACATGTGTATAACATTTATGGAAAACAAGTTGATGGTATTCATCAACATTTAACATCAAAGGGATAGAAGAGCCAACGGAAAGAGTCCCCAAAGCTTGAACAATCTGAGCAATAAAGTAAATTAGCGTTGGAATTATAACCTAGAGGATAAAATAAATATCCATGAGTCCATACTGCCATTGTAAATGAATAAATAAATAAATAATAGGAAGAAGAGACAAATTTTCTATGCAGAAAAATTCCAAATAATTTATGTAGAAATTCTGCCCTCAAGGAGGTGGGACATAACACCCAACATCTTAAGTATTGGCTGCATTATCATGGATTCCTTCCAAGAGTGTAGTATGGAAAGGGCTGGGGCATGATTTTAGAGAAACCTGACACATACCATTGCAGCTGGATGATCAAGGGCAACAGCAACAGTGATGAAGTTATGTGGATAGAACAGACCCTTGATATGATGTGATAAAAATGCCACTTTACTTCTGTTGTCTTCCTCCCGAAAAACTCATAACCCCAGTCTAATCATAAGAAAAACATCAGACGAATTCCAATAGAAGGACTTTCTAGGAAATACCTGACCAGTACCTCTCTGTATATTTCTAAGGAGGAGCTAATGAGTGAGGGACAAAAAGAGCTGACCAGGGACAAGTCATAGGATCAATGGGTGACAACGAGGCCCAGCTGGGATGGGCAACTCTATGCTTCCAGTGACAACCAATGGTGCACTTCTCTCTTTTCTCAAAGTAGCCTGTAGTAGGAGCAGAGAGGACAGGTGGGTGAATAGATCCTGGATTTGTACAGTGAGTGGAACAGATGGACTAAGGCAGTGGTCTCCAACCTTTTTGGCACCAGGGGCCGGTTTCGTGGAAGACAATTTTTCCACGGGTGGGGTGGGGGTGGGGAATGGTTCAGGCGGTAATGCGAGCGATGGGGAGCGGGTCGGGGGGGAACGAGGGGGGGCGAGGGGGAGCGAGGAGGAGCGACGGGGAGCGGCAGGTGAGGCTTTGCTCCCTGGCCCTGCTCACCTCCTGCTGTGCGGCCTGGTTCCTAACAGGCTGTGGACTGGAACTGGTCTGTGGCCCAGGGGCTGGGGATCCCTGGACTAAGGGCTCTGGAGGAGAGGGCCAGAGAGCAGTGAGTGAAATGGTGCTGGGAAGGGAAGGCAGCAAGCCCAGGAGGAGGAAGGTAAGGGCGGAGGGGAGGTGCCGAGGGGCAGGAGCTCTGGATTTGGTCGAAGAGTGTGGGTGGTGGGAGAGCGGAGTGAAATTCTGCTTCTGGTCCAAGTGCGGGCTTTGAAAGCATGAGATTTGAAGGCCATGCCATAATAAACCATCGTACATTCACATAAGCAAGTGCAAAGTAGCTCTAAAGCAAGGTACATGGGAAAAGCAGAGGTAAAGAGCTGGGAAATTGTAAAGGGGGGTGAGAAATGTTAAATAATCCTGCTTGGTTAGAATGGAAGGTCTACATATGGGTTATTTGGGGACATATATTGGAAAAGATAAGTCAGGGCCAGATATGCCAAGTTTCCGGTCTGGAGAAGGGGTGTCTGCATACAGTGCAAATAATGTCTTCTTGTTCAAGTCCAACCTCCTTGGAAGATTAGAGATGGAGATAGAGATGGAGCTCACAGAGGTAGATCGAAAGATTCAGGCTGACCAGCAAACTCTCCTGGTTTCCGCAGCAGGTCAGTGGCATTAAGAAAAAAGCAAGAGGGGGCTTTCCTGGTGGCGCAGTGGTTGAGAGTCCGCCTGCCGATGCAGGGGACACGGGTTCGTGCCCCAGTCCGCGAAGATGCCACATGCCGCGGAGTGGCTGGGCCCGTGAGCCTTGGCCGCTGAGCCTGCGCGTCCTGAGCCTGTGCTCCACAACGGGAGAGGCCACAACAGTGAGAGGCCCACACACCGCAAAAAAAAAAAAAAAAAAAAAAAGAAAAAAGAAAGAGGAGCTGCTGTAGATCGGAAGGGTCTTAAGAGTCATAACAACCAGATGAAATGTTTGGCTCATTTTTGGCTACCGACGCAAACAAACCAACTAAAAAGACAGTTTTGTGAAACAGGGGATATCTGTACGAACTGTGATTTTGATAATACTGAGGAATTAATGTTAATTTTTTTGGAGTGACAATGATATAGTTACGTGGAGAAGGTCTGTATTTTTAGAGACGCTTCCTGAAGTA
Organism: Mesoplodon mirus; assembly: GCF_964341445.2. Lineage (NCBI taxonomy): Eukaryota > Metazoa > Chordata > Mammalia > Artiodactyla > Ziphiidae > Mesoplodon > Mesoplodon mirus. Next base: position 15,079,623 of record NC_138986.1, read on the forward strand.
TGGGGGGCTGAAATGACATGATATCCAGGATTTGCTGTAAAGAAACAGGAAAAATAGGATAGATGAAGAAACATACAGATCTTGATAACTGCTGAATCTGGGGTTCGTTGCACCACGCTCTCTCTACTGAGTATGTTTGACAATTTTCATAGTATAGAAATTTAAAAAATAACAGCTAACAAAAGACTGGGGTTAAGAGTTGAGTTCAAAAGGTTGACTCCGGGGCTTCCCTGGTGGCACAGTGGTTAAGAATCCGCCTGCCAGTGCAGGCGACTCAGGTTCGAGCCCTGGTCGGGGAAGATCCCGCATGCCGTGGAGCAGCTAAGCCCGTGCGCCAGCTGCACTCTACAGCCCGTGAGGCACGACTACTGAGCCCACACGCCTAGAGCCCGTGCTCCGCGACAAGAGAAGCCACCGCGATGAGAAGCCCGTGCACCTCAACGAAGACCCAATGCAGCCAAAAATAAATAAATAAAATAAATAAATTTAAAAAAAAAACAAAAAACTTTAGGGGCTTCCCTGGTGGTGCAGTGGTTGAGTAGTCCGCCTGCCGATGCAGGGGACGCGGGTTCGTGCCCCGGTCTGGGAAGATCCCACATGCTGCGGAGCGGCTGGGCCCATGAGCCTTGGCCGCTGAGCCTGTGCGTCCGGAGCCTGTGCTCTGCAACGGGAGAGGCCACAACAGTGAGAGGCCCGCGTACCGCAAAAAAACCCAAAAAACATTGATTCCACCTGCAATCCCAGGTGAGTAAGAGCCCAGGGTGACACGGCTGTGGCAGCAGGTAGGCTGTGTGGGAGGGCAGGTGATGGAGGTGGGTGGCCCGCCCCTCATTCCAAGGCAGAGCCAGGGTGGCCTCTGGCCCCAACCTGAAGCTGAGAAAGGGGAGTTGACCCCTGTAGGACTCATTTTCTCCTGTTTGTTCAAAGGCTGGGAAACCCTGAGGCTCCTTTTGGTGTTACACCCTGCTCTCCAGCCCTGGGAGGACAGGCTGGATGATGGAAGAAACAGAAGCTTCCACTCCACTTGTGCGTTTGTGGCTACTTAGCAGTGGAGCAGGCGTGTGGTAAACAGCGATTACGGGTAAAGCTGACCATGTTGTTTTTCCCAAGATCAAAACTCCATCTCCCCTCTGTTAACATAAGCCATCAAAAGTTGATCTGTATTTAATTTTCCCTGGGTGGTCCTGGGTTGACATCTTGCCCTTTTGCCTCACCCTAGGAGCTCGGGAACCCAATCTTTTGTTCCATCTGCTTCTAAGACAGCCCGCCTCCCGCTGCTGGCCTGGCGGTTCCAGCCTGGATTCTGTGTTTTGAAACCTCGGCTAATGTTACAGAGAACAAGGGATCCTTACATTTCATGTGAATATTCTGCATGTGTCCTGGCCACATTCGTGCACAATTGGTCTGCATTCATGAGAAAGCTGCAGAGCGGAAGCCAAGCTCAAAATGTGACCTCTCCCTGCTCCCACTTCTTCAAGGCTCCCCTAGACTGGAGATTGTCCTGCTGCTTGAAATGGAATAAGTGAAGCCCATTTTGGTGCGAGCAAAGAGGTTCTGAGGGCTGGCCATCTGGGTTCACAGTGAACGGACCCTGCCCAGTTGGGGACTCTTCCCAGAGGTAGAATTACGGGGGTACGAGTGCGGGTCGAGACAAAGGGTGGCGGTAAAATCTCGGGGAAACCTGAGCTCACCGCGTTTTGAAAGAGCCTTTGCATGCTGGAATTCTTCCCGAAGGCGCTTCTCTTTCTTCAGTAATGAGCACTGACTTCTGGCCAGCCCGCCCCCTCTGAAGAATGTGTTTCTCTGGCACCTGCAAGGCGGGGCTTTCCCAGAAATGGAGAAATGTGCACAGGACCACGTGCTCTGGGACCAGTCACAGTGCACAGGGCGCACGGAGGCCAGGGAGAGGGGCACAGCAAGTTCAAGGGTCCTTCCTACCTGAGCTTCTCAACCTGGACCCATCCTCTCACAGCACAAAGAAACATGCTGCTTTGTTACTTACCTTCTGGCACTCTTAGGCTACGGGACAATAGCTTTTGAAACTTAGCAGTCATTTGAAACGTCCTTTCATTGTCCTTCATGTCCCTGGAAGTCTGAAGTCTGTTCCTGTTGAAAATCCTAAGAAGCCTGGATCCAAATCATAAACACAGCTTGTATGCAGAATTTCTATGATGTGGGCATCTTGAATTCATTACGCCTATGGCTTTATAGGGTATATTTAAAATGTATACACTAAAGTGAATATAAACTTTATGATTCATTTTGCCAAGAAAAGGATGAGAGGAAATTAAAGTTGTGCCTTGGCACACTGACCGTGGTGGAGCCTCAGTCAATGCCGCTGATGTACTTGGATTCCCGTGGTCGGGACAGCGCCCCCTCTTGGGTCAGCCCTTCTTTAAGAGCGTGCTCATTTCTCTGGAGGGCGATGATCTTGTTTTCCAAGGTTTTCGCTCATCAACAGCTGAGAATCTGCTAACACGAAACTACCTCATGGCTTGGAGCAAAATTGTTCACATTTTTCAGGTCTATGGATGAAAGGATACATCTAAAGGTCTGGGACTACCGCTCACCTGTGCGTGGGCATTTATCAATCCTGCCGGAGCCTTCCTGGAGATGGGTTCAGAGATTAACTCATACAGATATGATCATGAAATTCTAGCCTGAGAAAGCTGACTTGAAAAGCTCCGTTTAAGCAACGTTGCTTTTCAGGTGAGGCAGAACTCCCTGACCTTACTAACAGAAGCTCTGATGAAATGCAGGGCAGCCCCAGGTCTCCTTGGCATTCTGTCACCACTTAAAGCCCTTAAAGTCACTTGCAGTCCCTGAGAATGTCTGGATGAAGAAAATGTGCTGACTTAATGGATAAAATAAACCAACATATGTAAAACAATATATAAAAAATATATCAACATATGTAAAACCGATATACATAGAAGGGCAATTGGCACATAATAAATGAAGTATATTCTTTGTTTCAAAATCTGTTTTCCAAAACAATGTGATCTGACCTATTTATCTATCATCATCTAATGAGAGACATTGGATTTGAATCCTGGCCCTGACACTTTTTAGCCATGTAATTTCAGGCAAGTTAAACAACTTGTGCCCTAGGTTTCTTCCTCTGCACAATAAGAATAAGCATAGTACCTTGTAATACTATTTTGAAGTTAATTGAGTGAATAGCAAAACTCTTCAAAGAAAGCCAGCACACAATAAGTGCCCATGAGGGTTAGCTGTTATAACTATTGCATCTGGGAAGATATACACTAAAGTGTTAAAGTAGTATTTCTGAGTGGTAGAATCATGGATGGATGTCTATTTCATGTCCTGTTGAGTAAGTTTAAGCTTCCTCCAGGACACATTTTCTTGGCCTTCATAATCTTTGTGTGCCTAACCCTTGTGCCTTGCTGATAATAGTCACTCAATAAATACTGAATTCAGCTGTTAGGATCACACTGGGTAATCAGCATCTCTTCCAAATATCAGTCTTCATTTTCTCATGTTTTCATAACTATTTAGTAAGTTTCTAGAATAAATTGAGTAAAGTGAGATGAAATAAGGCTTAGGAAATACCAGTCATTGTGAATGTGTTTCTCACAAAATTGTGTGTCTTTTTCAAGACTCCTTGAGGGCTTAGATAATAGGTTCTGGACTTGCCCTCTCAAGTGGGGCCCCTCTGTAAGCCTGCAATGTGTGGTTTGCCATAAAAATAGCAAACTACTAGTTAATCATCTGCATATGTAGCCCATGAACTGGTGGCCCCCTGGGAATGGTAAGTAAATGGGATTTTATGGAAGTCAGACCTCTGGATAGGCAGTGAAACTGGCAGTCAAGGAAAACATAAACAGCAAAAAGCAGGATAATGGGAAAGCATATATGGTATGATTCTCTATGCATGTAAAATTACATATGTAAATTTGTATGTACATATATGTATAGACTGTCTTAAATGTAAGAGGAGGTTATCACTATGTAGTGAAGTTTGGGGTGATTTTTTTTCGCTCTTTGTACTTTTCTATGCAGAAAAATGTGGGCACACATACATATGATATATGAGAAAAAATAACCACCTACTTTCAATTAAGTGCTCATCCATAGGACTGCTCTGTTCAACAGACTTCAAAAATTAACTGTAAGAAAAAAAATTAACTAAGGATATGAAATCTGATGTCTCGTAGGGTCGCCAGACTTAGCAAATTAAAATACAGGATACTCAGTTAAATCTGAAGTTTGATAAACAATGATAAATATATCTCATGCAATTTTGGGACATCTCTTTTCTTCTACTATTCTATAGAAGAAAAGAGTCAATACTCCTACCATTATTTACATTTCTTTTCATTCTTTTTTCTCTAAGTAGTTTTTTTTTTTTTAACATGGCCAAAAATCATACTGTGTGTGTACAGTTTTCATTCATTTACCAAATTTGTATTGACTTCCTACTGTGGATCACGCACTGTGCTAAGCACTGGGAATATCCCAGGAGTAAAACACCATTAACTTTGCTACCACTAAATATAAAATCATTTTTAATTACATGGCTTTTATTTGAAACAATTTAAATGAGTGCATAATCTACATCAGGTTGGTATATTCCATTTACTTAACCAATTTTCTATTGTGGGTTAATTTATTCATTCATTTACATATTGGCTTTTTGCTAGTGTAAATAATACTGCTCTAAATGTCTTTGTGCATCAAGCTTTTCTCAAGTTTTAGCATTATTTTATTTTTAGGCGATATCTAAAAATATTATTTTAATTTTCAGATAGATGGAATTTCATATTAATTTTTATAAAAAGGTTAATCGACTAGAATAATAAAAAGTTTAAGTCTGTATGTCTTGACTACTAATATGTTTGATTACCTTTCCATATATGTGCTGACTAATTTTATTTTCTGGATTGTCTATTTATTTTTAGAGGTAACGTCTTAGTGATTTTTCTTATCTGTTTATGAACTTGTATAAAATGGCTGTTAACTTTGTGTCATATTTTTTATTTACATTTTTCAGCCTGTTGGTGTTTTATTCTTGGTTATTGATTTTATTTTTATTTTTGACCTAGAGCAACTTAACATTGTATCTAGTAAAATCTTTCAGCCTTTGATTCTTTTAAACTGCTTCTCAGTATAGAATGTCATTTTGCTATCCAGATGTTTACTATCTAATTAATTCTATTTTATTATATATTATATTTTAAAATATATTAAAATCTTAAATCATCTGGAACTTATTCTGGTGTAGACTTGTAGTGAATAACTAATAGGATTTTTTCCCCAAATGGCCTACCAAATAACCCCAAAGAAAACTCCATTTTTCTTTATCTTCCCAATTGATTTTTGTGATAACTTTTTATCATATATTTAATTTTCTTATATAATAAAGTTTACCTCGGGACTTTACATACTATTTCTCTGATTTGTTTAGTTGAATACCATTATCACACTTTTCTACTTTATAAAATCTAATAGCCAGGAGATGGAAGCAACCTAAGTGTCCATCATCGGATGAATGGATAAAGAAGATGTGGCACATATATACAATGGAATATTACTCAGCCATAAAAAGAAACGAAATTGAGTTATTTGTAGTGAGGTGGATGGACCTAGAGTCTGTCATACAGAGTGAAGTAAGTCAGAAAGAGAAAAACAAATACTCTATGCTAACACATATATATGGAATCTAAGGGGAAAAAAAAAAGGTCATGAAGAACCTAGGGGTAAGACGGGAATAAAGACACAGACATATTAGAGAATGGACTTGAAGATACGGGGAGGGGGAAGGGTAGGCTGGGACAAAGTGAGAGAGTGGCATGGACATATATACACTACCAAACGTAAAATAGATAGCTAGTGGGAAGCAGCCGCATAGCACAGGGAGAACAGCTCGGTGCTTTGTGACCACCTAGAGGGGTGGGATAGGGAGGATGGGAGGGAGGGAGACGCAAGAGGGAAGAGATATGGGAACATATGTATATGTATAACTGATTCACTTTGTTATAAAGCAGAAACTAACACACAATTGTAAAGCAATTACACTCCAATAAAGATGTTTAAAAAAATCTAATAGCATTGTATTATAAAGCACTGTAGTATTATGAAGTCTATAGAATGCAAGATTATTACAGCTTTACAACACATATATATTTTTTTAAATAAATTTATTTATTTTATTTATTTACGTTTGGCTGCGTTAGGTCTTCATTGCTGCACATGGGCTTTCTCTAGTTGTGGTGAGCAGGGGCTACTCTTCGTTGTGGTGCGCAGGCTTCTCATTGCGATGGCTTCTCTTGTTGTGGAGCACGGGCTCTAGGTGCACGGGCTTCAGTTGTTGTGGCTCGTGGGCTCAGTAGTTGTGGCTCACGGGCTCTAGAGTGCAGGCTCAGTAGTTGTGACGCACGGGCTTAGTTGCTCTGCGGCATGTGGGATCTTCCCGGACCAGGGCTCGAACCCGTGTCCCCTGCATTAGCAGGTGGATTCTTATTTATTTATTTATTTATTTATTTATTTATTTATTTATTTTTGCGGTATGCGGGCCTCTCACTGTTGTGGCCTCTTCTGTTGCGGAACACAGGCTCCAGACGTGCAGGCTCAGTGGCCATGGCTCACGGGCCCAGCCGCTCCACAGCATGTGGGATCTTCCCAGACCGGGGCACGAACACGCGTCCCCTGCATCGGCAGGCGGACTCTCAACCACTGCACTACCAGGGAAGCCCTGTAGGTGGATTCTTAACCACTGGACCACCAGGGAAATCCCTACACTATACTTTTGTGTGTGTGTGTGTGTGTGTGTGTGTGTGTGTGTGTGTGTGTGTGGTACGCGGGCCTCTCACTGCTGTGGCCTCTCCCGTTGCGGAGCACAGGCTCTGGACGCGCAGGCTTAGCGGCCATGGCTCATGGGCCCAGCCGCTCCGCGGCACGTGGGATCCTCCCAGACCGGGGCACGAACCCACGTCCCCTGCATCAGCAGGCGGACTCTCAACCACTGTGCCACCAGGGAAGGGAAGCCCCCTACAATATACTTTTAAGTGTTAGAGTTATTCCCCTAATTTTATGCTCTTCTTTCTAAAAAAAAAAAAGATTAAATTCTACAAAACTTCCATTGAGATTTGAGTTGAAATAGCATGAAAGCTATACATTAATTTGATAACAAGGAACATTTCTCCACCCAGGGGCATGGGATTTCTCCACTTATCTAATTCTGCTCCTATGTGTCAACAAAATCTTATACCTCCCTCATTTTACCTTTCTCTTATGGAGGTTATACCAGGGTTTCTCCTGTCTTTCAAGACTGACTCCCCCTAGATCCACCCCGATCTAGCCAGCTCAGCTCTGCTTTTGGCTGTTTTATATATTGCCTCTAAGTACTCTTTCAGTTAAATAAAGGGTTCTGTGGTTTAACATGATTTGAAAAATTACTACTCAGTCTGTTAAAATTCTGAAAGTCTTGGTTCTGTTACCTTGTAAATGCCTGGTGCTTTCTTGCCTCTGCCTTTGCTAGGACTGTTCTTCCCACCTGAAGAGGACTCCCCTACGGATTTGAGCCGAGCCGTTCCTTCCAATCCAGCTCAGGCTCCCCTCTCGCTCCCCTCCAGGGCTGATAGGCACTTAGTCATATACAGACAGTCCCTGACTAACGATGGCTCCACTTACCATCTTTCGACTTTACAATGATGCGAAAGCAATGCGCATAAAGTGGAAACTGTACTTTGAATTAAAAAAATTTTTTTAATTTATTTTTCGCTGCTTTGGGTCTTCGTTGCTGTGCGTGGGCTTTCTCTACTTGTGGCGAGCGGGGGTTACTCTTCGTTGCGGTGCATGGGCTTCTCTTTGCGGTGGCTTCTCTTGTTGCAGAGCACGGGCTCTAGGTGCACAGGCTTCGGTAGTTGTGGTGTGTGGGCTTAGTTGCTCCACGGCATGTGGGATCTTCCCGGACCAGGATTCAAACCCGTGTCCCCTGTGTCAGCAGGCAGATTCTTAACCACTGTGCCACCAGGGAAGCCCTACAATTAAGTTCTTATATTAGAGTGAATGAGAAGGCGTGAATTTGAAGAATTACTCACAGGACAATAAACCAGTGTACTCTCACCTTATAGTTGTGTGAAAATCTGCTTGTGATCACACTCACACAGTCTCTAAACATTAGAAAATGTGTGAGGAATTGCCCCTTTGTGGGGAGGGGTGGCAGCTGTAGAGGCCAAAGAAGATTTTGTTTGCCTGTTTATTTATGCCAACTAGGTTTTCCTCTGATTAAGACAGCACAAACGAAGAGGGATTTGTGTTTTGGGGTAAAGCCAAGACATTCTGAATAAATGTTTCTTTAAGAGGGGGACTTAGCATCCTGAAACTTTGGCCAAAAATCCAAAAAAGGAGTGGAACCAAGTGCTGTGGGGCTGGAACAGGGCTGGGGCTGGAGGTTCTGCTCATAGCAAACCTCTCCTGAATGTATTTTTTCTGTTCCTGGCATAATATATATATATCTAGGAGAAGAATCTTTCCTGAGGGTCTGTTCCATGTCAGGTGCTGTCTGAAGCACTCCCTAGCCAAGCGTCAGTACACAACCTCTATTTGACACCTACCAGGGATAACGCATTATAGGAAAAGTCTATAATCCCGCGGTCTTGCTCCTTCTTTGCTGATCCCTTCAGCCCCATTGATTTAGGCATTCATTTCCTGAACACAGAAAAGGAAAGAGCTTGATACTTTTTTGCCCCTTCTCCACCTCACAATAGCACTGAAGCACTGCAATTCTAGAGAGCCAGTAGCTTCCTAGGGCTGCCCAACAAAGTAACAAACTGGATGACTTAAAATAACAGAAATTATTGTTTCACAGTCCTAAAGGTTAGAAATCTGCAATCACAATTTTGGCTACGTTCTCTCTGAAACCTGCAGGGGAGAATCCTTCCTTCTCTCTCCTCTACCTTCCAGGATGAACAGCCATCTTTGGCATTCCTTGGCTTGTAGATGCCTCGCTCTGCTCTCTGTCTCTGTGGTCACATGGCCATCTCCTCCCTTTGTATCTCTGTCTCGGTGTCTCTCTTTTTTTAAAAATTTATTTTATTTTACTTTTAAAAATTTTAGGGACTTCCCTGGTGGTCCAGTGGTTAAGAATCCACCTTCCAGTGCAGGAGACACAAGTTCGATCCCTGGTCGGGGAACTAAGATCCCACATGCCGCGGGACAACTAAGCCTGCGCACTCTAGAGCCCCCGTACCGCAACAAAAGATCCCATATGCCGCAACCAAGACCCGACACAGCCAAATAAATAAATATTAAATGTTGTGTTAATTTCTGCTGTACAGCAAAGTGATTCAGTTATGCATATACATTCTTTTTCATATTCTTTTCCATTATTGTTTATCACAGGATATTGAATATAATTCCCTGTGCTCTACAGTAGGACCTTGCTGTTTATCTCGGTGTCTCTTTTTATAAAAACACCAGCTGTATTGGACTAAGAGCCTACTCTTACTTCGCTATGACCTCCTTTTAACTAATTACAACTGCCATGGCCTTATTTTCAAAGAAGGTCAAATTTTGAGGTGCTGGGGGTTAGGACTTGATATTTCTGGGGGACACAATTCAACCCATAACAGAGACCATCACATCTCACCAATTCCTTTTACAACTGTTTGTCTCCAAGGGAAGTTAGAATCTCAGAGGTTGAGTTGGAGAGTAAACTTGTAGGAAATGGTGCATTACTACGCTTGGTACTTTTTTTTTTTTTTTTGCTGTACATGGGCCTCTCACCGTTACGGCCTCTCCCGCCGGGGAGCACAGGCTCTGGATGCACAGGCCCAGCGGCCACAGCCCACGGGCCCAGCCGCCCCACGGCATGTGGGACCCTCCCGGACGGGGGCACGAACCTGTGTCCCCTGCATCGGCAGGCGGACACCCAACCACTGCACCACCAGGGAAGCCCTACTCTTGGTACTTTGGAAACCCATCTTCCTCTAGATTAGGCTGAAAGGAATTTTTGGATTATAGAGCTGAAAGAAGAATGAACCAATTAGACTGTGAGAGGTCAGCAATCCAGTTTGGCCCCAGAAGCTTCTGGAACAAGGGGCTATAGAGGAGCAGGGTTTCTTTCATTCTCTTCTTTGGGCTTCATTCTCTCCATCGAAAGGATTGCTCCTAATGGCAGGTAACATGGCTGCTGTCTGGTCCAGAGTTTTACCCTTAAGCTCTCTAGCACTAGAAAGGACTGCCTTCAAGTCTGGATCTCAGGGTCAGACACCCTGCAGGAGACAGACAGCAGCCCATGGGGACAAGGGTGCCTAGCCATGGACCAATGAACTTGTGAACTTTGACTGGTGGGATGGGGTCCCTATAAACACAAGGCAGTTCCTGTAGTAGCCATGTAGATGTGGACAAGTGGAGAATGGAACCGAACAGACAATATTACAGATGTCCACTATAAAAAGATAATTCAGGAGAGGAAAATCCAATTTTCATGTAAATTATCCAGATGGGTTCCAATGCTGGTTCATATTCACCAGAGAAATTACTCTGTTCTCTATTTCATGTCATTTAGTAGATCAGGTTCCTATCTGTGCCCCAGGGCAACGACCCATGACATTTACGATATTTGAATTCAAAGAGTAATTTCAGATTAATCTGAAAATTGATTAGGTCATATGTCTTTGTATACATGATTTTTGTCCTTTTGTGGTAGGGGGTGGAGTCTTAATATCTATTTATGGATCCAAGATTTATTTGTAAAAACAGTCTTTCAAGTCAATTAGTAACATTCACTAGAGTTTAAAAGTGATCATTTTTGGAGTCCATATTTTAGCAAAGATGTCTTTCCTTTAATTTTGTTTAAAGCATTTAACTGTCAGAAATAAGCAACTATGCAACTGTTAATTCACTCCAGGGCTATAAAGAGCACATTAAATGTACTTACCTCCTTCTAGATTATCAGTACTGATTGTTTGGCTAAAAGGTAAAAGCAAGTTTTACCCGCCTCTGCTAAACTACAGAGACCAGCGATTACGGGAGCAGGCTCTTTTTCCTACCAAGGTCAAATTCTCAAGGCCATAAGTGACAGATGGCTCTAGTGAGCACCATGCCTGAATCCCAGCTGCTGAAGGGACATTTGCACCTGGATCCAAGTGGGCACCTCACACCCAGCTTGTGCAAAAGCAACGTAACCCTTTGCCTTCTCCAGGACTCCCTTCCTCAAGTGGCATTACTGTCTTCTTTGTGGATCAAGTGCAGGGCCGAGACAACTCTGTCCCCTTGTCCCTGCCTTCTGTGAGTCACCAGAATTTGATCCACGGTACTGCCTATGTCAGTTGTTCTCAAACTTGGCTGAGTGTCAGAATCCCTTGAGGGAACTTTAAATGAATTCAGATTTGAGGTCCTATTTCTGGAGGTTCTGAGTCAGTAGATCTAGAAGTAGCCTGAAGATCTGCACTTAAAGTACCTTTCCCATGTGATCAGGGGACTACCAAGATTTAGGAGTCAAGGTCCTAAATACCTCCCTTCCCACTGCTGCTACCCTAGATCAGGCCCCACGGCCTCTAGCCCCACATCGACATCCAGATCCATCCTCTAACCCAGTCAACCACGGCAACATGTGCATTTGAATGCCTGCTTTTCCCAGACACTTTGCCAATCAGTGGAAGTACAAAGATGAATCAAACATACCCTTCCTCTCAGGACAACTCTTTACTGAGGGAGATAATGCAGGAAACCACATTCTGTTCATGAGATAGGTGCTCTAACCAGGAGAATAGGAAGTACCCTGAGGACCCCAAAGTGGGACTGGTTAAGTCAACCTTAGAAGGTCTCAGAAAGCTTCCCAGAGGAAGTGATGCTGAATTTAGGATAAAGATGAGTTTATCAGACGGAGAGGGAACAGGGAGAGGACATTCCAGACAGCGTAAGCAGGGGAATAACACGGCTAGACTGGTGTTTTAGATTTATTTCCAGACTTATGTTTTGGAATCACACTTCAGAACCTCCTCCAGGCCTGTTTGAAAGCTCTGGGAGGTTCTCCACTGTCTTGGGCACCAATTCCTAACTCTGTGGTCTTGTATTCAAGGTCTTTGGTGACCCAATCATCTCTCCATCACTATCACCTCTCCTCACCTCCTTTCCTGTGCTCTGGTCACAATGGATGATTGGCTTTTCTTTTAAAAAGCTGTGATCTTGGGAATTCCCTGGTGATCCAGTGGTTAGGACTCCAGTGCTTCCTCTGCAGGGGGCCCGGGTTCGATCCCTGCTCAAGGAACTAAGATTCCACAAGCTGCACAGCGTTGCCAAAAACAAAAATAGATAAATAAAATAAAAAGCTGTGATCTCACCTCCCTAAGACGGTGCCCATCCCTCATCTTGTGGTTCTCCTCCTGTCCTGTTCTTCTGCCTTTATTGCTTTGCCCATTCTCATTTTTTTTTTTTTTTTTTTTTTTTTTTTTTTTGCGGTACGCGGGCCTCTCATTGTTGTGGCCTCTCCCGTTGCGGAGCACAGGCTCTGGACACGCAGGCTCAGCGGCCATGGCTCACGGGCCCAGCCGCTCCGTGGCATGTGGGATCTTCCCGGACCGGGGCACGAACCTGTGTCCCCTGCATCGGCAGGCGGACTCTCAACCACTGCGCCACCAGGGAAGCCCCCCCTCTCATTTTTAACAGTTCATTTCTTCACCTAGTTCATTTCAAGAGACAAATGGACAGAGGCCAGACTAGAGTCTAAAACGAGAACTCTGACCCACCACCTGTAGCAACCTGCTCAGGAAACCAACCCCTTGTCTGCAATAAATAGACCAGGAAGCCACCCTGCTATAAGTCAGACTTGTAGGAAACCAAACTGCTATCTCTAGTGACAATTCAGGGACCTAAATAATAACTTCTGTAACAATAGGCCCCAAATGGCCAGGACTTAACTAATAATTGACAGCTTCCTTCATTTTTGTCCCACTTCCAGCTTAGGACCAGCCGCAGAGAGCCAAGTATGTACTCCTAGCCGACCGCATGCATGTCCTGCTTCTAGTTAGCCGCCTCCAACTTCCTTGGAATCACGGCCTCCACCAGGGCACACCTGAAGCCTTCCCACTCCTCTGCCTGCCTGCCTGAGTCTCTGCCGAATGCAAGTGACGGTGGCCGGCTCCTGTGCCATAGCAAGCTCTTAATAAATAGACTTTGCTTTTCTCATTTGGTTGGTGTTCATTTATTTCCACAATTTGTGAAACTGTTAAAAAAAACCCACATGAAATGATTGTATCACTGGTCCCAATTTTTGTTATATTCAAAGAAATGCCTGTTTATTTCTTTCCTTTTTAAAATCAGTTCCTTAACTTGCACAGAAAATGACTAATCTTCACACTAGTCTATAGAGAAATGGTCAGCCTCCCCAGGTCATTATGGGAATCTTCTAGCCCATTTTGCCACAGCTATGTTCTTCCTGGCAGGAGGCAAAGACCTTGTAGTCAGCATTTTCTAGCCCCTTAGGCAGCCTCTTGGCCAGCCTCCTAAGGGCTTGTCCTGTCATTTCCTTCTGCTCTCTTTTACCCTTAAATATCTGATCCCCTGAAATAACCTCAATTTCCCAAGACTTCCAGAAACCCCAATTAAACAGTACAGCCTGCCAACCTGATAGAGCTATCCTGGTAGGACAAGGTTCTAGACAATGAATTATTTTATCCTAAAGCAGAATTCTCAAAAGCTTCAGTGGCTTTTCCACTGATACAGAATAACATCCAGATTTGTGAGCCTATCAACCAATATGGCCTCATTTCCAGCCACTATTCTCCCACCAGGATCCTGTGCTCCAGGAATGTTAAACTACCTGACCCCAGGGCATGCCTCCTGCCTGCTTGCCTTTGCTCTCCTGGTTTCTCCCGCTCAAGATGCCCTTCTACTCGCCTCATCTGGGTAGACGGCCACATCTCTCATTCCTCAAGTCTGGCACCAGCAGTGGGAAGACCAAGGGAGGGGAGTCACTCTGTGCTTCATTACTTCCCAGCTGTGGGATGCTGGCATGCTGCTTCACCTTTCTGAGTCTGTTTTATCATCTGTAAACCAGGTTTAATAATAATTACCAAATGGGTCTGAGGATTTAAAGAGAAAAATGCTTATTAAAACATTCCCAGCTTAATGTTCTCTTTCTTGACATGGGTGGTTACACAGGCATTAGCTTTGTGACAATTCATTGAACTGTATATTTATGTTTGTGTGCTTTTCTATGTGTGTTGACGTCAGTGAAAAAGAAATAACTGTCTTGGGCTTCCCTGGTGGCACAGTGGTTGAGAGTCTGCCTGCCGATGCAGGGGACACGGGTTCGTGCCCCGGTCCGGGAAGACCCCACATGTCGCGGAGCGTCTGGGCCCGTGGGCCATGGCCGCTGGGCCTGCGTGTCCGGAGCCTGTGCTCCGCAACGGGAGAGGCCACAACAGTGAGAGGCCTGCGTACAGAAAAAAAAAAAAAAAAAAAAAGAAAGAAATAACTGTCTAGTTCAGCTTAGTAGAGTCTTGATAAATATTATAAATATTGGTTGTCTTTCCCCTTTCTCTTTTCTTGCTGGAAGACAGGTGACCCAGAGTTAGGATGGATGGTTAATGCAGGAATGACAGACCAAGGTTTGCAAGGGTCGAAATGTGCTGCATTGAAGAAATGAGAGAAGTAAGAGGAAATTTAATAGGAATCAATATTCAGCATGTTCAGACGGAAACAGTGCGGTAACGAGTGGGAAATGTGCTTTAAGAGGAATTGTTATGAAAAAGCTCAGAGATTTCAGCTGGCTGCAAACTTGAGCTGAGTCAACAGTCTAGCTTGGTCACTAAGCTCTATGTCCCTCTGCAAAACAAATAAGCAAACAAAACCCAAGCCAACCAGAACAAAACAGAAATCTCGACGCAATTTTGGGTTCCAATAGACGTGTAATACTCAGACCTTAGGAGGTAAATGGACTCATTGACTCCTGTACCTGTCAGTCCACACCTGTATTGTGTGCTTTCCATTATGAAAGCCTATTCTTTCTTTTTTTTTTTTTGTGGTCACACCGTGCAGCTTGTGGGATCTTAGTTCCCTGACCAGGGATTGAACTCGGGCCCTCAGCAGTGAGAGCATGGAGTCCTAACCACTGGACCACAAGGGAATTCCCTTTGAAAGCCTGTTCTTAAGATGGGTCTATACCAACGACCAGGTACAGAGTTCTATGGCTATGATGCTAAGAGGGGCCTAAAACCATGTTATGTGAAGATCTGGAGAATTAGCCTTAAGAAAATATTTGGAGGCAGACCTGCACGGCTTAATATATGTAAAAGGATTTTGTCAAGAGTGATTGGTTTTACAGCCTGCCAGGGTAGGGGACACCGGTTCGAGCCCTGGTCCGGGAAGACCCCACATGCCGCAGAGCAACTAAGCCCATGCAGCACAACTACTGAGCCTGTGCTCTAGAGCCCGCGAGCCACAACTACTGAGCCTGTGTGCCACAACTACTGAAGCCCACGCACCTAGGGCCCGTGTTCTGCAACAAGAGAAGCCACCACAGTGAGAAGCCCGCACACCGCAACGAAGAGTGGCCCCCACTCGCCGCAACTAGAGAAAGCCTGCACGCAGCAACGAAGACCCAATGCAGCCATAAATAAATAAATAAATAAATAAATATATTTATTTATTTTTTAAAAAGTCTGAAAAAAGAGAGAAAATTTAAAACAGTGTTTCTTAAAAAGAAAGGAAAGGAGTGATTGGATTTATTCTATGTAGTTTCCTAAGGCAAAACTGGAATCAATAGGTGAAAGTCTAGAGGCAGATTTTGGATCATATTAAGGAAAGAGGTCACTCATGACTGAGGCAAGCTGAAAATAGAATGGATTGTCTGTCTGTCATTGGCGGTGTTTAAACAGAGTCTTTGTGGTTATACATCATGGCCAAATCCATGCAATATCCATGACCATTCATAGCATCTGAATCCTTACTACTCAGATAACAATAACATAGGTAGACCTGCCTTACGGGCTTATGTCCGGACATTCGGATATCCGTGGACCTCTGCAGCCACCTCACGGTGACAGTCTCATTGCCAGATGCTCTGGTCCTTGGTGCCTCCCCCAGCATTGCCCATGGCTGCCGAACCCCTGGGAGAAACCTATGCCAGTTTTCTCCCTCTCCTTCCTGTCCTGATTTCAGGCCCAGTAGAGCCCAGGACTCAGAGTTTGGGAGGTCTCTGAGGTCTGGGGTCAAGGTCAGGGAGTTACCAGAACTCTGCCTTTGCTTACAGTAGGAATCAATAAGCTTTGGGAGCTCTAGCCAGAATATATGGAAAAAGGGACTCTAAGTTGCAAATAACTCACCTGCAAATGAACTTCTGGAACATGATCATTTGTGAGTTCAGGGACAGCCTGTGTTTGACACTAAAGCCCAGTTTATAGATAAGGTTATAACATTTGCAGCATATTGTAACATTCAACAGTTCAGAAACACGCTAAAAGAGCTCATAAAGCAACTCATTTTTCCTCCCACTGAAACTCAGGAATGTCCTTTGAGGACATTTGCTGAGATAGTGAATGATTTGCTTTTCAAAAAACTGTAAATCAGGACCTCCATGTGATTCTCGCACAAGAGCAGCTGATCATGTGCAGGGCTTCTCTGGGTGCCTGATTCTCCTTGGGGGGAAGCAAGGCAACGCCTGCTTAGGCTGAGACCCAGATCCAGAGAGGGAGGGTATGAAGAAGTTCTCCCCCAGAAAAGCAAGTACGACTTGGTCCTCCCTCCTTAAAGAGCCAGCAAGAGCTTGAGTTCTTAAGTCCCTACAAGCCACTGTGTCCTTGATCCAGTGTGTGCCTCTGCGTGCTCATCTCCCTGCACCCCACCTCAGCCACACAGCTCGACTTCATTTCTTTACATATTGGAGTTCCACATAATATAGCTTTTTTTTTTTTTTTTTTTTTTTTTTTTTGCCGTACGCGGGCCTCTCACTGCCGTGGCCTTTCCCGTTGCGGAGCACAGGCTCAGGACACGCAGGCCCTGCAGCCATGGCTCACGGGCCCAGTCACTCCACGGCATGTGAGATCCTCCCAGACCGGGGCACGAACCCGTGTCCCCTGCATAGGCAGGCAGACTCTCAACCACTGCGCCACCAGGGAAGCCCTGCATTTTTTTAATCAATATTTTTTTATTGGAGTATAGTTGATTTACAATGTTGTGTTAATTTCTGCTGTACAGCAAAGTGATTTAGTTATACATATATATACATTCTAATATCATGTGGTATTTGTCTTTCTCTTTCTGACTTACTTCACTTAGTATGATAATCTCTAGTTGCATCCATGTTGCTGCAAATGGCATTATTTCATTCTTTTTTTATGGCTGAGTCATATTCCATTGTATATATGTACCACATCTTCTTTATCCATTCATCTGTCCATGGACATCTAGTTTGTTTCCATGTCTTGAGAATTGTGAATAGTGCTGCTACGAACATAGGGGTGCATGTATCTTTTTGAATTAGAGTTTTGTCTGGATATATGCCCAGGAGTGGGATTGCTGGATCATATGGTAACTCTATTTTTAGTTTTCTGTGGAATCTCCATACTGTTTTCCACAGTGGCTGCACCAACTTACATTCCCACTAACAGTGTAGGAGAAAATAGCTAATGTGTGAATAGCTAATGTGAAAATAGCTAATGTGAAAATAGCTAATGCTAATGTGTGTGTGTGTGTGTGTGCGTGCACGTGTAGCAATTTGAAAACCACTCTTTATGGTCTGGAAGAACATTGCAGTGGGTTGAATGGTGACCCCCTCCAAGAGATATGCCCTTGCTTTCACCCCTGGAACCTGTGATGTGAACTTATTTGGAAAAAAGCATCTTATCAGATGTAATTAAGAATCTGGAGCTGAGATCATCCTGGATTATCTGGGTGGGCTCTAAATCCAATGACAACTGTCCTTATAAGAGACAGCAGAGGAGACACAGACACAGAGGAAGGAGGAGAAAGCCACATGAAGACAGAGGCAGAGACAGGAGTGATGCAGCCACAAGCCAAGGGATGCCTGACCCCCAGAAGCTGGAAGAGACAAGGAACAGATTCTCCCCTGGAGTCTTCAGAGGGAGCCTGGCCCTGCTGACCCCTTGATTTTGGACTTCTGGCTTCCAGGATTGAGAGGTTAAATTTCTGTTGTTTCAAGCCTCCAAGTTTGTGGTAACCTGTTGCAGCGGTCACAGGAAACTAGTTAGAATCATCACGAGGCATCTGAGTATATCTGAGGGAGGGGAGTGCTGAATCCTCGCATTACTAATCCTTAGACCTACCCATGCTTGGTGTACACCTGTGATTTCAGCCCCATGTTAAAAGGAACATTATGATTCTACTGCTGGGAGTCTATCCTGAGGAAATAACTAAGAAAACATGCAAGGATTTAATGCTAAATATATTCACCCCAGTGCTGTTTGGAATAAAGGAAAGTTGGAAACAACCTGACTGCCTTGGAGGGGATCAATAAATTATGGTGCAGACATACAAAAGAATCCTACGTAACTATTAAAATAACATTACAGAAATGTAACTATTGATGTGGAAAGATGTTACCAATTTTCTTGTATAAAAATACATTATGGGGCTTCCCTGGTGGCATAGTCGTTAAGAATCCGCCTGCCAATGCAGGGGACATGGGTTCGAGCCCTGGTCCGGGAAGATCCCACATGCTGTGGAGCAACTAAGCCCGTGCACCACAACTACTGAGCCTGCACTGTGGAGCCCACGAGCCACAACTACTGATGCCCACGAGCCACAACTACTGAAGCCTGTGCACCTAGAGCCCAAGCTCCGTAACAAGAGAAGCCTGCACACTGCAACGAAGAGTAGCCCCTGCTCGCCGCAGCTAGAGAAAGCCCGCGCACAACAATGAAGATCCAACACAGCCAAAAATAAATAAATAAAATAAATAAATTTATTTTAAAAAATACATTATGGTGTGATCTCATTAAAAAATACATAGATGCCTGTATTATGTATATATACACAGAAAAATCTGGAAGGGAATGTCAACAGTGGTTTTCCTTGAGAAAGTGGGTGTTTTAGGTTCTTTTGCTTCTCTATGTTGTCTGTAATTAATACGTAATTTATAACAATAGTGAAAAGTATTTGTGAGAATAATACTAATAATAAGCAGTGAAAGACATTTCATTTGGGGGAAGAAGAAAGCCCGAGACTTGTCATCAGCCACATGGGGGTGTCAGGGGGAGTGTTATTTTGCCACGTGGAGACTTGGGCCTGGGAAGGGGTCCGTCCAGCACCAGGACAGCCCTTACTCCTGGGAGGTCAGAAATTGATGCTGGCAGTTAGGGTGCGAGGAGTAAGCTAATAAGCAGAAGACGCTAAATTAGACAACTGCAGGACTTCTCAGAGCCTTCGGCACACTCATGCCATGGCAAATCTCCACGAAGCAGAGGGGGATAGAATTTCCCTCCCACCTTATTTGATCACTGAGCTAGGAACATATGATAGTACTCCTCTTCTGAGAAACACAGCTGGGGAAATTTTGGAATACTACCTGACATGCACCAGTTCAATTAAGTGAGAAGCATAAACCAGCCAGATAAGAAATGGGGCAGGAGGGTTCAGTTCCTAGATTGCTGAGAAAGACAGGCTGCTCCCCGGGAGCCATCAACGGAACACAAGCAGTGTCCTAAGATAGTATTAAAAGTCTGGCAAATAAGGATGAGGGGACTGGAGTGGACTGGCCACTCGTGGCCGTTTGGGCTCTGCATTGGAGAAGGAATGTAGACATTTTGGAGAAGGTCCTGAGGATAGAGGCCATCAGCAATTACAGGAGGCGATTATGTTATGTGAGGGGGGAAGCCAAAAGGAATGAAAGCATCGACAGGCTTCAGCCCAACATGATCTGAGTCCAAGTACTGGTGTACAGAAGAGGAGCCTGCCAGCAGCTGCCTTCCTGGAGCTGACCGCTGGGGAGACAGCCAGCCCTTTCCTGAAAAAGGAGGCAAGTGTTCAGCTCCACCTGGAGAAGCTGTTCCCAGGCGGCTGCCTCCCCGTCAGGCTGACTTACCTGGCCTTCCCTGTCCCGTGTGTGTCGACGACACACGCGTACCTCATTTTACTGCGCTTTGCTTTATTGCATTTTGTGCAGATTGAAGGTCTGTGGCAACCCTGCATCGAGCAAGTCTATTGGTGCCATTTTTCCAAGAGCATTTGCTCTTTCTTTGTCTCTGTGTCACGTGTTGGCAATTCTCGCAATATTCAACCTTTTTCATAATTATTATATGTGTTACAGTAGTGATCTGTGATCAGTGATCTTTGATGTCGCTGAAGGCTCAGATGATGGTTAGCATTTTTTAGCAATAAAGTATTTTTCAGTGAAGGCACGTACATTGTTTTTTTAGAGACAATCCTATTGCACACTTAAATAGATGACGGTACAGTGTAAACATCACTTTTCTGTGCACCGGGAGACCAAAAAATTCGTGGGGCTCCCTTTACTGTGATATTAGCTTTATTGCAGTGGTGTGGAGCTGAACCCACAATGTTTCCGAGGCCTGCCTGTCATTCTAAGTCTGGCTTTTCTTTTTCTAAATTCTTTTCTTTCCCCCCCAAAATGAGCCTTTAGGAACCCAGAGGCATGGGCTCTATTTGCAGCTCGCTCTCAGGCTCTCCCGGGCAGAGGGCAGCGGGGGCTCGGTGTCCAGCCCTGACATGTACAGGATGCAGGAGGCCCGGGAACAACAGGAATGCAAGGGAACATCCTGCATGGGGGCGACACTCCTGGAATTTCCCTTCCTGCCCTCTCTGCTCCGGGCAGAGGCCTGGCTCTTGTTGCTTTCCTCCTTCCTGTTGTCCTTCCCTCTGCTCAGTACATGTCATTCAGCGTGAGGGCAGCCGAGGTGCCTCTGCGCAGGTGGTATTTAGCTCTTTATAGCTCTTAGTTTAATGTTCTCTCCAAGCCCCCCGGGGCCGAGGTCCACTTCTGCCCGGATACCCAAGGCAGTCCCGCCCCAGAGCAGACCTGCTGTCCTCCCGCTCCCCTCCCCCCACCTCACTCAAGGCTCCTGTGGTTTCCATCCTTCATCTGCAGGAAAACTACCTGGGCAGCTTGTTAACCCTAAAGTTTCCGGGCTCCTTACCCTGAGACTCTGATAGTGGGGGTCTAGGTTAACGTGAATCTGCATTCGTTAAAACAAAACAAAACCCAAGTGATGTGTGATGGAGACCCACTGACAGCAGGTGGTCAGCTACACACGGCACAGCTGGACTCTTCACTCTCTCTCCCCCCAGGTCTAATCGCAATCCTATTTTTAAAAAAATTATTTATTTAATTTATTTATTTTTGGCTGCATTGGGTCTTCGTTGCTGCGCACGGACTTTCTCTAGTTGCAGCGAGCGGGGGCTACGCTTCGTTGCAGTGAGCGGGCTTCTCATTGCGGTGGCTTCTCGTTGTGGAGCAGGGGCTCTAGGTGCATGGGCTTCAGTAGTTGTGGCACGCAGCCTCAGTAGTTGTGGCTCGCAGGCTCTAGAGCACAGGCTCAGTAGTTGTGGTGCACGGGCTTAGTTGGTCCGCGGCATGTGGGATCTTCCCGGAGCAGGGCTCGAAACTGTGTCCCCTGAATTGGCAGGCGGATTCTTAACTGCTGCGCCACCAGGGAAGTCCCTTGCAATCCTATTTATTTTATCATCTTAACGTTTCTCAAGTATGTCCTCTTTTCTTCATTTCCAATGCAACTGGATGGATAAAGGCCAAATCCTTAGTCTATATTACGTCTGTATAATTGCCTGAGTGAGTGACTTTAGTGAGTGGCAGGGACACTATTAATAATTACGCCAAGAAATAGGCGAGACCTGGCCAAGCTGGATGTGTACAAGCCCTCTGCGATCTGGCCCCTCCTTACCTCTCTGGCGTCCCCTAAAGACTCTCTTCCTGGGACCCCCAGCCTTCCCCACTCCCGCGGATGCCAGGCTCCCTGTACTACCTGAAATTCCTCACTGTTCCTTCTTCTCTCTTTTACCTCCAGGGCCTTGATCTGGCTGCTCTCTGCCGTCTTCACACAGCTAAGTTCCCCTTTTCGGCCCTCAGCTTAGGTGTTATGTCCTTGTGAAACTTTCCCGGACCACAACTCTGCCCCTCAAGGTTGGGTTAGGGCACCCACCACATGCTCCTATAGTGTGCTGCTGTGTACAGCCAACTGTGGCCCTGCTTTCCATAACTGTCTGTACTGGTCTATCCTCCCAGGAGTCTGGAAGCTCCTTTAAGACAGGGACTCGATTTTGTTCTTTACTAGTTAGGGCTTAACTTGTTTAGTAGGAGGGCAAGACAATCACTCAACAAGTTTGGCTCAGAAAACAAAGTACACGATACCATTTATTACTCCCCCAAATTTGTTCAGCACTTACTGGGCATGCACTACGGGTATCTTGCTGGGTGCTGGGCACACAGATAAAGAAGGTCCCTGTCCTCACCCAGTTCCCTCTCCAATCCAAAGTCATTTCTCTCTTGAGAATGACTGGGCATTTCCTGGCGGACCACTGGTTAGAACTCCAAGCTTCCACTGCATGGGGCACAGGTTCTATCCCTGGTCAGGGAACTAAGATTCCTGACAGCGTGGCCAAAACCACCCCCCAAAAAACAAACAAACAAACAAAAAACAAAGTCATTCTCTCAAACACA
Source organism: Mesoplodon mirus (assembly GCF_964341445.2). Taxonomy (NCBI): domain Eukaryota; kingdom Metazoa; phylum Chordata; class Mammalia; order Artiodactyla; family Ziphiidae; genus Mesoplodon; species Mesoplodon mirus. Next base: position 15,102,244 of record NC_138986.1, read on the forward strand.
TTTGCATTTTAAAGGAGTTTTTTCTGTGCAACCCTTGTCTTGATTGGAATTTCACCAGCTTTAATTTCCAGATTAAAGGGTGTAACTGAGTCACTTAAGACCCCTTCCAAGTGTGAAACATTTTTTTCCTTGTTGGCTAAACAAAATGGCCATAACAAAAAAGATAAGCATGGTGCCTCTGTTGCCTGAGGGCCGTCAAGTCTGTGTCCTTCACCTTCTGGACAAGTTACTTACACTCTCCGTGCTTCAGTTTCCACATCAGTAAAATGGGGATGAATAACTGTGCCTGGCACATAGTAAGTGCTCAATAAATATTACTATCAATAGATGGTGTGGTCCAAGGGCTGCATCTTTAACTAGGGATGGGCATGGCAGGGTCCCAAACATGTGAAGCGGACAGTCAGGGTCACCAGGAAACTGCAGCATAGTGTGCAAGCCACTCCTCATCTCTGTTCAGCTGTTGTAGAGAAACATCTGGAGGGTTAGGGCCAGCTGGAAACAGCTTTAGGCTTGGACAACAGCCACTCTCAAGTTTTGTCCCAACCAGAGCAATCTTGGCACTCAACTAGGGACAAAATAAATACAGATATAGCACGAGAGGCCGGGCATCGTGGGGAGAGCAGTGCAAGGAACACAGAGGACCCTTTTCATGTGAGATTTTCCCAAAGATTAAAGGAAACTTGATTAAAATTTCTTTTGGGGGCCCTTGATATCAGCTGCCTGTCACTGTCAATCAAGAGTGACTAGTTGGGGCTTCCCTGGTGGCACAGTGGTTGGGAGTCCGCCTGCCGATGCAGGGGGCGCGGGTTCGTGCCCCGGTCTGGGAGGATCCCACATGCTGCGAAGCGGCTGGGCCCGTGAGCCATGGCCGCTGAGCCTGCGTGTCCGGAGCCTGTGCTCCGCAACGGGAGAGGCCACAGCGGTGGGAGGCCCGCGTACCGCAAAAAAAAAAAAAAAGAGTGACCAGTTGGTTAGTAGTGCTTGGTATGCATTACTTTCACACCCAGAGCAAGAATAATTTTGACAGTAGGAGCTCCATTTAGTGGATGAGCAAAGTAGAGAATATTGCTACTGGAGCTGAATTTGTCCAAATGCCCCCATTAACTGTCAGTTGGGTTTAATTCAACCTGAATCTCTCCTGTTGGGGGAGGAACTTTCCAGTTGGGGAGGCACATTCACCAAGTGCCAGGTGAGGGCTAGTGATCAAAGGCAGACAACAGACCCTGAGCATCTGCCGGGTATATTTCTGACTTTTCAAACCCCTGTGATTCAGGAGCTTCTCTTACCCAAGGCTCCTCCCTGACCTCCTCGCCATGATCAGAGTGGCCAGTTGTTTTTTTTTTTTTCCGGTACGCAGGCCTCTCACTGTTGCGGCCTCTCCCGTTGCGGAGCACAGGCTCCCGACGCGCAGGCCCAGCGGCCGTGGCTCACGGGCCCAGCCACTCCGCGGCATGTGGGATCTTCCCGGACTGGGGCACGAACCCGCGTCCCCTGCATCGGCAGGCGGACTCTCAACCACTGCGCCACCAGGGAAGCCCCAGAGTGGCCAGTTTTGAAGGGAGAGGGCATCAGTCTGATTCATTTTCCCTCCAGGGGATTTGAGTGCAGGCCCTGTACTGGGCATCTGGGTTACAGCTCTGAACAAGGCAGGGGCTCTCCCAGGTCTCTTGCTCCTCCCCTTCTTAGTTAGAAAGAAATGAGGATTAAATAACAGCTGCACAGGTATTGCAGACCTGGGCCTCTGCTTCTCCTGGAAGTGTGCCCGCCTAAGAGGTGGCTGACGGGGCCAGCGCCCAGGAGAGGAGCTGCCTGAGGGAGAGGCTGGTGAGAAATTCACGGGGATTCTGCCTGCCCCTCCTGACCTGGAGGTGTTGGACCCCGGTGTGTGTGTGTGTGTGTGTGTGTGTGTGTGTGTGTCTGGGGCTGACACACCTCACTGTTCACCCTTCAGCCCAGACGTGATTTCTCATGGAAACCTTTTCTGCCCATCCTCTGGGTTGGCTGCACTGCCTGCCTGGCGCCCTCTTGGTCTCCTGTGCTCACCCTGGTGCGGTCCTGAGCAAACGGTGCTCTAATTGCCAGCTTCCTGCCCATCTGCAGGCGTCTTGACATCCATGAAGCAGGATAAATAGTGCCTGGCATGTTCACCACTGTTATCTCCAGCTTAACACAGGCCTGGCTTATGACAGTCACTCATCAAATATCAGTTCCATAAAAAGGAGGAAAGGGGCTTCCCTGGCAGCGCAGTGGTTGAGAGTCCACCTGCCGATGCGGGGGACACGGGTTCCTGCCCCGGTCCGGGAAGATCCCATGTGCCGCAGAGCGGCTGGGCCCGTGAGCCATGGCCGCTGAGCCTGCATGTCCGGAGCCTGTGCTCCGCAACGGGAGAGGCCACAACAGTGAGAGGCCCGTGTACCGCAAAAAAAAAAAAAAAAAAAAGGACAGGAGGAGGAAGAGGAGGAGGTGAGGACTAAAGATAAGAGATGAAACTGGGACTCCATTTTGCTTGACCCATGATCATGGAGCTACCATTGAACAACCCTGGCTATTTCAAAACGCAGGTTGGCTTTGAAGACCTAGGCTTTTATCCCAGTTTCCCCATCGAACTGCCGCTTGACTCTGGGCAATTTAACATAATTTCTGGAGCTTCAATTTTTCAGCTTTCAAATGAGGATAATACTAGGAATTAATAAACATGCGGGGTTTTTTGGCCGTGTTGTAGGGCAGGCGGGATCTTAGTTCCCTGACCAGGGATTGAACCCAGGCCCCCTGCAGTGGAAGTCCTAACCACTGAACTGCCAGGGAGTTCCCAATAAATGTGTGATGAGGTTCAACTAAGGTGTTCGTAAAATAGCTATAAAAATTCAATATATGTTGTAAACTGCAATAAACCATTTTTGCATATAAGTATAGAATTAAGGGAACTTGATTAAAAATTTCCTAAGCCAAATTGGTAGCTGGGGGTAGAAGTTCCCCCCATCACGTAAAAGGTCTGGCCAAATGCACTTCTCCTTGCCTTTAACATTTTCTGCCTGGGTCAAATTTATAGGTGTGGTGTTTGTGATACCCAAGGCATTAAGAGTCCAGGTTGCTCTATGAAAAGGGGGTGCAGGGAAGAGGAGGAGCCATGTTGCACTTGACTTCACCTCGCAGTCAGAGATGTGGGAAAACACATCCTGGCCAGCCCTGAAATCCTCCCTTGTGAGCACTTTTAGCACCATATTGTAGGAACAATTTCATAAAAAGAAAAACAGATGACAGGATATCAACAACACGTACACATTTGGAACTTGAAGAATTTCATTTGCTCTTCAGCCCCCTGGACTCTGGTTTCTGGCCCCCTCATGTGACAAAAACTGTTGTCACTGAAGTCAACTCTTCCCCGTCCCCCGGTATCTCTGGCTTCCAGAATGCCCCTCTCTCCTGTTTCTCCTCCCACCTCTTTGGCCACCCTACCGTGGAGGAGTTTCCCACAGTTCTGTGTTGACACTGGTTCTCACTCTCCACACTCTACTTCGCAGAGCTTTCCTTCCATGTACATAGTTGCCACCTGTACTGGGTTGAAGAGGGTCACCCCCAAAGTCATTCCTTCCTGCAACTTCAGGATGTAACCTTATTTGGACATAGGGTTGTTGTTGCTATAATTAGTTAAGATGATGTCATACAGGAGTATCGAGGTTCCTTATAAGAAGGAGGAAAGAGAGACAGACACACAGGGAGAACATCACGTGACAGCGAAGGTAGAGATTGGAGCTATGAAGCTTCAAGCCCAGGAACACTAAGGATGGCTGACCACACAGAAGGTGGGGGGGATCCCTCCTCCCCCCACTCCCCCCGCCCCCGAGTCATCGGAGAGAGAGAGCGTGACCTGCCACACCTTGATTCCAGACTTCTAGCCTTTGGAAATCAATGTGTCAGTAAGGCCAGTGTCTCTCTGAAGGTTTTAGGTGAGGATCCTTCTTTGCCTCTTCCTAGCTGGCAATCTTTGGCATTCCTTGGCCTGTAGGTGCATTACTCCAATCCAGTCTTTGCCTTCGTTGTCACGAGGTGTTCTCCCTGTGTGTCTGTACACCAGTCATATTGGATTAAAGACCACCCTCATCAACATGGCTTCATCTTAACTTGATTATATCTGCAGAGACCGGACTTCCAAATAAGGTCACATACATATGTTCCAGGTGGACATGAATTTGCGGGGGGAGACCCTATTTGACTTTTGACTGCAGTGACCCAGCACAGTGCCTTCTGATTGCAGATTCTTCCATATCTTTTTTTAAAAAATATTTCACTGAAGCATAGTTGATTTACAATGTTGTGTTAATTTCTGCTGTACAGCAAAATGATTCAGTTATATATATATATATATGTATATATAATCTTTTTCATATTCTTTTCATTATGGTTTGTCACAGCATACTGAATATAGTTCCCTGTGCTTTTTTGTATCTTTTGAATGTTGCCTATTAAATGTATTCCTAGCCACTCACCAGTCACTCCATGCCTGTTCGTTTTAACCTTATTTCATTGCAGAAGATTCAAAATCCCTAAAGCGAAGCACAACACCAATGGGGACTTCCTTGGTAGTCCAGTGGTTAAGACTCCGCACTCCCACTGCAGGGGGCATGGGTTCGAGGCCTGGTTGGGGAGCTAAGATCTCACATGGCCCAAAAAACACCACATCAAAAGCCAGGTGTTCAGCCCCAGCGCTTCCCCTTCTCTTTGAGCCATGATTGCAATAATTCCTGAGGCTATAAACCCTCTAAGGGCAGGGTTTTCTGCCCTTAGAAACTCAGTTTTCTTACCAATTGCAGTACCCAGGTCTTGGTACATGTTTGTTAAAGAATGGATATAGGGATGAAAAGGGATGAGTATTTCCTTCAGGCTTGAATGGGCTTTTGGAAATCATTTTGAGCACTGGCATATTTAGGTGTGAAGAATGGAAAATGAAAAGGTAATAACCTACATGTATACACGTTTTGACAGTCATAAAGTCCTTTTGCATATGATTTAATCTGATCCTCCCACACTCTTGAGAGAGAAGCTGAGCCCCCCAAAAAATCAAGATTCTTGCTCAAGTTTATGGGGCTAGTCATTGGCTGGTTAGAACCCAAATCTCCTTGCTACTGTTGGGTTTTTAGTCTTTCTGCTGAACCAACAAGTTTTGATGAAACACAGTCCTTCTTCCTCTACTCAACTCAGTCTATCAGGAAAGAAATTTCAGTGGGGAAGACCATTTTTCTCTTTGAAAATGAATAAAAGATACATATGAAAACAAGAAAGTAAAATTCCAATTTGATATGAGAAAAGCCAAGTGAAGGTTTCCTCCGCCCTAGGCTAAAAGTTAACTTTAGAATACCTAAATATTAAACATTCAATATTTAAAGCATTTGCTTAAAAAACTGGCCCTAAGATGCTCAGATCAGATTATTCCTAATTGTTATGATGCATCACATTTTAAACATTTCTATCTTCCTGTTTCTTACTCATGACACGCGGTCATCGTTGGTAACATTTTCTATGAAACTCCAAATACAAATAAATTTTTTCATCTGGATGGCCTATATCAAGGGTTGGCACACTATGGCCTGTAGCCTGTTTCTGTATGGGATGAGAGCTCAGAATGGTTATTACATTGATAAGAGTTGTAATAAGAACAAAGAATATGTGGCAGAGTATGTGGCTTGCAAAGGCTACATTTACAGAAAATGTTTGCTGAGCCCTGGTCTATATTGATATTTTTATATTGTTGACCTGAAACAAATAGATTGGCAGATATTATGGGTTTATTCAGATTCAGTAGAGAATTGCAATTCAGGGTCTGCAGCCTTGAGCAAGTCCCCACAGGCAAGGGAAGGAGAAGGCTTTTATAGAGAGGAAAAGGAAGTTGGAAGGGCTGAAGTTAACAAAGAGCCCATGGCTCTTCATTGGCTGAGTCTTTGCCAGGAAAGAAGAGAAACCTTTCTTCTTCTTGTTGGGCTCTGTTACTGTCACAGAACGGGGGAGCGCCCCCTTCTGGTCTCCTGACAATTTAACTGAGGTTTCCATAATTTAAAAATCCTTGGACCATATATCTGTATCTATCTGTGTAATCTATCTCTTCCCTCCTTCACCCCACAAAGGGTTCTATGGAAGCAGAGGAACTCCCAAAGGTTCTCTAAGTCTTCTGCAAAGTAAACTCCCTCAGCTGCATAGTCATAGTATCCGTAGCTTAAAAGCTGATAGAGAGAACAGAGAATGGAATAGTCAGCTGCATTCAATGAAAGATAACGAGAAATGATGAAAGGCATGGAGGATGAAAGCTGATATGGAAGAGCAACCTCGGCTAAGAAGGAGGATTACAACTTATATAGAACTTCATATTTTCTGAGTGCATTTTTTTTTTTTTTTTTTTTTTTTTTTTTTTGCGGTATGTGGGCCCCTCACTGTTGTGGCCTCTCCCATTGCGGAGCACAGGCTCCAGATGCGCAGGCCCAGCGGCCATGGCTCACGGGCCCAGCTGCTCCGCGGCATGTGGGATCTTCCCGGACCGGGGCACGAACCCGTGTCCCCCGCATCGGCAGGCGGACTCTCAACCACTGCGCCACCAGGGAAGCCCCCGAGTGCATTTTAATTCCCTTTTATCAGTTTTCCAATAACTCCCTGATGGTCTGTGTCATGTTAACTACAGAAAAATCAACGAAAAAATAATAGTCTAAGTAGATGCTAAGCAGTGATCTGTCAGTCTAAAAGTCTGTTTTCTGGTGCTATATTGATACAGATTTTAAATATTCCTGCTTTCTCTGAGAGGTGATTGAACTGAGTTCTGATATCTGTCATTGTTACGACTTCCTCCTCTGAGATTTGAAAATGGTCTTTAAGCTCTCAGAATCCCTCAGTTAAAGTGGAGATGCAAAAGGCTGGACGAGAGACGGGCAGAACTGGGAGGGAAGGCAAATAGAAAAGAGGAGTTTTGTCCCAGATCCGGGCCTTCTACATTTGCTTTGTCCAAGACCCACACAAAGCAGAGCTGACTTGGGGTGGGGGTGGGGTGCTGGGAGAAAGTGGAGGGGGGAAGAGGGTGGGAGGAAAGCCACATGCTTGAAACCTGGTGAAGCAGCCGACGTTACAGGAATAAAAACACCAGAGGGGGCTTCCCTGGTGGCGCAGTGGTTGAGAGTCCGCCTGCCGATGCAGGGGACGCGGGTTTGTGCCCCGGTCCGGGAGGATCCCACATACCACAGAGCGGCTGGGCCCGTGAGCCATGGCTGCTGAGCCTGCGCGTCGGGAGCCTGTGCTCCGCAACGGGAGAGGCCACAACAGTCAGAGGCCGGCGAACCGCAAAAAAAAAACCCAAACAAACAAATAAACAAAAACAAAAAACAACCACCAGAGGCTTTTGCCTAGACACCAGTATTCAAGATGCTCCTTTGACCAAATGGATAAATCCTCCCAAATTTACGTACTCAATGCTCCCCAAAGACAGCTGCGGGCCATTTACTACTCTGGCCCTTGGGAGGATAGGCGTATGCAGCACGTCACTCAAGTAACACCGACAGTGTTTGGTTTGCCACTTTGATGTGTTCCCTCCCCATCTCCTTAATTATTGGGCGGCTGGCTGGCTGCAAACAAGCCTTTATTTGCCAGGAGAGAAGAAGAGGAAAAGGTCGAAGTGTGAGAACCAGATCAATTACTCACCTCAAGCTAATTCTTTTAACCGTGTGAGTAGCCCCATGTTTCTGGGAGAATTCCAGCATAGACAGAAGACTTCTCTGTGGTTCTCTGTGTTCGTTTGCTGAGGCTACCTTAACAAATTATCACAAACTAGGCAACTTAAACAGCAGAAGTGTATAGTCTCACAGTTCTGGAGGCTAGAAGTCCGAGATTAAGGTGTTGGCATGGCCGATTCCTTCTGAGGGCTGGGAGGGAAAGATCTGTTCTAGGCCCCTCTCCTGGCTTGTAGATGGGCGTCTTCTTCCTGCGTCTCTTCATGGTGGCTTTCCTCTAAGTACATCTGTCTCCAAATTTCCCCTTTTTATAGGGACACTAGTCATATTGGATTAAAGCCCACCCCAGGACCACGTTTTAACTTGATTACCTCTGTGAAGGCCCCATCTTCAGATAAGGTCACGTTCTGAGGTACTGGGGTAGGGAGGTTAGTGCTTCAACATGTGAATGCTGGTGGTGGGGGGGACACAAGTCTACCCAAAACACCCTCCCACATTCCACTGTTCACTTGCTGACTTTTCCAACCTTCGGCCAATGTCCATGTTTTCCCTCACATCCCTGCCACCAGCTCTGTTTCTCTCCTTCCGTCCACAGGGATCACTGTGCCCTATGCACTGGGCTTTGACAATCTGTTTCAGACTTTCTCTCCATGTCCATTTCGACCACCATCCCGGATGACTTCCACCGCATGTGGACAGCTGGTTCCACACCCAAACCCTTCACTTCTTTGACATCCTCTACATCAAGGTGATCGTCACCTTTGTTTCTTTTTAGCTCTGTAATCTGCTTCCCGGATGCAGTGTGGACCTTGGCAACCACATGAAGCTACTACACCCCTCTGAAATCTCACAGGCCAATATCCCACTCTCTGACAGCACACTCCTGGGTCCTTTCAGCTCCCTCACTCACATTTGCCCATCAAACCTGCTGACAAAACCCTCGAGTCCCTCCCTGCACCCATCTTCCCAACTCCCTTCTAGCTGTTTCTTTTCCGGCATGTCCCATGTCCAATGCAGTAGCCACGAGCCACATATGCTTATTTACAGTTAAATAAGGTTTAAAATTCAGTTTCTTATTGTTCTAACCACATGTCAAGTGCACAATAACAGAGGTGGTTAATGGCTACTGGATTGAACAGTCCAAATTCTCTTCTTTTCTTATCTTGAAAAAAATTCTTATTGAAACATACTTGATTTACATTGTTGTGTTAGTTTCTACTGTACAGCAAAGAGATTCAGATCTATATCTATATCTATCTATCATCTATCTATCTTCTTTTTCATATTCTTTTCCATTATGGTTTATCACAGGATACTGAATATATTCCCTGGGCTCTACAGTAGGACCTTGCTTATCCATTCTATAGATAATAGTTTGCATCTGCTCATCCCAAACTCCCAATCCATCCCTCTCCTCCCCTCCTCTCCCCTCCTCCTTGGCAACCACAAGTCTGTTCTGTATATCTGTGAGTCTGTCTCTGTTTCATAGATAAGTTCATTTGTGTCATTTTAGATTCCCCATATGAGTGATATCATGTCTTTGACTAATTTCACTTAGTATGATAATCTTTAGGTCCATCCATGTTGCTGCAAATGGCATTATTTCATTCTTTTTATGGCTGTGTAATATTCCATTGTATATATGTACCACATCTTCTTTATCTATTCATCTGTCAATGGACACTTAGGTTGTTTCCATGTCTTGGCTATTGTAAATAGTGTGAACAGTGCAAATTCTAGAACATTTCCATCATAGCAGAAAGATCTAGGGACAGCACCACTCTAGATCTCCTGAGTCATCCTTTGAATTAATTTTTCAATTTTGAACAAATTTACACAATTTGTTGAGTAAATGAATAAACCCTTAAGTTTTTTACTTCCTTGTCCTTTTCCTCCCTCTCAACCAACAGCTACACAGCTGTGAGTCAGTCCTACCTTCTACCTGTTTTTGTTCCTACATCTGCCTGAGCAGCACAGCTGGAAAATTTATTCAACAGGGTATACAGGTATCACTTCATGCTTCTCATCTATAAAACAGGGACAATAATAGTACTCCTAAGATTACAGGAAGGATGGGAATGAGATAATGCCAAAAAGTGATTAACATAATGTTTAGCACATAGTAGCATTTCGATAAACTTTAGGTATTTTTATTTATTTATTTATTCATTTTTATTAGTTTCTGCTTTATAACAAAGTGAATCAGTCATACATATACATCTGTTCCCACATCCCTTCCCTCTTGCGTCTCCCTCCCTCCCACCCTCCCTATAGGTATTATTATTATTAAAAAAAATCTTTTTAAACCTCAGCTGGACCCTCGCATTGTCCACCATCCTCCTAACTTTTCCCAGTAACTGAATCCCCACCCTTTTCTACTCCCAAAGAAGAGAGGCGTTTTTAAAACCACTTCCCTTCCCCCGCTAAAAAGTTTTATTACATTCTTCTTCCAGCTCAGTGGAAGAAATTTTCTTGGTGGCGATTTTTTGTAGGATAAGATAGAGTTGCTTTAAGGTGGTGATTTTTTAGTCTCTAAAACTGTCAGTAGTACCCATCCTTTATTTATTTATTTTTTTTTGCGGTACGCGGGACTCTCACTGTCGTGGCCTCTCCCGTTGCGGAGCACAGGCTCTGGACGTGCAGGCTCAGCGGCCATGGCTCAAGGGCCCAGCCGCTCCGTGGCATGTGGGATCCTCCCAGACCGGGGCACGAACCCGCGTCCCCTGCATCGGCAGGCGGACTCTCAACCACTGCGCCACCAGGGAAACCCCAGTACCCGTCTTTTAAGACAAGGAAAAACAAGATGTAATTTCTGGAAATGCCTCTTGATAGGGTGCTGTATTAGTTTCCTATGGCTGCTGTAACAAAGCACCGTACATTTGGTGGCTTAAAACAAGAGAAATTTATTCTCTCATTGTTCTGGAGGCCAGAAGTCTAAAATCGAGGTGTTGGTGGGGCCCTGCTCCCTCTAAAGGTTCTTGCTGCTTCTGATGGATCCCAGCACTTCTTGGTTGTGGTGCTGTAACTCCAGTCTCTGCTTCTTTCTTCACATGGCCTTGTCCTTGGTGTGTGTCTTTATGTCTTTTCCCCTTCTGTCTCTTATGAGGACACCCATCATTGGATTTAGGGACATCTCTCATTTGTACTTGTAGGATTTTTATTTATGGAGCCTGAGTGATGACATAGATTGGTCAATGCCACTGAAAAAAAATGTATTACTTACATTTCCCAAGAGAAGAGGGCTCACCATGACACTCAGGGACGCAGGAGGAGCACCAGATTTGGTCAGGAGGCAACAGCAGGAGGGGAAAGCAGGAGAGGAAATCCTAGGTCTCAGTCTCTACTGGAGTTTCTGTGGTAAGGGCAAGGCAGGGCAGGGGAAACATTTTAAGATTGGCTAGTTTGAATAATCCAGTAGGCTTTGGGCTATAGGGATGGTCTCTAGTTGACTGGTACCTAGCCCTGGGATGATTTAGAGCAGGGGAAATATGGCTTGGTGTGTGAGAATCAAATACACAGGAGGTTGGGGCTATAGACTCAGGGTTGGTTGGTTTGCCTATGAAAGGTGTGCCCCTGAGCAGGTTGTTATTATCTTTAGGAATTAGCTTCGTCTAGGAGGGAGGACAGTCTCTCTTGGGTCTGTAAGGCCTCCAGATGCTAGACCATCAAGAATGCAGAAAATAAGAAAATACAGTTAATATCATTGGCCCTGTGATGAATGGATGCCAAATAAATACACCTGCTTAATTCAGGATGATGTCATGTCAAGATAGTTTTTTAAATTAATTAATTAATTAATTAATTTTGGGGGGCTGTGTTGGGTCTTCATTGCTGCGCGCAGGCTTTCTCTAGTTGCAGTGAGCGGGGGCTACTCTTTGTTGTGGTGCACGGGCTTCTCACTGTGGTGGCTTCTCTAGTTGCAGAGCACGGGTTCTAGGCATGTGGGCTTCAGTAGCTGTGGTGTGCGGGCTTCAGTAGTTGTGGCACGCGGGCTCTAGAGTGCAGGCTCAGTAGCTGTGGTGCACGGGCTTAGTTGCTTCGTGGCATGTGGGGTCTTCGCGGACCAGGGCTCGAACCTGTTTCCCCTGCATTGGCAGGCGGATTCTTAACCACTGCACCACCAGGGAAGTCCTCAGGTCAAGATTCTTAACCCATCTGCAAAGACCCTTTGTCCAAATAAGGTCACATTCACAGGTCTGCGTAGACATGTCTTTTTTGGGGGGTGGGCATTATTTAACCCCCTACCAGTGCCCTACTAAGTGAAGTTTCTTAGTTACTGTCTCCCACTCTCCTGGGCCACCTCCTTGTCACTTCTTGACTGGACTGTCATTAAACTGGCCTTCTTGCCCCATCTGCTCTTCTCTAGTCCATCCTCTGGGCAGCATCAAAATGATCTTTCTAAAATGTAAAACTGATCACATGACTCCTCTGCTTAAAAAAGCATGCTCCAGACTTCTCACACACACACACAAAAAAAGCATGCTCCTAACAAGTGGGACTGCATTAGCACCATCATTCTGAGTGTTGCAGGAAATATGTTGTAAGGGAAACATTTGCAAGCTTTCAAACTACAGAGCAGTGGCTCCAATTTGTAGATTAGAGCAATTTAAATGCATTCATCTGGATGAATAACCTCACACTCTAACCCCTGAATTAATGAATTAATATCCCATGCTCCAGGTTCTACCCAGCTGTTTTCTCTAACTGGATGCAAATTACATAGGTATATTTAGTAAAGTGAATTTGGAAACTCCACAATCCCTCAGAGAAACAAACTTTCCAACGTTCAGTATGGCCAACTGCTTCCACTAGACCTGAGCACGCGATAATTTTCCTAAGTTTTCCACACTTCATCATAAATTGAGAACAAAGGACATGAGCTAGTACAGGATAAAGAAATGGAGAGCCCAGGCCTGGACCAAATTCACTGGAGATCACGCACACCTGCTTTACTTTGGCAAATGCAAAAAATCAAGTTAAAATGAGCATTATTTTTAAAGATAGCTATATCTCAGTGTTCCTTATAAAATGCTAGTCCTCAAGGATGCATTGGGAGTCACGTGCTGAACCACTTATATTTCCACAATCACTCCACAGACCAAACTCCCAATGATTCATGAGCCTTCCTTATTGGAAAGCAAATAATATTTTAAAAAATACAATTGTATCTCTGAAGCTCAGACAATAAAGGTTTAAGACACAAATCAGAAAGTTTTAAAGTTATCACCAAGTTGAAACTTTCTCATTAAGCCTGTTCAAGGCAGCCCAGCCAGACACCCAGGCATGTGCCACTTGGGGGACTGGATTGAACTCTTCATAGTGCACCTTTTAATTAATTAATTAATCAATCAATCAATCAATTTATTTATTTATTTTTGGCTGCATTGGGTCTTTGTTGCTGCATGCAGGCTTTCTCTAGTTGTGGAGGGCGGGGGCTACTCTTCGTTGTGGTGCATAGGCCTCTCATTGTGGTGGCTTTTCTTGTTGCAGAGCACGGGCTCTAGGGCACATGGGCTTCAACAGTTGAGGCACATGGGCTCAGTAGTTGTGGCTCGTGGGCTCTAGAGTGCAGGCTTGGTAGTTGTGGTGCACAGGCTTAGTTGCTCCACAACATGTGGGAATCTTCCCAGACCAGGGCTCGAACCCCTGTCTCCTGTGTTGGCAGGCAGATTCTTAACCACTGCGCCACCAGGGAAGCCCCATAGTGCATCTTTGTAGCTTGGCTTTTGCTCTGATTTATTAAGTTTCTTGAGATAGCAAGTGAAAGAAATTCAACTCAAATGGCTGTAATGTAAAGTGTGTTTTTACTGGCTCAGTAACTGAACAGCTTTAGTCGTAACTGAATCCAGGATGCCATCAGGATATTGTCCCTGTCTCCATCTTTCACCCTCTCTTCTGTTGGCTTCATTCTCAAGATGCCCGTCTCTAGGTGGTACCCTGGCAGTTCCAGGCTTACTTCCTACCAACTAAGCAACCTCAGTGGAAAAACTAGTACTTTGTTCCTTCAGAAACCCCACTCTCCAAGTCTTAGGATTGGCTTTCACAAGCCTAATTTAGGTCACATTTCCAGTCCGAGTGATGAGAGCACAGTTCCACCTCTGTATTTTTACTCTCTGGTAGTACATGGGGAAGGATTTCATTTGTATGTAAAAAATATATATATACATATAATATAGATATTCATATATATACACAAATGTATATATATGAATATATATGTATATATACAAATGTATATATGAATATCTATATAATGTATATATATTTATATGTTATATATACACATACTGATTCATATATATACATATTTACATACATATAATTCATACATGCATATTCAAATATATGTATATATACTCATTCATGTATATATATAGATGTTGCCCTTTTTATTAGAAAACACAGCTTCTGAACTTTATTAATCTTCATGTGCTGATTCATATGAGGTTCTTTTTTTTTTATTGGAGTATAATTGCTTTACAATGTTGTGTTAGTTTCTGCTGTACAATGAAGTGAATCAGCTATATATATATCTATATCCCCTCCCTCCTGGACCTCCCTCTCACCACACCCATCCCACCCATCTAGGTCGTCACAGAGTACGGAGCTGAGCTCCCTGTGCTATACAGCAGGTTCCCACTAGCTATCTATTTTACACATTACATAGTGTATTTATGTCAAACCTAATCTCCCAATTCGTCCCACCCTCCCCTTCCCCCACCATGTCCACATGTCTGTTCTCTACATCTACATTTCTATTCTTGCCCTGAAAATAGGTTCATCTGTACCATTTTTCTAGATTCCACAAATATGTGTTAGTATACAGTATTTGTTTTTCTTTTTTTAATAAATTTATTTTATTTATTTATTTTTGGCTGCATTGGGTCTTCATTGCTGCCCGCAGGCTCTTCTCTAGTTGCGGTGAGCGGGGGCTACTCTTCGTTGCGGTGTGTGGGCTTCTCATTACTGTGGCTTCTCTTGTTGTAGAGCACAGGCTCTAGGCATGTGGGCTTCAGTAGTTGTGGTGCCCGGGCTCAGCAGTTGTGGCTCGCGGGCTCTAGAGCGCAGGCTCAGTACTTGTGGTGCACGGGCTTAGTTGCTCCGTGGCATGTGGGATCTTCCCAGACCAGGACTTGAACCCATGTCCCCTGCACTGGCAGGCGGACTCTTAACCACTGGGCCACCAGGAAAATCCCAATATTTGTTTTTCTTTTTCTAGTTTACTGCACTCTGTATGACAGACTCTAGGTCCATACACATCTCTACAAATGACCCAATTTTGTTCCTTTTTATGGCTGAGTAATATTCCATTGTATATATATACCACATCTTCTTTATCCATTCATCTGTCATTGGACATTTAGATTGTTTCCATGTCTTGGCTATTGTAAATAGTGCTGCAATGAACACTGGGGTACATGTGTCCTTTTGAATTATGGTTTTCTCAGGGTATGTGCCCAGCAGTGGGATTGCTGGGTCATATGGTAGTTCTATTTTTAGTTTTTTAAGGAACCTCCATACTGTTCTCCATAGTGGCTGTATCAGTTTACATTCCTACCAACCGTGCAAGGGGGTCTCCTTTTCTCCACACCCTCTCCAGCATTTATTGTTTGTAGATTTTTTGATGATGGCCATTCTGACCAGTGTGAGGTGATACCTCTGTTAGGAAGAGACCACGTAATCGTAATGACATTAGGCTTATCTGTAATGAAAATGCACCATCACCATAGAGCTTCAGGGACTGATTTGCACCTCATGCACCTTAGCACCAGTCTGGCTGTGAGCAGGCCATGAAGGTCAGCCCCCTCTGAAGGGCCGAGACCTTCCCTTCCCTCCTCGCTGCTTTAGGCCTGGCCTTTGCTAGAATCCCCCTCCCAACAGTCTGATGTCTCTGACAGGCTGGCAAAGCAAACTTTGCCGTTACCAGTCTTATTTTCTCAGCCCTAGAATGGAGAAGCCACTGGATACTGACTTATTGAGCATAATTTTTGTCTGTGTTTTGAAAGCTTAGACCTATGCTCTTTGGACAACACACCTGACCTAAAACTCCCAGCATAGCACTGTACACATGCACCCATATCCTCACCCTACCCGCACAAACCCC
The DNA here is from genome assembly GCF_964341445.2 of Mesoplodon mirus. NCBI lineage: Eukaryota > Metazoa > Chordata > Mammalia > Artiodactyla > Ziphiidae > Mesoplodon > Mesoplodon mirus. The sequence continues at coordinate 15,118,051 of NC_138986.1, forward strand.
ACCCTCAGGAGGCTAGCCACACGCACTGTTTGCAAAGATCTGTTTTTAGGACTGAACCATTAACAAAGTCTTATCTTCATCCTCATAGGCTTATTGGAGAAATCTAAGATAGGATATTTGAATGGAAAGATACCTCCAAATCCATCTTCTTTCATGTTGGTGGATTAAACCCTTTCCTACCATTTCTTGAAGATGGTCAATCAGTTCTGTTTAAGCATTTCCCCTGTGAGGAAAGTCACGAGTTAGAGATTCCCCAGCCCCTTTCATTGTGGAAGAGTGTGTATCATGAGAAGGTTCTCTCCTGTACTGATCTAAAGGTGCTGTCTGGGACTTCCCTGGCGGTCCAGTGGTTGAGACTCCGAGCTTCCACTGCAGGGGACACAGGTTTGATTCCCGGTTGGGGAGCTAAGATCCCGCAGGCTAAAAACAATAGATAAATAAATAAAGTTACTACCTCCCTAACACCCGCCTCTCCAAAAGCAGCAAAGAGAGTTTTGAGGAACTCTTTGTGCCTCTTTTTAGTAATAGATCAGAGTTTGCACTTCAAACAATTTCTTGAGTGTCTCTTTACAAGTCAAAGGCTCATCATCTTTATTTCGGATCAGTAACAAGGCACGTGTCTGGAATGTGTATATGGTTTCGGTATAAACAGTCCCCACCCTCATGTATCAACCTGACAAAGTCTAGACTCAAGAGTTTGTTTCAAGAAGAAAAACAAGTCAGCTATGATAGAAAGAATCGCCAGCCTATAAATTGTGCTGAGGTATGTTTATATAACTAGATTCGAGTTTAAATAAAGCAATTGAAGAGTAAACCTAACTACCAGTCATAGTTGTAAAAGCAACCTCAGCAGAGTTGGCTGAAAGGACAGGTTACATTTGCCTTGATCGTGCACCTAAGCAAACACAGATTTCTAAGCTGATGGCCAGCATGTCAGGACATTTCTTCCAGGGGGTAAGTGTCTTCATTACCATTCTCATCTTGAGAAACTGAAGTTCAAAGAGATGAATGACTGCTTCAAGTCAGACAGAGCCCTCATTTCAGGGGCCAGAGTACCTGTGACCACTCTGACCTCATCCAGGTGACGATCGCCAGCTGATTCATAGGAGCCTGTTGATTCAAGCCAGTACCCCAAAGCTACTTGCCCGTCTCACGAGACAACAAGCCCACTTGGGGGTGCCCACACTCCCTGTGACTTGTCATCAGATTCTTAGAGACATCTGTGTCATGCCCCTGCCCCCCGTCCCAGCCCATGGACCCCTAGAACTTCTGATCATAGCTCAGCCACCAGTCAAAGTTTCTAGAGAACCAGGGACATGATTTGCTCTGTGATTTTGATTTATCCTAAGGGTTAAGCAAAGAAGAAAAGGAGGACAGTGGGGCCCGAGCAATATATTCAAGTAAAATACACTGAAAACAAGTCCGAAAAGAAGCTGTAGGAGGACGTTCGTGGGGTTTATAAGCAAAATGAGTGCTTTATATAATTTCATAGCCATGGGAGAAGTGTCATTTTAAGGCAAGCTATTTTATGCTGTATATGTATGGTTACAAATACAAACTATATATCAAATGTATGTCTTTGAGACCTATAATCTATTACTATGAGATGCTGAAACGATTTGGGGTCCTCGCTGAATTTGTAATTAGAGAGAAACAAAGTGGACAGAAGGTATAGGTTGGTGGCTCAAAGATGGAGGTGAATGTCATTGTCCAGAGCGCTGACATAGCTCACCTGGACCACTTTAATTAGCTCCCAGCTGGACTTGCCTCTCCATTTCTCTAATCCATGCTCTCCAGGGCCTTGAGAGAAATCTTTGGTGAAAATACTTCTGTGGCTCCTCCGTGTCCCTGGAATAAACACCACACTTTTAAATTTTATTTATTTATTTACTTTTGGCTGTGTTGGGTCTTCGTTTCTGTGCCAGGGCTTTCGCCAGTTGTGGCAAGCGGGGGCCACTCTTCATCGCGGTGCGCAGGCCTCTCACTATCGCGGACTCTCTTGCTGCGGAGCACAGGCTCCAGACGCGCAGGCTCAGTAGTTGTGGCTCACGGGCCTAGTTGCTCCGCGGCATGTGGGATCTTCCCAGACCACAGCTCGAACCCGTGTCCCCTGAATTCGCAGGCAGATGCTCAACCACTGTGCCACCAGGGAAGCCTCAAGACCACACTTTTAATATATCACTTAGGACTCTCTGAAATCTGGCCCTAATGTACCTTTCTAATCCTATCACCCACCATGGCACCAGGCACCAAATATTCTCCAATTATGTGTTAGGATCCACCTAAGACTCTCTTGTTCATGAACTCTTTAAACCATGGTGCACTTTCCTACAGAAATCAGCTTTAAAGCAGAATTCTGTAAGGGCAGGTTGTATCTTCCAAAGATGGCCACCCCTACATAGGTGTCCCACTCCATATGCTCTTCTTACTGTGTGGCTGACATCCATCCCACTGAGATGTGGGTCTGTGTTCATTCCCCTTAAGTCTGGGCGTAGGCTTGTGAGCACCTTGGTCAGTGGAGTACAGTGGAAGCAAAGCTGTGTGACTTCCAGGCTAGATCGTAACAAGGACAGAGCTTCTGTTTGGTTCCCTCTTGTGGGATGCTTGCCCTTGGATCCCAGCTGCCATATTGTGAGGAAGCCCAGTCCACACAGAGAGGCCATGTGTGGAAGTTCTAACCAACAGTCCCAGTCAGGCCCTCAGCTGACAGCCAGCATTAATTGTCACACATGCGAGTGACCAAGCCCTCACATGATTCCAGCTTTCACCCCAAAAGCCTTCCAGCTGAGGCTCCAGTCCTTGTGGAGTGGAGATAAATCTGTGTTCCTTCTGTGACCCACATGTCTGACCCACTGAAACTGTGAGAGATAATTAATAATAATTATTGCTTTAAGTCACTAAGGTTTGGGTTAATTTGATATGTGGCCATAACTAACCAATGCAGTGCAGTTTACTGGGTTTTACCCATACCAGGTAACAGATTTTGGTTGTTGGTACTCAGTATCCAATGCAGAAATTTGTATGTGAAGGCACCACCAAAGGCCTTGGAATTATGGACTTTATAGGAAAAAAAAGAATATTTGAATCTTAAGAATTAAAGGTGTGTGTGTGTTTGTGTTTGGTGTTTTAAGCACAAGTCCATATAACAGCATACAAATGCTGGTCAGCGGAGTTCTGCTTACAGCCGTCAGTTCCTCTTCACTAAGCCGTGGTGAGGAGATTTAGTCACTCAGAGAAAGTCTCGCTTGGGTTTACACTCCTGCTATTTGCACCTGAGCTGCTCCTCTAGGTGTCCTTGCGATTCTCTCTCCAGGCTGTTTGTTGTGGCATTGGTTGCTTCTTGTTTGAGGATCTCATTACTGTTTTCAGACCTGTCTCTGTGTCCGCAAGGATGATTGCTCAACTTGGCTTCAACTTCCAAAGCTTCATCCATTGATGTGCTCTGTTAGAGATCTGACTCATTCTTAATGTCTACATAGTGTCATTGTACAGATGTTCCAATGATTTGTTGATGTTGTTGTTATCTAATTCCTAGGTTGATTTGCAATGATTTTCATCAACAAATGCAAATAACGCCACGGTTTTGCAATATCCCACGGGCAGCCAATGTTCACTTGTACTGTTGCTGTCTTCTCTTGCTTTATTCTCTGCTTCTCTGTCTGAGGGTTGCTGGTAACATGCAGACATGCCCCACGTGCTTCTTGCTAAGTGCCCTAATTAATGCTGTGGTTAAGGGGGACGGACAAAATCATGGTTAAAACAGACTGGGAGAATATTTGAAGACCAGTGAATCTTCATTGCATAGCTGAGAGTTAGCTGTTGTCTGCTTCAGGGCCCCGATTCTCAGGCAACCGACTCTTGACTGCATTGTGAATACAAATATTCGTGGTGGAGGACAGGAGGAAACATAATCTAAATAGAATGGCTTTATTCTCATACATATTTTAATTATGCTGAAATAAGGAGGGATCTAATTTGGGGAGATTTCAATTACTTTAGGGCAAAAAAGCGAAACTTACTGTGGAGACCTGACTTTGCAGGAGCCAGCAGCCTGGCCAGCTTGCCCGTCCTGCTTCCTGCCCACCCTTCAGCCCACATTCTCAGGAGGCCGCAGCATGGTCACCAAGTGGAATAAGAGAGCACAGCAGAACCGGCTCCTGGCTGGACGTCGGTCTTATTTTCCAGGCTAATAGCTTTTCCAGGGAGAAAGCTTCGTGGTGGTTTGGCTCTGACGTTGTTGCTGCTGCAGTACCGAATAGCAGCTGAGAGCCTGGGCCCTGGGGTCCCCCAGACCTAAGTCCAAATCCCACGCCTCCCACTCGCTTGTTGTACGTGGACAAGTCACCGAACCTTCTAAGCCTCTGATTCCTCTCTCTCTCTCTCAGATGAGGATAATTATACCAGCCTCATGGGATACTTGGGAGGATTAAATGAGGTCATGCTGATAAAATGTGCAGCCGAGAGCCTGGCACATGGCACACCCTCAAGAAATACTAATCCTTGGCTATCAGAGCTGTGACAGACCATTCTTTTCAAATTTCTCCTATTACAAGTGAGGCAACTGAAGACCAGAAAGGGGAGACGACTTGCTCAAGGTCACATAACTGGCTAGAGCAGAATCTAGTAATCAGAACCAGAGCTTACCTAAACCCCAGACATAAAATGGATACAAATGAGGAGACAAGTATGTAACAGTGAAAGTACTTAAAATTGTTTTTTTTTTTTTTTTTTTTGCGGTACGCGGGCCTCTCACTGCTGTGGCCTCTCCTGTTGTGGAGCACAGGCTCCGGACGCGCAGGCTCAGCGGCCATGGCTCACGGGCCCAGCTGCTCTGCGATATGTGGGATCTTCCCGGACCGGAGCACAAACCCGTGTCCCCTGCATCGGCAGGCGGACGCTCAACCACTGCGCCACCAGGGAAGCCCCTAAAAATTGTTTTTAATGTGGCAAAGTATACATAACATAAAGTTTACCATCTTAACCCTTTGTGAGTATACAGTCCTGTGGCATTAAGTACAATTACACTGTTGGGCAACCACCCCCGCCTTCCATCTCCAGAGCCTTTTCTGTTTTCCCAAACTGAAACTCTGCACCCATTAAACAACTGTTGGTTTCCTTTTTTAAAAAGTTATATACATATTTTTTAAAATTACGTTTTTTTGTTGTTTTTTGTTTTTTACCCCTGCTGTATCAAATTCTCATTTCATAGCACACCTGCCCCACTGGTTCATGTAAGGTCCCTTAATGTACTTTTTTTTTTTTCTTTTCTTTTTGAGTCATCATCATTTCTAGGTAGTTTTATTTATTTATTTATTTTTAACATCTTTATTGGAGTATAATTGCTTTACAATGGTGTGTTATTTTCTGCTTTACAACAAAGTGAATCAGTTATACATATACATATGTCCTCATATCTCTTCCCTCTTGCGTCTCCCCGTTAATGTACTTTTGAGTCAGAAAAATATATATATTTTGAATTGGGAAAATAAACTTCCAGGGTATCCTAGCATATAGTTATGACTTAAAAATCTCACAAAGGGCTTCCCTGGTGGTGCAGTGGTTGAGAGTCTGCCTGCTGATGCCGGGGACACAGGTTCGAGCCCTGGTCCGGGAAGATCCCACATGCCGCAGAGCAACTAAGCCCATGCGCCACAACTACTGAAGCCCACGCACCTAGAGCCCGTGCTCCGCAACAAGAGAAGCCACCGCAGTAAGAAGCCCGTGCACCGCAACGAAGAGTAGCCCCCGCTCGCCGCAACTAGAGAAAAAGCCCTCGCGCAGCAACGAAGACCCAACGCAGCTAAAAATAAATTAATTATTTAAATTAAATTAAAAAAAACAATCTCACAAGTTCCTCCTCTTCACCTTCAGCTATTACGCTTTCTGCTTTCCGCTCCCTGCCCCTGGGTTGCACTTGCTTTGCTCCGGGGGCTGGAGACGAGCCCTCAACTCTCTAGGGTTCCGCTCTTTACAGTGTGTATTCTCACTCCAGCCACTGCCCTCCCTCCTCTCCAGGATGCTTCAGGCACTGTGGTCCCTTATCTAGAGTGTTCCGCACTGATGCCAAAGTAGTGATTAAGGGAAGCAAGGAATGTGCTCTCCCTTCCCAGGAAAGGGCTGAATCCTACACAACACATAGAGGAAAATAACAGCCTCCAACCAGCAATAGCAACTCACACAGAGGAAAGCAATCGGGATGCAGTGACCGCCCAACTGTTAAAGCTAGATCTTTACTTCTCAAAACCAAAGTCCTGCTGCTGGCTGCTCTCCTGGGAAAGCAGAGCTGCAAAGGCTGAAGGGTCTGTTTATGTGAAATACGTTGTTCCCCTGCCGGCGCGCTCCCTCCCTCCCTGGACTGGGTTCATATCAGGCCTGACACCTTCAAAGTGGATGTTGATCCTGACCAACAGTGTCCCAGTGGCCATTTTGGACACCTCCCTGTATGTCACTGGGGTCCGGAGTGAGCACGTTGTTAAGAGGTTGAGAGCTAAAGGAAACAGAAGGCTAAGGTGCTTAAACTGACAATGCATCCCAGCAGCATAAACCAACACAGTGCCAGTGAGCAGAGCAAATAATTATCACAGCAAAAGACACTAGGTCTATTTGCCCACAGCTGTGATTCCCAGCTGCTGGGACCAGAGGCTTCCATGGGATCCGGCCGAGGGACCCCAGAGAATGACTCAGCCTGGGTTCCTCCTGCCACCCCAAGGTGCCACTGCAGGCTCAGCTGGTGGAATGTTCAAGAAGGCTTCATGCCTTTTCTCAACAACCAGGACTGACTTTCATCATAAATCTTTGAGCCATGCTCTTTGGTTCCTCTCTTTGGAATTGTTAGTGCTTCTTAATCACTTTTCCCCTTTAAACCTCAATCACTCATTTAAAAAAGCCCTGGACTTCCCTGGTGGCGCAGTGGTTGAGAGTCCGCCTGCCGATGCAGGGGACATGGGTTCGTGACCCGGTCTGGGAAGATCCCACATGCCGTGGAGCGGCTGGGCCCGTGAGCCATGGCCACTGAGCCTGCGCGTCCGGAGCCTGTGCTCCGCAACAGGAGAGGCCACAACAGTGAGAGGCCCGTGTACCGCAAAAAAATAAAAAAATAAAAAATAAAAAAAGCTCTGAATTCTGTCATGATAATATCAGTAAGGACAACAGCTTAATGATGAGCACTGACTTGGCGCCAGCAATGTATTAAGCGCATTACATTCCCCACACATTTTATCTTCACAACAACCCTGTGAAACAATGTGTCATTATTGTACCATATGGAAACTGATGCATTGTGATCACAAGCAACTTGCAGGGTCGCAGAAGCAGGAAGCAGAGAGCTGGATATGAGGCCAGGCTTCTCCAGGTCTGCCACTCTTTCTGGACCCATGTGCCTGAGAAGGGCATTTCCAGGCAGTGTGCACTGGTTATGTTGGTCATGTCGGTGAAGTTCTACAAGACATTGAAAACTAGATTTTTATGTTGGGAATAAATATCATTACCAAGACTTTAAATATGAGCCAATAAGATGTAGAATTGCTCTAGTAGTCAAAACCTGTCATACTAATAAAAAGCCTGTTTTAAAAAAAAATTGTGCTGAAACACACATAACATTTATTATTTTAACCATTTTAAAGTGTGCAATTCAATGGTGTTAATTACATGCACAGTGTTGGGCAACCATCACCACTATCTAATTCCAAGCATTTTTATCACCCAAACAGAAACTCTACCAATGAAGTAACAACCTCCAGCCCCTGTTAACCTCCAATCCACTTTTTGTCTCTATGCATTTGCCTACTCTACATATTTCATATAAGTGTAATCATACACTATTGTCCTATTATATCTGGCTTACTTCACTCAGCATGTTGTTTTCAAGGTCCATCCATGTTGTAGCACATGTCAAAATTTCATCCATTTGTATGTATATTCTGCATTTTGTTTATCCATTTATTTGTTGGGTCATTTCCACCTTTTGGCTATTGCTATGAACTTGGTGTACATTTTAATTTTTTTGGCCACACCGTGTGGCTTGCAGGATTTTTATTTTTATTTTTATTTTTTTTTGCTTGCAGGATTTTAGTTCCCTGACCAGGGATTGAACTCATGACCCCCGGCAGTAGAAGCTTGGAGTCCTACCCACTGGACTGCCAGGGAGTTCCCCATGGTGTACACGTTTGAGTTCCTGTTTTCAATTCGTTGGGCACATACCTAGGAATGGAATCACTGAGTCATATGTTAATTCTATATTTAACCTTACGAGGAATTTTCTTTTTTCTTTTTTTTTTTTTTTTTTGCTATGGAAATAAATAGGTTTAAAAAAGAGATATGCTGCAACTGCACAGAGTAAATTTCCTTGCTATGATTAAAAACCAAACAAAACAATCCCATTTGTGGTTTAGCATGGCAAGAATATTCTTTTTTTTTTTTTTAAGGGAGATGAAGGATTTTATTTTATTTTTAATTTTTTTTATTAGTTTCTGCTTTATAACAAAGTGAATCAGTCATACATATACATCTGTTCCCACATCCCTTCCCTCATGCATCTCCCTCCCTCCCACCCTCCCCATCCCACCCCTCCAGGCGGTCACAAAGCACCGAGCTGATCTCCCTGTGCTCTGCAGCCGCTTCCCACTATCTATCTACCTTACGTTTGGTAGTGTATATATGTCCATGCCTCTCTCTCGCTTTGTCACAGCTTACCCTTCCCCCTCCGCATATCCTCAAGTCCATGCAAGAATATTCTTGACAATGTATTTTTAATTTGATAACACAAAGTTAAGAAGTGAGTGGATTGTTACAAAACCTATGCTTAAACTTCAGCCTTCTTAGCAATCTGTGGTTGTATTCCAAGGATAGAGTCTCTCCGTTCTAGAGGTGGGGCTGGAAAGACAGGCGGGAAGAACTGGCCCTGCCTCCCTAGCAATTCTGTAGGGAGATGCTAGGCCTGGGGAGAGGCTTAAGCCTGGGAGGCCAGGGGCCTGGCCAAGGGAGGACACAGTTCTGAGCAGGTGGAAGGAAGGGGCACTTCTGAGACCCTGACTCAGGTGGGGGCTGGCGGGGAGCAGGAACACTGGCTTCTGTCTGAAGGTACTCCTTGACCACCCAAAGGCTGCAAGCGAATTAAAGATGAACGTTCATGGAGGTTCCTTAAAAAACTAAAGATGGAACTACCATATGACCCAGCCATCCCACTCCTAGGCATATACCCGGAGAAAACCATAATTTGAAAAGACACATGCACCCCCATGTTCACTGAAGCATTATTTCCAATAGCCAGGACATGGAAGCCACCTAAATGTCCATCAACAGAGGGATGAGTAAAGAAGATGTGGCACAGATATACAATGGAATAGTACTCAGCCGTAAAAAAGAACAAAATCAGGCCATTTGCAGCAACATGGATGGGCCTAGAGACTGTCATACTGAGTGAAGTAAGTCAGACACAGAAAGACAAATATCATATGATGTCACTTATATGTGGAATCTAAAAAAAGAGTACAAATGAACTTATTGACAAAACAGAAGTAGAGTCACAGATGTAGAAAACAAACTTATAGTTATCAGGGGATGGAGGAGGAGGCATAAATCGGAAGATTGGGATTGACACATACACACTGCTATATATAAGATAGATAACTAACAAGGACCTGTATAGCACAGGCACCTCTATTCAATACTCTGTAATGGCCTATATGGGGAAAGAATCTAAAAAGAGTGGATATATGTATTTGTATAACTGATTCACTTTGCTGTATACCTGAAACTAATACAACATTGTAAATCAACTCTACTCCAATAAAAATTTAAAAAAAAAGGACTTCCCTGGTGGTGCAGTGGTTAAGAATCTGCCTGCCAATGCAGGGGACATGGGTTCAAGCCCTGGTCTGGGAAGACCCCACATGCCGCGGAGCAACTAAACCCGTGCGCCACAACTACTGAGCCTGCACTCTAGAGCCCAAGAGCCACAACTACTGAGCCTGCGCTCTAGAGCCTGTGAGCCTCAACTACTGAGCCTGCATGCTGCACCTACTGAAGCCCACGAGCCTAGAGCCCGTGCTCCACAACAAGAGAAGCCACCGCAGTGAGAACCCTGGGCACCGCAACGAAGAGTTGCCCCTGCTCACCGCAACAAGAGAAAGGCCACGCTCAGCAACAAAGACCCAACGCAGCCCAAAATAAAATAAATAAGTAAGTAAGTAAATAAATAAATAAATAAATAAAAATAAAGATGACAGTTCAGAGCTGCTGGTCTGGAGTTTGGGAAAGCAGTGTTGTTGGGAAAACCCTGGATTCCACTGCTGAAGGCAACTAAGAGCTGTCTTGGCAAAACCACCTGATGGGTCCTCAAGCTCCTTTGCTGCCTCTGAAATATCACGGCAGAGCTTTGTTCTTTTCTCAGTTCAAAGCACTTTTTCTGCCTGTGATGACTCAGTGTGTAGGTGGGGGGCCAAGTCTCTGGGGACACAGCTGTAACTGTGGCCATTCGGGTGCCTCACTGTCAGCCTGAACAGCCCTAACCAGGTCACGTGAAAACGGAAACACCCTCAGCAGATGGGTAATGAAGTGACAGTGGATTAAATTCATTCATAAAGTGCACCAGTGAGTGCCTTTTCTCTCCAGTCCTTTTCTCAGGGTGCCTTGGGTGGCAGACAAGGACCAGATTGTTCTAGAGAGGCTGTCTCAGGGGAGGGCATCATCAGCTTTCCTGGGAGCCCAGGCCTGGCCCTCCCGTTGGTCCTCGTCTGTGGGCTTCACATCTAAAAGGTGAGGCCTCTGAGGGAGCAGGTAGGACTCTTTCATCAGGGGTCAGCTCCCTGTGTGGGAGTTTTTTGCCCTCAGAGGTCCTGGCGGCACCTGCACTCACAGCTTGGGGCAAACCCCGGTAGGGACCCCAGAGCCGGCAGGCACTTTGCAGGGCTCCCTCCAACTCCTTTTTCCCACCATTCAAACTCCAGCACGTTACTGGATTCTACCCCTCAGGCTCGTAAGCCTCAGCCTAGATACGGTACAGCCGATCCTAGAACAATGATGCAGGGGTGGGGGGGTGGCTAAGTGTGCTGACCCTCCGCGCAGTTGAAATTCCCATATAATTTACGTGGCCCTTCACATACATGGTCCCTTTGAATCTGGTTCTGCATCCATGGATTCAACCAACCTCTGATCAGGTAGTACTGTAGTATTTACTATTGAAAAAAATCCACGTATAAGTGGACCCTCATAGTTCAAACCCATGTTGTTCAAGGGTCAACTGTATTTGAGCAGATGGAGGAAGTCTTTAAGGAAAACGTCTTATTCCTTTAACTTCATGAATTATTCTCTCTGCATTACTGCTGACCCCTGGACACGCTTCAGTCCATGTGAGGTGAAGTATCCATCCTTCACAGCCATTTTCTACCAACCTGCAAGGCAAGCCTGCAATTTTCCCAACGGAGCCTGACTCAGAGGTTCTTCTCTTTGTCCTGTTTCCTGCTGCCGTCTGGGGCAATTGTAATGTTCATATTGAGAACGAATTGGTTAATTCATTCATTCATTCAACAACAAAAAAAATTTTGAGCAGCGCCTGCTATGGGCTCCTAAGCAGTGGTAAAATAAACCACAAAATGGAGACCAGACTTGAAAATTCCCTGAACAGATAAGACCAGTTAAGCCACGTAAGGAAAAACTAATTTAGCTTATCCTGCAACACAAGTGACATTAGCTTGGGTTGTTTCTTGTAAATGCCCTTGAAAATCATAAATGAAACTTAAACTGTTTCCCAAAATTGGCGTCAGATAACCATTTTAACCAACGCCCATTATTAGGAAAAACTTCAATGCTATAACCAATCACTGTAAAAAATAAACAGCCTCCAAATTTTCACTATGTAAGCTGTCCTATATAACACATACTTCTGAGCTTCATTCCACTATTGTTTTGAAAGCTCCCAGTTCGTGAACTGTTCTTATGTGCACAATAAACTCTTACTAATTACCATTTTATTGATCTGATGGTTTGAATTTAGCTGTTTCTGGATTTTTAAAATATTTATATATTTGGTTGCGTTGGGTCTTAGTTGTGGGCTCCTTAGTCGCCGTGGGTGGGCTCCTCAGTTGTGGCATGCGAACTCTTAACTGTGACATGCCTGTGGGATCTAGTTCCCAGATCAGGGATTGAACCCGGGCCCCCTGCGCTGCAAGTGTGGAGTCTTAACCACTGTACCACCCGGGAAGTCCCGTTTCTGGATTTTTGACAGCAGAAATAGAAATACTACTATCAGTAATAATGATCAGGAATCGTCCGTTTCTCGTGCATTACATTTTGCAGTGTAGTTGCCTACCCGTGCTGTGTGAAGCCTTTATCTATCCTGGCTGTGTCTGCCTAGAGCCTGGCCTTGGTACCAAGCACAGGATAAGAACTTAACACTGAAAAATGTTTGTTAAATTTAATCGAATACCCTATAAAAGATGCTATTCATCTCTAGGTACAGTGATTCAGAGACAATTCTGTAAGACCACAGAATTTTTTTTTTTTTTTTTTTTTTGCAGTACGCGGGCCTCTCACTGCTGTGGCCTCTCCCGTTGCGGAGCACAGGCTCCGGACGCGCAGGCTCAGTGGCCATGGCTCACGGGCCCAGCCGCTCCGCGGCATATGGGATCTTCCCGGACCGGCTCACGAACCCATGTCCCCTGTATCGGCAGGCAGACTCTCAACCACTGCGCCACCAGGGAAGCCCATAATTTTTTTAAAAAATAAATTTATTTATTTATTTTTTGCTGTGTTGGGTCTTCGTTACTGTGCGCGGGCTTTCTCTAATTGCGGACAGCGGGGGATACTCTTCTTTGCGTTGTGCGGGCTTCTCATTGAGGTGGCTTCTCTTGTTGCAGAGCACAGGCTCTAGGTGTTCGGGCTCAGTAGTTGTGGCACTCAGGCTCAGTAGTTGTGGCTCTCAGGCTCTAGAGCACAGGCTCAGTAGTTGTGGTGCAGGGGCTTAGTTGTTCCGCGCCATATGGTATCTTCCCGGACCAGGGCTCGAACCTGTGTCCCCTGCATTGGCAGGCGGATTCTTAATCACTGCGCCACCAGGGAAGTCCCAAGACCACAAAATTTTAAACACGATTATCCTAAAAATATCTGGGTGGAAATTATACCAATTTCACCATTAATTTCTCTGTTTTGATCCCATAACTCAGGTCTAGGACCAGAGTCAGTGCCCATGAAGTCTCTTTGCAGTCTGTGCGGGATTGGTAGGTTTGCCATGCACTTCCATCCTCAGTGTGGGAGCTCTGGTCACAGGGTGTAGAGAGAGCTTTGCCTCCTAGGGCGACACTTGCCCGCTTTGGTCACACTGAGGGGAAAGCCCTGGTGTGGAGAGGTTGGTGGCCGTGTGAGCTAGGGCACAAGCTCCGTGGTGAAGTTACTGTCTTCTTACACACATTGGAGACAGCCTATCTGGCACTTAACTAGATAGACCCTGGCCTTTACTCACTTATTTCCTATGTCTGTTGTTATCCAGGTGGCTGTAAGCCTTCATCTAGACTGTTCCTCATCCTCCCCACAAGGCTGGTCTCCTTCACCCTCAGTCCTCATGGGACAGTTGACGCGGCTCAAGTCTGGGACCTGCCAGCAACCATCAGGTGTCTGCACGGATGAGTGACACTTGCTCAAATCTCTGCTCCTGCTTCAAAATCTGCTAGGAACTGAATTTTTCATGCTTGATTTCTCCTTTAGGAATGATCAATACCACCAGCTAATTTGGGGCTTTCATTCTCAGGTTGCTTGCCGACTTTGTTAGGGTTTGAATGCAATTTCTCTATCATTTACCTCCCTGTGTTTGCACCGGAACATGCCGTGGTGGTGAAAAGGAGCCTTTTGGGGGGGACAACATCACATTTTTTTACCCTTAGAACCTGTGTGGTCTCACTAGCTGCTTTGAACCTTCTGAATCTTTTTTAAGTGTTTTGAGTCACCACGTCTACAAACCAGCTTCTATAAACTTAAAAAAATTTTTTTAAATTATTTATCTATTTTTGGCCATGCTGCACAGCTTGTGGGATGTTAGTTCCCCAACCAGGGATTGAACCCACGCCCTCGGTGGTGAACGCACGGAGTCCTAACCACTGGACGGCCAGGGAATTCCCAAACCCTCTGAATTTTTTAAAATAGGGGAGCCCCAAACCATGTGCCGGGTAACACGTTCTTGCTCCCAAATCAATTGCTACTCTCGGGAGGAGAGTGCTGCTTCTAAGAGCATTTTTACCCCTAGCTCACTCTGCAGAGAGGGGGCCAGTCTTGGGGTGGAAGGCTGCAGATGGAATGTTATTTCCATGCGCTGTGTCCTGAGGTTCCAGGAGGACCTCCAATATCTCATCTAGTGCGTACTTTCTTTTTTTCACGTTGGCCGGGGCTCCCTCTGTCACTTTTGCCTCTCTGAGCTCAGATTTGTCAGAAACCAGACCCCACCACAGATTCATCTTATTTTCCCTCCTCAGTCCTCACCACTCCCCCTTCCTCTCTGCCAAGGCTCAGCCCTCCTCTCCTTCAAGCCAGCTCCCATCTCGCTGGCTGTTGCCAGTTGAGTCCCAAGTCACTCATCACTCTACAACTATGGCCTCCCACCTCCCCTGGCTTCCCTCCTCCCTAATTATTTAGCACTTAAGGGGATTTTTCTGTTCATCTGTAGTTTGCTGTGGATGTTTCTGTTTCTGTCACTTCTGTTTATACATATTTACAGTTAGTTCAATTCTCTGTTCTAATGGCTATCGAGGTGGCATGAATAATTCAAAAATAATTTACATTTGGTTTTGGAAGGCCTTTCTGTGCTCCCATTGGAGCTTGGGGATGTCTGATATTCTGGGAATTCACATTTCAAACTCAGTAATGAAGCCACAGTAGAAAATGGCTTGGAGGGAGTTGGGGTGTTATTCAGCATCTTTTCCCCTGGCCCCTGAAGCATCCTTTGGCTCCCAGCTCCGTGATGGAGTTGGAAAGCATCACTTCTCATATAGTTGCCTAGTTCTGGCCCCAGGAGAGCTTTTCCAGTCCCTTTGGGGTGTCTGTCTCAGCTGTTTGTCTGGTACACGTTGTCTCTATCAAGGGGGAAGGTAATTGGTAGGCTGGCCTGGAGGAACACTATCAGGGCTCATGTAATTATCTGGGGAAGAAAAATTCCTTAATTGTAAGACTTTGCCAAGCGAACATTCATTCAGTATGTCTGCTCAGCGCACACACCAATGTTAACCAGTCTGATTACTTTGAAAAATTGTCTTTGCAATCCTTACTGTAAAATACGTAAGCATCATGATCTATGACTGAACATATTAACGGGCTTTAAGCTAGCAGGGTCCCTTCACGTAAACAGAGATGCCCACACAGGCTTGAGTAAACAGACGACACTCACCGTGGTGAGCCCGGGCAAAGGTTTGCGGCCCTGACCACACCACGAGAAACATTTAAGTTTAGCGGATTTGTAACATAAACACTCTAACCTCAGACTCAGTCTGGGCAATTCCATTGCCCTCCTCTGAGCTCTGCCCTGACAAAACAGAGGAGACAAGGGCTGTTTTCAGAACAAACCTGCCTTGAGTCTCATTCTAATCGTGGGATGAAATATGACTGACAACGTATCTGAAAGGTTGGATTTTTTAAAGCATTTCAGGAGACTTAAATACAAACCTAGGGTGCTAAAGAGAAGGGAAGCCTTGCCACGGAGTGTGAGTTTATGAAAAACTCAAAAGCATGGGTATAAACTCCCTCTGGCAGGCGGGTGGAAAGCCATCCCCCACTGCCTCCAGGATCCTCCCAGTGGCTTCTGGGACCATTTTACCAGCACCCCTCCCCGACCTTGATCATCCTCGTTAATCCATGGAGCCGAGTGTGAGGCCTTGCCTGGGTAGGCACTCAACCCATACTGGATTATTAGACACGAGTCTGGGATGAGAGATCCTGAACTTGGCTGGCCTCATATATCTCTTCGTTGTCCATGGAATCTTCCTAGGAGGTCTGTGGTTCCTCAGATGGTTTAAAGATTCAGCTTGTGGGGGGTGGTGCTTGGGAGCCTGGAGAAGCCACAGCTGAGGAAGGGAGGAGAGAAATGCCATGAAAAAAACCAAACTTAATTCCTTGGCTCTGAAGGGGTATCAGGAATTGAGAGGGCTGTAAGGATGATGCATAACATGCAGGTAGGGCCGCCACAGGCCAGGAGACAGACTGCTAGAAATGTGTACTCAGGCTTTCAACAAGTCTTTGCATAGCACCTTCTAGGTGTGAAGCATTGTGCTAGGCACAGTGGTGATAACAAAAGTGGAGTTTGGGTTAATTTTTAAATTTAGGATGCAGGAGAATAATTTAGTGAATTGTTAAAATACTGATTCCCAGGATCGTTTCTAGAGAGTTGAATATACTAGGTCTAAGTGGAGGTGGGAAGCTACATTTTTAACAAGGATTGCACGTAATTCTAATGCAGATGGTGCTGAGACCAGTTAAACAAAAAAAATCATGATTCTAAAACCTATAAGTAAAACTAGCCTACCCAAATGCTTGGGAGTCTGCTATTAACTGCCCAGAGAGGATTTTGGTGTTCAGCTAGCTCATATGGATTTAGCTTACCTTGAACACACTGGCCATGGCCAGTCACGGTGTTGCTCCATGAAAGGTGTTCATTGCAGTCTTGGACTCAGGAAAGCAATGCTAGGTTAGGTGGCTGCACTTTGGACCTGAGGAGGATGCTTACCCCAGAGCCTAAGCAGCACAAAGGAAGAGCATTAGATTAACTAGGAAGACAACCCACATTGATAAGGCTGAGATCACAGGAGGATGGCACAGCAGGGCATTTCATTCTTTTTTTGTCTCATGTTGACAGCTCAACTACATGGTCCTACTCCATTTTTATGAAGTATTTTTGCCATCTTTTTTGGTTCATGATATTCATCTTTTGTCCTAGAATCGACCATCTTACTGAGACCTGAAGGAAGGCCCAGAGTCATCATTAAGAATGATTCTTTGGGGCTTCCCTGGTGGCGCAGTTGTTGAGAATCCACCTGCCAATGCAGGGGACATGGGTTCAAGCC
The DNA here is from genome assembly GCF_964341445.2 of Mesoplodon mirus. NCBI lineage: Eukaryota > Metazoa > Chordata > Mammalia > Artiodactyla > Ziphiidae > Mesoplodon > Mesoplodon mirus. The sequence continues at coordinate 15,135,087 of NC_138986.1, forward strand.
CTGGTCCGGGAAGATCCCACATGCCACGGAACAACTAAGCCCGTGTGCCACAACTACTGGGCCTGCGTGCCACAACTACCAAAGCCCATGTGCCTAGAGCCCATGCTCCACAACAAGAGAAGCCACCGCAGTGAGAAGCCCACGCACTGCAACAAAGAGTAGCCCCTTATCGCTGCAACTAGAGAAAGCCCGCACGCAGCAATGAAGAACCAATACAGCCAAAGAAAGAAAGAAAGAAAGAAAGAAAAGAATGGTTCTTTGGACAATCCCCTGAATCTATGGTTGTTTTAATGCTAGTTCAGAACATGGTGCAACTGTGGGTAACATCCCACGGACAGCTGCCAGGTTGGGGGACTCTGGCCTTTCAGGAAGGGACATAGCTATTTAGTGTCTCATATCCAGTGACCAATGGTGTCTGCCCAGATCTGCGGACACTGGCTTGCTCTCAGGAAATTTATGGGGTCTAGCAGAAATCTTGCCTATCTCTTGATGGCTAAGGGCTTGAAACTAAATCAGATCTTCGAATTGACCAATAGCTCAATCTAAAACTGAGTAAGAGTTGTTCTCAAAGTGTGACATGGGGGCCTGTGGGCAATCTGTCAGGGACATGATGTAGGCCACGAAATCTGCCCCATGATTTCTGAAACTTTTGGTATTTATGTATCTCAATAGTTTCTCACGACATGAACTAAAATCCTTTGCTTAGTGAAAGCCTCCATTGGTGTACACTCCCGACACCAACTAGATGCCTTACAACTCCATTCAATTCAGTTCTGACACTCTCTGCACAGTAAGTGCAGACCCCACGGGTTAGAGAGCAGGGTCCCAACCAACAGGACTGCCCCCCACTTCCAACACCAGCCATTGGTGTCAGCAAGTGGGCTAACACATGCTCAGTGAGGGGACGGATGACTTTACTCAGAAAACACTGATCAACTACTACCTTCCATTCCACTACTCTGTGGGTTTGGGATACAGTGGGGAGTGCCCCAACACGTTCCCTTCAGTCATGGACCTTGTACGTCGACTTCTTTTTCTTTTTAAGACATTCTGCTTCACACGTGGTAGCTGCCCAATAGGGGTTTGTAGAATAAATGAACTAGTCAATGAATTAAACAATGTTACTCAACAACGGTAAGATCTCTTATCAGGAAAACCATACAGCAAAACTTGTAATTTTGCGGGAATGGTATCTGTGGTTACCCTGAGCCAGTGGTCCCCAGAACTAGGACGCAAGCTGAGGGTCTGTGTGAACCTTGGGGAGACCAGGTCAGGTAGAACCTTGGTTGCCAGGGGCAGCGTCTAAAGCCGTGTGGGAAAGTTGGACCCCAAAGCAGGGCAGGGGTGGGAGCTCAGGAGCTGGCCCAGGGATTGGGGTTGTTAAGTAAGCTCTACATTGACACAGCACTCTACAGTTTCCAGAGCTTCTTCTATCTCATCTGAGTTAGGCTTGAGAGGGCTCCAGTGACAGGTGCTACCTAGGCTACTCCCAGAACAAGGATCTCAGATACAGGAGCCCTGGAGCAGGGACCCTTAGGGATGGCTTGGAGCACAGATGCAGATGTATTAACATCCCAGAGCATCACAACAGGCTGCAGGATTTAGGAGGTTAGAATTTCATACAGTCCCTGGCGGTCATCACCATTTTGGTGCTATAGATCCCTTAAACAGTCAGATGAAGTCTGTGTAGCCCTTCTCAGAATCTCTTTAAATGCCATGTGTATGATTATAACGCAGGACAATAGTGAAATGCAGTTATTAAAATGTTGAAAAAGTTATCAAATTTGATTACAGCAATATATGTGGCTCTTGACACATGACATAACAGGATAGTGGCACATCAGCCTTGTTAGATGATGCGATGGGCATAATTGCTACTGTGACTGTCTGCAGAAACTGTCATATTAGAATGTCAGTGATTTCGACTGCGACAGACACAGGTACTGCGAATATTGCCGTGATTTGCTGCTGACATTCATAATCGAAGGAAATGTTACATTACAGTTAGAGGTTAGTGAATACAAAGATGTACTTTTTCCCCCATCCAAGTTCACGGACTCTTGGATTTCAGCACTATCCCTTGTTTAAAGTGTAGCTATAAGAGCTTTTTTGGGGTCCCTCGATCCATGGCTGCATTAACAAATGCTGTAAAAGTGCACATATTACTTAATTTTTACTCCCTTGTACATACACATTTATACAAAAGCAATGGACAAACGTGTAGGTGGACTTCCCTGGAATAAATAAAGTAAGCTTCATACACCATCTTATCTATCGGCGGGTGTAAATTATGTTTAAAAACAGCCCCTGGGTAATGTAAGACAGGAGGATTCTCTTTGAATATCTGTTGTGAAGAACACTGATGTATTGTTTTAATGGAGTCAGCACATTACAGTTAAAACAAAGAGAATAACTCTAGAAATAGAGAAATAAAAAGGATATTAAGGAAAGGATTGGCTAATTGCCTTGCCGCTACTTTCCTGAGTCTCCGTTCATCTCTCCCTTGCTTTTTATTAATCACTATGGTGTCTTCCTCTGTCAGCTTTCAGAAGATCCTTCTGGTCTGGGTCTTAACCCTTGCAGGTGTTACTTCAGGACCCTGAGCAGAGAGGGAGCAAGGCCATACGTCTCTGTGTGCCATGGTGGTCACTGTGGCCCTCACCATTTCTGGTCTGTTAGTAGTTTCTTACATTTCAGTTATAGAGGCAGAGAGAAATCAGGATCTACCCTTCTTGGGAAGATTTCTGTCTAAAACCCACCATGCCAAAGGTTATGTGATTTTTTTTTTTTTTCATGCCTTGGCCTGAGAGATGGTAGGTAACTAGGTCTTTTCTAAAATAACATCTTCTCCTGCCCGTGAGTGCCTCGGTCATCATGAGTTCACAAGCCCATTAATTAAACTGCCAAAGACCTTTCTTCTCAGTGGAGGCTGCTTATCGCTCAGCAGGAGTGTATCCTAGTAGGGTTAGTGCATGAAAGAAAACAAATCCATAGGAACGCGAGTTATGACATCTAGGAGTCAAAACGAGCCCACATGATGGGAAAACTGTGGAGTTCCCAGCAACACCTGGATTATACGTCCTTTGGTGTGAGTGTTGAGAAGCCCTCCCATATCTGTATTCAGGATGCTCTTTTTTTCTCTCCTTTTTCTGATGAATTGGTGAGTTGCCTGGTGAAAGCAGGTAAGGAAAGAAGTCTCTGGCCTAAAGCCCTTGGAATATAGGTTTGTAAGATTTTTTTTTCCTAAAACATTTTCAAAAATAGAAAATGAAACTTTAAATGGCAGAGGAAAATAACAAGCAGAAGGGAACTGCTTAAAAATCACTTCGGGGACTTCCCTGGCAGTCCAGTGGTTAAGACTCCATGTTTCCAATGTAGGGGGCATAGGTTTGATCTCTGGTGGGGGAACTAAGATTCCACATGCTGCTCGGCCAAAAAATAAAATGAAAAGAACAAAAAAAATTAAATAAAAATCATTTCGCGAGGAAGGCTGCTCACCGGGCACATTATATAGAGAATGAATTGATTGTGAACCCTCATAATCTTGAAATAGATTTATATATCGGAGATGCTAGTTCACTGTGTATTTGGAGAGGCATACATGCAAATAAAAGGCAGGGACGGGGGTGGGGTGGGGTGGATGACAATGGGACTGTGACACTTCAGAAACGTGAAGCAAAATTATTCTCAGGACAGACAGTCTTTGCGTGGGGAGGCTTTTTACTTATTAAACAGTGTTTTGGAACAAATTAAACTGCACATAAAGATACATTATGGGCAGAGCAGCTGACAAGCAGGGTCACTGAGGGTGCGGTACAAGAACATGCAGGATATGATGACAAGGACTTTTGCAGGATGTGCCTGGGGGACATTTAAGATATTTATGGTGACTACTTTACTGATTGATACTGCTTAGAGGACAATCACTGCTTGTTTGTTCCTGAATCCTTGGTTTTGTCTTAACTTTTATGTAATTTTGTATTATTGTAGGGAAAAAATGGAAACAAGAGAGGGTCAGGAACAATTTAAGGGCTGGAAAAATGAAAAAACATTTGCCAAACACCCGACCTTTAAGGGTCACTTCTCTTGCCCTATGGGCCTGCGAGAGCTTAATGGCCATTGAGATTCATTCATCGGTGGAAGAAACTAGCATAAACCCATCAGTTTCTAGGTAAGTGATGTAAACTTCCCTGGCGCTGAAAAGTAGTTCTGGATATAAAATATATTTTGTTCCAAAGGATATTACCACTTTCCAGCAGTCAGAAGATTTCACAACTGACCTGATATTTCTCTGTTATTTTTTTCCTTGTTATGTTTATGAAGCTCTCGTTGCATTCACAATTTTCCAGGAAATCAGTGTCAGGTAACAACCCCACCATGAAAAGCTACCTCTAGAGAGCAGTCAGCGCGTCTTATCTGGCACTGAAAGCTTGCTGGTTGGTTTTCTACATACATGTTTATTTTCAGTTCAGAGACAAAATAGAAAACTCCATCGTGGAAAATGTTACCTTTTAGTTCACACTCTTTTAATCCCCCAGTCCCCATAAAATAAACATTCGAAAGTGTAAGCAGTGGGAAATAATGTAAACTCTGCAGAAACAGAAAATAAATTAGTTTCTTTCAGACTTGGTGGAGGTCCTTTTCCTGAACACTACACTCTGTTACAAACAGAATTCATCTTGAACGGAGAATAAATCTTTGGCCTATTTCACCATTTCCCCAGCATTGCGTAAGAGCATATTTCAAATTCACTTTCTTCTCCAACTGCAGCAAAAAGGCAAGGAGTAGTTTGTGTTTGTGGAGCCTGAAAAACAGGAAAAAAAAATATTTCGGTGGTTTAAGAACAGCTTTTTTCCTCTGGTGTCAAACTGTTCATATATGATAGCTCTAAAGTTGGAGACCACAAGAAAATATAAGAGCAGACAAGTGATTCTATTCACAAGGCAAGGCTGGGATCATTGCTTGGAATCTTTTTACTTATGAGCAGTGGAGAATCCGATTCTGCACCACTCGGGACCGAGCCAGCATGGACACGGCAGGCAGCAGTTCTGAATTTCCTAAAAGATTTTGCTTGGGGACCGTGGCTAAAATTCCATGACTTCTAAATTTGGAAGCTACAAGTTTCCAGGATCCTGTCAAGTGAGAACATCCAGGATTTTAGATTAGCAACCCTGTTGCCTTGGATTTCAGTTTCTCTTTTATAGCAGGCACAGAGAGCAAGGTCTGTAAAATGCATTTAGGACAAGAATGGAAGTGAGTGAGTCTGGAATTTCTTATTATTGTTAAAGCTTTGTTGTTTTCCCGCAAAGGATACTAAGACTCTCTGTCACTGTGAATTCTGCAATCTCTTTAGAAAAAGAAGTGATCAAACTACATTTTAAAAAGAAAAAAAGCAAACAAAACACCTAAGTACCAAAAAAAAAAAAAAAGCGTTCATTGGGAGAAACGTAAAATACAAGCACTTGGCCTTTGATCTGAATTTATACAAGGAGGAATTTATCTACTCGACCAAGAGTTCAAACTCGGCTGGAGTACAGTGAGCCAGCCTCCCACGGATGAGGGCAGGGTCTGGAGCCAGAAGGGATGCTTTATTACCTTCAGAACAGAAGACGGTGATGAAGGCAGGGGACTAGGAGTTTCAAATACTCCCCTGATGTCTGGTTCAAATCAGGGAAGTAAACAGAAAACAGAAGCATCACAAGCATAGTAAACATTAACAAAAAGAAAATATTTTTGATGTTAGGAAGGGAGGTCTGCCTGGTGCAGACCCTGCCCCTCCTCTCAGTGATGTGCCAGCCTCCCGTCGGTGGCTCTGGTGACCCTAGGTACGAGGCACAGTGACTACTGGGGAGGGAAGGTGGGTGGCGGGAGAGACGAGGGTGGGCTCGGTGGAAGACCCGTGGATTGACCACGTGACCTCGGTATCAACAGTTTTTATAGTTAAAGAGGCTTAGAGTCTGTGGTTCCATATTTTCAGAAAATTCAAAGGGTTGGTAAAGGTATAGAAAGTCTGAATATAAATTTTAAAAAAATCAGAAACACAATAGCAAAGGTGCAAATGAATCAGTTGTTTATTGTTTATTCAGTGGGGAAAATTTTTTTTAAATTTGATTTAGTGTTAAATCTTTTGGAAGATAGAATATATAAGACATCCAATCATGGTATGTGAATAATAAGAAATTACAAAGTGCCCAGGCAACGTGAATGACCAGAGGCAGAGACTGGAGTGACGTGGCCACAAGTCAAGGGCTGCTGGCAGCAGCTAGAATCTGGAGAAGGCAAGGAAAGGATTCTCCCCTGGAGCTTCTGGAGGGAGTGTGGCCTGTTGGCACCTTGATTTCAGCCTGCTAATACTGATTTCAGACTTCTAGCCTCTAGAACTGTGAAAGAATCAATTTCTGGTATTTTAAACCACCAAGTGATTTGCTATAGCAGCCATGGGGATAAAACACACACACACACACACACACACACACACACACACACACCCACCCATAAGGGGAGTTCTCTCCTATTTATTAAACTACGACAATTTCATTGTATTTACCCTTATGTTAATTATTGGTAATGACACTTGGGTCTTGGCTTCCCTTTGCTGACAACCATCTTGTTTTGGTTCCCACTGTTGAATAACAGAGGTTAAAGTTAAATACGCTACCAAAGTGACTTTATTGTTTATTATAAATTTATTTATTTTATTTATTTATTTTAGGCTGCGTTGGGTCTTCATTGCTGCGTGTGGGCTTTCTCTAGTTGCGGTGAGCAGGGGCTACTCTCTTCATTGCAGTGCATGGGCTTTTCACTGCGGTGGCTTCTCTTGTGGCAGAGCATGGGCTCTAGGCGTGTCGGCTTCAGTAGTTGTGGCTCGCGGGTTCGTTACTCCGTGGCATGTGGGATCGTCCCGGACCAGGGCTCGAACCCATGCCCCCTGCATTGGCAGGCGGATTCTTAACCACTGTGCCACCAGGGAAGCCCCTGAAAGTGACTTTAAAGTAAAAACAAAGTCAACCTCAGTAGTATTTGTAAAGTTGATGGCGACATATTTTGACAATTTTTTTAAAACCTGAAAAGTGAATAATTTAGAATCATTTATATCATGAATTTTTTTTTGAGATTTGCTTTTGAATTGAGGAGAAGTAAGTCTATTTATTTATCTTATTAGTGAAGCTGCTTGATAGTCACTGGGTGCTTATTAACCCGTTTGAATGTCTGATAAAAAGTGTTTTTTGCAAAATGGAGAAAATTTCAAGTTCAAAGCATTTGGTTAAAACTTTCACCCTACCTTACAAGTTCTAATTTTTTCAAACCAACTGGTAGATTATAACTAATGACATAACTGAAGCTTTTCTCCAAGCTTTTCCAAGCTTTTCCAAAAGCGCATCCAAGCTTTTCTCATTGACCTATAATTTCTTATATATTATATTAACCATGTATAAATTTAGAGTTATTAGAAAAATCATATTTTTCCAGAGTTTGATGAAATATTATTTTTCTTGCTTTATTTTAAAAAAAAGTATAAGATGATTAGATCCACTGCCTCCTGGGAAGTTTCTTTTAAAAGGGAATTAATTAAGAATTTCACAACCGTTAAGCCTCAAAACATTCCATTTTAGTTAGATATGGGAGATTTAATTATCACCACCTTTTAGAGATGTTAAAGATTCCATTTTAGATTTAATTATCACAATCGTTTATTTAAGTAGCTTGGGCTTCCAGCCTGTTTTGGCTCCTGCCTGGGAGTGGGAAAAGGGGGGCTCCCTCTGCCCCAAGGATAGCTTGGGGTGAGGGACTGAGGACTTTTTCTTGAAGCACAACGGTGATGAACAATTTCTGAGCTGCTTCTTGAAAAGACAGAGTTTCAAAATTAAAATCAGAGAGCCCTGGAGCTCCCCCAGGAAACCCTGAAACTCTGTGGTTTACAACCTGGGGATAAGAGGCTCTGTCCACAAGCAGCATCTGGAGATTAATTTATAATTATTAAATATCACTGAAAATTTCGGCTCGAAAGAAAGTTTAGGGAAGAAATGAGCTGGTATTATACTCCTTTTTGCGTGTGCAATTCAAGAAAAACAATTATAGCAGGGCCAGAGTCAATTTGATTCCGTACTAACCACAACTTTGCACATCAGAACAAAGTAAGGGAGTGTCTGAATCCTTCAGGAAATCTGCCAGGTTTTCTTGAGTTCATTTGAATCCTGCCAAGGCCCAGAAATATGATAAAGCTTCAAAATGACAAACCCAAAGGGAGGGGGGGAATCAAACCTCCAAATCCAATCATCTTCAAACAAAAGACTGACCAGTAATGTCACAGGACCAGTTTCACTGGGACAAACAACTCATTTTAATTAGTTCTATTTGGTAACATCCAAAAGAATGAATCATGCCCTTAGTCTAACAACAGTGAAAGCACGACAGGGAAGCTTTGGAAAAAAAGAAGCAAGAGCTCAAATTCTGGTGGATTCCTGGCATCTCCGGCTCATATTGTCTCACACCGTTTCCTAGAGGGTGAGATAAGCAGGGACGGTGAGGAAGCGGAAGGAAAGACAGCAGTCCTCAACCGAGTGGCTTCTTCCATGTGGGACACGTCACGTCTGCAACACATTCTGCAAGGAGTAAGGGGAGCGATGCCCTGCAGCTGAGTCCAGAGAAAGAGCTGGAGTCTGACCACGATGTAAGCAAAGCAGCCCACCAGACATTTCCTCTCCTGATGCTCAAATCTGTCCGAGCTATCATCCAAGCTTTAACATTTGTATTTTATGCATTTTTAATAGCTACAGACCTGTGACTGTGAGTAGGAGTGGTCCCTGCCCGCCGTATGCGAGAGGGGACAGGAAGCAGGAAGACTGTCTGCAGGATCACTATTCTGAAGGACACCCAAGAGGGAGTGTTTGCTTTGTACAGTGGTTTCCTCTTACAGCACTGGATGGTTTGCTATTATTCAAGCAGGGTCAAGTGATGGGTTTTGAAACACTGCCTACCAAGCCTAGAACAAGGTTTGGCAATTCACACAGAGGAAAGAACCTTGGATAATTGAGTGGGAAGATGACATTCAATGAGAGACTTAAGTAAGAGATAGCTCTAGTACAGTCTGACTGAAAAGAATTTTGACAAAGTCATAGCTTTTAATACTCAATTATCTTTTGTTATTAAAAAAAATCACCTGGTTATCCCCCAATTATGGGTCTGTTCAAAGAGTTGGTTATCATCTTCCAGAATGGGCCAAAGTTCATTTACCCCGTGAAAATCTTTTGGTTTGGGGCAGAAAGGATGGGGTGAGATCGAGAGTAAGCAGATCTGGGTTGAGTCTTGGCTTTTGTACTTATCAGCTGTGCAACTTAGGCAAGTTGTTGATGTCTCTGGGCCAGAGTTTCCGCAGTTCTGAAATCTGAGGCCAGCATGACATGTGACCGGGGATGGCAAAGCATTTCCTGCTACAGCTATGGAACGAGAGGCAGGGCTGAGTAGTGGAAAGGCAGTATTATTCCTCTGCTGTCTGGTGGATCAGGGCCATCCCTCAGCTACCCCCTCTTGTGACCACTTGGGACAGGACAACACCTGCCTGCAAGGGGTGCAGTGACTGCCCACGAGAGGTGCTTAGCACAGTGCCTGGCCCATTGGAGGGAATCCCCAAAGGCAAGTGTCTTGACCCCCAACCCCTGCTCTGTCTTTGTTTTTGTTTTTAATTCTCTCTTTTTTTTTGGCTGCACCCCGCAACATGCGGGACCTTAGTGCCCCGACCAGGGATCGGACCCGTGCCCCCTGCAATGGAAGTGTGCAGTTCCAACCACTGGACTGCCAGGGAAATCCCCCTGCTCAGTCTTTGAACAAAGTCCAGAGGGATACTTGTCAGGGAACTTGAACACAAGGATTTAGATGTAGGTACCGGTAAAGCTAAGGACACGCCACCTGGCATTACCTGAGCCCCAAATGCAATAATTAAGGCATAAATGCATTTATATGACCTATTTGGAGAGCAAATAAAAATGGACCAAAAGTCTGGAAAAATACTCATCTATCTGAGAGAGATGAAAGAATTACACACACTTGTTCTGGAGAAAAATGACAAGTGGCAGAAATGTAGCATAATGGGTTGACATGACAAAGGAAATCAGTCTGGACAGGGGTCATCTCAAAGTTTAAGAGGAATGATATTGTGATTTTCCCAAGGCCTGGATGGGAAACCCAAGACGTTCACACACACATACACATGCACCGTCATATCAAAAGACCAAAAGAACTCCGTTATCAAAGCTCAAGTTTATGGGCTTCTCTGTTAAATTAGTCTCTGTTAGTTCATTTTCTGGAGTTTTCTTTTTCAGAAATGACAAAAGATTTGAAATGTGATTGTGGTTAAAACTAAATACAGCTCCCACTCCTCAGCAAAAAACACATATGAACAACAGCAAACACCACACACACAACCCAAACAGAACAATCCCACAACTTGCATGAATGTGTCTCTTACCTTTCTCATCATAGCCTAAGTCTTCCGTGTTTCAGTAACAAAGACTTGCAAAAAAACAAATCTCCCCATGTTCACTACTGATAGTCAAACAAACAAATGTGAGAGTCCTGTGTGCTTGGCTTAGGGCGTAACTCAGAGACAACTGGACAGAAGGGTCTTTAGGTCGAGCAAGCTCACCTGGAAGGCCCAGAATATACGGGCAAGAGGGACGGGTGCTGGGCTAAGGAACATGGACAGGAGGGAGCAGGAAGAAGGCATGGGGGTGTTTATGGGGAAGGAATGCGTCTTGAGGATACGGTGAGGACTTGTCTGATATATGGGATGGGGAAAAGCAGCTCCAAGTCTCTGAGACTTCTGATTGGGAGTTTCCCAGGGAGGAGGACTGTGGGGGGGGGTCCTTTATCTTTGTGATGGGAAGCGAGGACAGAAGCCAGCAGGTGTGCCTGCGGCTGCAGGACCGAGGCACAGACAGGAATGAGACCAAAGGCCCCCCGCTGTGGGCCGCCTAAGCCAGCGCCAAGGCAAGCCCAACCCTCTTACACTGCGCAGACCCTGAATCATCAAGGGCTCTAATTCCTGCCGCCCTGTGCTTCCTGTGACTCACAGGACCCCTGGAGTTAGACGATCTGTCCCATCTCTATGAATCCTTCCAGTGGTATGAGAGCCCAATCCCCCTGTTGTGCGGTAGTGTTATGGGTTAGATGGTGTCCCCAAAAGGTATGTTGAAGCCCTGACCCCTAGTACTTCTGAGAGTGACCTTAACTGGAAATAGGGTCTTTGCAGATATAATCAAGTTAAGAAGAGGTCAATAAGGTGGGCCGCAATTCAATGCGACTGGTGTTCTTTAAGGAAGACAGAGACACACAGGGAGACAGAGGAATGTCAAGGATCCATGGGCACCAGCAGGAGTTGGGAAGAGGCCAGGAGGGATTCTGCCAGAATCTCAGAGAGTGCATAGCCCGGAGGACACCTTGACTTTGGACTTTTGGCCTCCAGAACTGTGGGAGAACAAATGTCTGTTGTTTAAGCTGCCCAGTTGTGACACTGTTACGGCAGCCCCAGGAAACGAGCATACTGGGAGTCCTCTATCACATGATTCTAACTCTGTACCAAGAGATACGTGGGATGAAGGTATAGTTGGTATAGTTAATGACAGCAGATATTAGTTTTAATTCTTGAAAAAGAATAATGAATTGGGCTTCCCTGGTGGCGCAGTGGTTGAGAGTCCGTCTGCCGATGCAGGGGACACGGGTTTGTGCCCCGGTCCAGGAAGATCCCACATGCCGTGGAGCGGCTGGGCCCGTGAGCCATGGCTGCTGAGCCTGTGCGTCTGGAGCCTGTGCTCCGCAACGGGAGAGGCCACAACAGTGAGAGGCCCGCGTACCGCAAAAAAAAAAAGAATAATGAATTTACAAGGCTCCTTTGTTATAGCAAGAGATGCCTTAAAACAAATCTATATTCAGAGACGGTGTGACTGACTTTCACTGGAATCAGGTCCAGGCACACCAAGGACCTGACCATCTCACTGCATATCCACACCCAGGGGTGACCCAGAGCATGGCTGTAACCTGGTAGGAATTCATAGTAACCAAGTGAGGAAATTACTTATCAGACCATTTCTGTAATAAATATCAGAAAAACCAAACAAAATAAAACTAAAAGAGATTTGAACTAGGGAAAAAAGAAAGAAAGAAAAAGCAAAAAGCACAATAGCCTACCTGAATTGAGTCCTGTGAAAATCTTGTCCACTTAGAACAAGCCTTTAACTTGCTCTGTTTCCGTATCAAGATCTATGTCATAGAAGCAGGGCCGAGTCGGCAGTCCTGGCATGGTGCTCATCTAGGGGAGGGAACAAAAGATTATATATTAGCCAGTGCTGCAGGGTGATCACTCCGGACACTGTACATCTAACGACATAAATTAACTATATAGTTCAATTCAGCCTCATGGAACTTTGGGTTATATATCCATGTATCTTTTAAAATTCACCATCTGCTATTCCAATCTTTGTTTAAGGAAATGAAATCCCTCCCTGGTCCCACAGCCTACCATAGCTCCAAAACAGTGATTTTCAAACTCTTTTTACTAAGTCAGATCTTAATGCTGAAGCCCAACAGAGATGAGCCCCTCTGGCTGAAGGGGACAGTGGGTGTGGAAGGAATGAATAATGAATAACCCCCAAGACACATTTCGGTAAAATCTTCAACCCTTGGAGCACAGTTTGAAAACTCCTGTTCTCCAGATAGCTGGCCTACGTCACTAGCAGTAACTGTGGTTTATTGAGAACTTACTATGTGCTAGGCACTGTGCAAATGCTTTTTTTTCATCGTCCCCCAAACTCAGTGAAGTAGGTACTTGTATCGTTTCCATGTTACAAGGAAGGAAATGGAGGTTTAGAGGTGTTCAGTCATTTGCCCAAGGCCACACAGGTAATACACAGCAAAATGGGAAATTGGACTCCACGTTTGTAACCTCAAATTACGCATATAACCACCACCAATGCTACCCCCACCACCGTTTGGGCACGTTATACTCAGAATTTTACACAGATAATTACTTGAGTTCCCCGTCACCCTCAGAGGTACGCACTAGTTTTAGCCTCACTTTACGGATGAGGACAGAGGACATTTAGGCACAAAGGCATCGGCTCAAGGATGCATAGCTCGTCAGTGGTGGAGACAGAATTAAAACCAGGCCCGTGCTTCTCACTTCTTTGCTGCCCTGGGTCTAGATCGGTTTTGCAAAAAGCGCTCTATGTCCAGCTGCACCAGAGACCCCTGGGGAGCTGGGGAAGCTGGCCGGTTTCCTCTGGTGATGCTCACACACTAAACACGGGTCTAGGACCCGGAGTGTGAGGATTTTGGATGAGCTGCTCCTTATCGATTTTAGTATTCCCACTTCTTCTCACCAGGCTGGAAGTTCTCAACACCAAAGGAACCCAGATAAGGCCTCTGTCACACATCTCCGGTCTCTCACTCTCAAGGTCCTTCTTTGTAGGGACAGGATTTCTCTGACGCCCACTCTTCCCCCCTGTGATGCTGACAGACTCTCGCTACTCAGACTGGGGTCTGTGGACCAGGGGCATCGGTATCACCCAGGAGCTTGTGGGAAATTCAGGATCTCAGGGCCCACCTGCGGCCCACTGAATCAGAATCTGCAATTTCAGCACATCCCCAGGAGATCTGTGTGCACGTTTCCATCTGAGAGGCCCTGGCTTAGTCAAGATGGCCTAGGATGCCTCCCCCCACTCCCTTGAGCCCTGGGAAAGGGAGCTCCTGGGGAAGGGGGTGACGTGCTGAGGAGGAAGGGGAGAGGAAAGCCCTCTCACCCCTGACCAAGTGCTGCTACTTCCCGGCCCAAGCTCCAGGTCGAGGAGGAAACCTGTGCACCTGCGGCCTGATAACCACCTGGACTATGAGAGTGTGAGTGAGGTAGGTCCACGCGGCCAGACACATAAACACTGGGATGTACGGTGGCCAGCTCCTGTCTTGCTAATTGCACAGGATTGCCCTTTAGTAAGTATATTATGGGCTAAAAAGGCTTCTGAGGCCTGCCTGGAATCCAGGCGCCACTGATAGCATGTCTTCAGGAAAATGTGCTCTGGGTTTCGAGCGATGAACTACAAATAAACTTCTGGCACGCAACCTGCTTGCAGGTGGGGATCTCCCGTACTTTAAAACTAGGTATGTGGACGGCTACTTCTCCTCCTGAGGTTTCTGTTCCTAGCAGGGGGGTAACATTTTTCTCTGGTGACTACAGTCGCTGCTCCTAGGAGACCCCAGAAAGAAACCCACGCTTAATGTTTTAGCACTGACACATCAAACACAAAGGACACTGGTGGGAACTGTTCATATTTTTCCCAGTTTCCTGGGCTACAAACTCATACCAGTTGCTCTACAACAATTTTCCTGCCTCACTGCATTCTGACATGAGCGTTTTAAGACGCCTTTATAATCTGTGTGGGGATATGGATTTGGAAAAAGGAACCAGCGTTTTATAGTTCAAGAAACGAGTGACCGCATCCAGCCACAGTGAAGCTGCTCCATCTCTAATTTAAAATAACTCTCTAGGTCGAAGGTAGCTGGGTGAGGATGCCACCCAGACTTGACTGCTGCTGCTTCTGAGGCTGCAACACTATTCACTCCAGGGCAGAATTCAGTATGAGGCAGATCATATTTAAATCCACATGAGGTGAGAAAACCCAGGAAGAACCCCGAAGGCAGTGCATTTGGGTTCATCTGAGCAAAGTTATAATGGAAGCTTCTGTTGTGGATAACACAGTTGCACTGCCTGATTGTTTACAAGCTTTTTTAACAGACGTGAAAATTAAGCTTTCCACCATTCACTTTTAGCTGGTGCAAGACCAAGACCGACAAAGGCAGTGTGATTCACACGCTTCCTGGAGCTGAACCACTGGCTGCAGTGACTCAGCGCGTGCATCTTTGGGTCATTCTGATAGTGTCACAAAAACTAGGAGCTTTTCTAAGTAGCCAAAATAGTAAATGCCAGGAAGTATGAAGTGTCTTTCCTCTATTTTCAACTTACTTCTGTCAAATGGGAGAAAAATGAGATCAATCAGAAGACTCCCATGTTCCTTTCCAATGATGCAATCGTCACTTTCAAGAAGCAAGAATCTGGGCTTCCCTGGTGGCGCAGTGGTTGGGAGTCCACCTGCCGATGCAGGGGACACGGGTTCGTGCCCCGGTCCGGGAAGATCCCACATGCCGCGGAGCGGCTGGGCCCGTGAGCCGTGGCCGCTGAGCCTGCGCGTCCGGAGCCTGTGCTCCGCAATGGGAGAGGCCACAGCAGTGAGAGGCCCGTGTACCGCAAAAAAAAAAAAAAAAAAAAAAATCAAGAATCCCTACTTATTTGGGACGAGCAAGAACAGACCAGGAAGCATGTGGAGTGTGCAGAGCTGGGGGACTCCCAGCCCTGGAGACAAAGCCACCTCCAGTCCATCTGTGTTTAAAATAAAAGTCCTGCTGAGCAGACAGTATGGAATTATGTTAACAAGACCTTACACATTCGCATCAGATTCTCTCCCAATAAAAAACACTCTGTTACCAAAGGATTGGAGCCCCCAGACAAGAGTCAGCGGAGCACTGCAGGAAAGAAGAATTCGGACAGCCCTTGGGAGTTGACCTCTGGACACACGCCTGGGGTCAGTGGTGATCTATGTTGACTTATTTGTGTGCCCTTGAGGAAGGCCTCCTGCTTAAAATAATGAGGGGCCACTGAATCGCACTTACTTGTCGTGCTGCATTAAGGGATTCTTTTACAAAGGCTGAAAAGCATGGGCTTTTGCCCTTCACGCCCCTAATTTTAACTACAATGAATCTTCCAAATCTTTGATTTCGGGTTAAGCTTCTTTTGGAGAAACGACGAGTTATAGGAATAGCCTTTATAAACATTCATTAACACCAGCAAAGAGAAAATATTCATACACCTAAAACTTGTCATTCAGAAGAGTAAAACACTCTTAGAATGAGTAGAAAAATTACCTAAAAATCTGTTTCATAAAGTGATAGTATATTTACCACTTAACCAAAATATCATTGTAGTTAATTTTGTTGTGTTTGTGAAATAATTTCTTTTCTGACTTCTCCTTAAATCTACTGCTTTTTCCTACTGGATAGATCATTCAGATTTGTTGTAATTCAGAAAAGAAATAAGCATTTGAACTCACTATTCCTTCAGTTCATGATCTGAAAGGGAATCCCTTCTATACATTTCTTTCCTCCACCAATATGGCCTAACACCCATCATCTTGTTCCAAAAATTTAAGAACAACCAAAAAGGGACTTCCCTGGTGGTTCAGTGGTAAAGAATCCCCCTTCCAATGCAGGGGATGCGGGTTCGATCCCTGGTCAGGGAACTAAGATCCCATATGCCGTGGGGCAACTACGCCCGTGTGCCACACTACAGAGCCCACGAGCCCTAGAGCCTGCGTGCCGCAACTAGAGAGAGAAAACCCTCACACCACAACTAGAGAGAAGCCTGAGAGCTGCAAGGAAGAGCCCATGCACCGCAACAAAAGATCCCGCATGCCTCAACGAAGATCCTGCGTGCCGCAACTAAGACCCAACACAGCCAAAAAAAAAAAAAAAGAACCACCAAAGAGACGACAATGGTTAACTACACGATGATGTAATTTAAATAAAAAGATTCTTTTTGATGAAATAATAACTCAAACATTTAAACTACTGAGCAAAAGTATTTTCTGAATTTTAAGTACAGTGCCTGGCAATATTAGGCCCGCAATAAATATCTTTTTAAACAGATGAGTAAAATGGAGGATGATTAGAGAATTAGGAAACAAACAAAACTTCTTGAGGACTGGGTTTTTCGTCTCTTCCCTTCTCCCTCTTCTTTGGACACGAGGGACAGAACTGTTTACATCTAATGGTCATTTAGATAATTAAACTAAGATGATTCAAGTGGAAAAATGGCCGGTATAAACATCAAGTGAAAGGAAAGAAGAGAGGTATTAAAAATCATGATAGGGCTTCCCTGGTGGCGCAGTGGTTGAGAGTCCGCCTGCCGATGCGGGGGACATGGGTTCGTGCCCCGGTCCAGGAAGATCCCACATGCCGCGGAGCGGCTGGGCCCGTGAGCCATGGCCGCTGAGCCTGCACATCCGGAGCCTGTGCTCCGCAACGGGAGAGGCCACAACGGTGAGAGGCCCACGTACCGCCAAAAAAAAAAAAAAAAAAAAAAAATCATGATCATGAAAACAGTGCTGACCACTGGGATTCCACTTGCTTGACTTAGTGGTGATGGAGGCTCTGGGATTTCTTTCTGGGTTAGGTAACGTTCACCTGCACGGCCCGTGACTGCCAGGGATGTCCTGGGTACTTGGGGCGTGTCCTATCAGAGTGCCTGTTATTTTTCCTGGTGGCCAGCGAGTGCCTGTTCCTGTGCGAAAGGACAGTGAGGCTTTATTCAACCCACAATCCTTGGCTGAGCACTCACTATGAGGATACCAAGGTGACCAGGACCTGGTCCCTGCTTCCAGAGGGACAAACCATTAAGTAGATCATTTGGGTTGGGTCACTTTTTAGTTAAAGAAAAAATCTTTTTCATTCTTTGCTTTTCATATAAAAAGAATGAACACAATAAATTCTTAACGTCTGACTTTCGAAGATGGAAGTCAAGTTCAATCATTATAAAGATGACTCTATCGTGCTCACATTTTGGACCAGTATTACAGAGCTCTGACTACCCCAATTTATTTCAATGGCGTTGAATAAAAGACTGAGCAAGTACAGTTATTTCTCTCTTCTTTTGTAAAGGAAACTATAACTCTTAGTGGTAAGAAGCCTGTTCCAAACTAACTTTTCCATTAGTTAGAAAAAACTTACTTTCAACAAAAAACACTTTCAAAAAGAAAATACTTTCAACTGAGAAGTAATAAATAATAGAAGTAAAAAGCCAAGTCTTGCTCTCCTAATACTGTTTCCTGGAGGTGACCCCTGTAAACAATGTCTTGTGCAAACTCCCAAGAAAATTTCTATTCTTATATAAGCCATGTGACTATATAACATGTATTTATGTAGTTACGAACAGAAACTGGAAAATTCCACATGTACAATTCTGAAATCTGATTCTCAAGGAGAGTAAAACTTACAAGAGGCAACTGGGGTAATTTCTAAACAAAGGAATGCGGCTGGAATGGGGAGACCCAGGAAGAGTTGTTGCCAACACATTCTACAGTTGACCCTTGAACCACGTGAGGTTAGGGGCACTGATACCCAGCAGGGTTGAAAATCCAAGGATAATTTATAGTTGGCCCTTGGTAGCCGAGTTTCCTCCCTATCCACAGATTCAACCAGTGCAGACCGTGGATTGTTGAGACTGAAATACTATTGTCATATTTAGATTGAAAAAAATCTGTATAGAAGTGGACCTGCCCTGTTCCAACCCCTGTTCTTCAAGGATCAACTGTAAAGTCAATGCGCCCTGCCTTTTGGAAAATGAGAGATTAGGGAGAGTTCTTTAGAAGAAAAGAAAAATAAATGCGAGCAGGGCGTCTGACCTACTGGATGTTGACAAAGGAAACGAAGAAGTTCAGCACCTTTCATGCATCTCAGATATTACAACGGACTAAGAGCTTTCAGTTCAAAGACCACTCTGCATCTGAGTGCATCTTTTTCCCACCAAATAATTTATTTTTCTTTTTTTGTTCTGATTTTAAGGACAGTATCCTTAGTCAGCTTTCAACTATGCTTGCCAGGAAAGCCCCATGCTGGCTTGCTCAGTAAGACACTGTCCTTCCTGTTTCCGTGCCTGGAAGACCAGAGGTGGCATAATGCAGCCCCAGGGTTTCTCCCTATTGTCCTCTTGGTGTTGGCTTCATCCCCAGGCTTTCTGCTCTGTGTGGGCAGCTCCAGGCCACATCATAGCCACACCCTGTGATATCTAGTGCGAGAAAGAATGTCCTCTTCAGTGACTCATTTTTCCCCCCTGATTCCTTTCTTTTATTTACCAATTTTCAAAATAATAGTTTGGTGCCCAATGGTTAAACCTCTGGGAACTCTGCCAAGTGCTTTCCACGCTCTGTATCTCATTTAATTCCAACAATTCCACAAGGTGCATGTCATTACAGTTTCATTATCCCCAATTTGCAGATTAGGAAAATAAGACGAGGAAAAGCATAATAACACAAATCACATGGCTAACAGCTGGTTGAGCTGGAATTCAAAAGCAGACAGTGTGACCCCAAAGTCCTAGCTCTAACCATTCATCCCCACTGCCACTGCCTCCCTTACATCATGGCATTTAGTGTCGCTGCTCCTCGGTGGCAACATGGGTGCTTCAACTGCACAAAGAAATGTTATGAGCTGCCTTTGCAATGGGAATATGCGTCCTACCAAACTACTGAGATTTCAGCTACAATATCTGTGTAAATAAATTTACATGAATTTGTAAAGCAAATTCATTTACTTTACAATTTTAGTCTTGATTCCTTTTAAACTTTAATATTTATGCAAGAAAATGTTACACAGCTTACACCCAGGGTGGTATCTTTCCAAATTACATCTTAGTCACAGTAATCAGCAGTGAGTAAATAATACCTTATGGGGCTTCCCTGGTGGCGCAGTGGTTGAGAGTCCACCTGCCGATGCAGGGGACACGGGTTCGAGCCCCGGTCCGGGAGGATCCCACATGCCGCGGAGCGGCTGGGCCCGTGAGCCATAGTCACTGAGCCTGCGCGTCCGGAGCCTGTGCTCCGCAACGGGAGAGGCCACAGCAGTGAGAGGCCCGCGTACCGCAAAAACAAAACAAAACAAAACAAAACTGCATAATACCTTATGACTGTTAAACATTGCTACTGTTTATCAACCAATTGGTTCCTCTCTCACTTATTTTGTTCTTATTCATTCATCATATGCTTTGTTCTTATCCATTGCCAAAATGATAGATAAAGGTCATATCTACACAGGTATTACACTGTTCACATCTCACTCTCCCATTTCCATTGGGGAGCTGTGGAGATTCTTCCCCATCTCTCCTCAATTCACCATAAGGACCACAGCTGAGGCTGCCAACAGCCCTGTGAGACAGGTGAGGTGAGAGAGGTCTGTGTAGCCCCACTGAGAGGTGTGGAAGTGGCCTCGAGACAGTTGTGTGACTTTCCCTGGACCAATTAGGAATGGGAACGTCGAGCACAAAGGCTGGAAGAGGTAACCAAAGTCTGACGGGCAGCAGTAACCCAGGTGGCTCTGAGGGGTGAGAGGAAGGGCCCCGTTCCTGTACTGCCTGTGGACCTGGGTAAGTTACATCACTGAGTCCTGGTTCTCTACCTGGAAATACACTATGAATATAAACAGATCTATGTTATAGGCTCTATTTCAAAATTAAAATGGGATAAAGTAAGAAAGGACCCTAGTTTAGTGTGTAATACACAATGGATACAACTGTTATTTTATTACAGAAGGTACAACTATAATTGTCTATATGAAGTACAGTGCTGTTATTTATGACAGAAACAGAAAAAGGAGACTTGAAAACAAATCTGAACTGTGAATAATTATATGTTACTTTTTTTTTTTTTTGCGGTACGCGGGCCTCTCACTGTCGTGGCCTCTCCCATTGCGGAGCACAGGCTCCGGACGCGCAGGCTCAGCGGCCATGGCTCACGGGCCCAGCCACTCCGCGGCATGCAGGATCCTCCCAGACCGGGGCACGAACCCTTGTCCCCTGCATCGGCAGGCAGACTCCCAACCACTGCGCCACCAGGGAAGCCCTGTATGTTTCTTTTATAAGAAAAAAGCGTTCATTAGTTTTGAGATTTCCCCCTAATTTTTCCTGCTCTATCAACAATTTAAAAGAGCCCCTTTCTGTTGTTCCTACTAATGACAATCGAATCTGATGCTACACCCAATAACCAAGACCTAAGTATCAAGTAATCAGGGGCCTCTGACTGATGACAAATGTTATAAGAGAGAAACCTTCAGAAGTGTGATGAGGAGCTAAAAACAAGTATGATTTAAACTGAGTTCAGTCTTTAGGAAGAGAGGATTACTGTTTCTGTGTAGGCCAAAGAAGATGCCGTGAACAGCAGAAGCACAAATTCAGTTCTTTACATACTGCCTCTCTCTGCTTGAACTTTTGCAGTGTTTCCTCTCCAGCCTTTCGATGGACAGGTGACATGCCAGGAGAACCCCGCCAGCTTTGGCAAAACAAACAAACCGATTTTATAACGTTTCATTGTTTGGAAACTCAATATTAAGCAATCAAATTCTGGTTTCTGAGAAGCTCATCTTCTGAAAATGGACTGTGATGTTCCAGGCGTGAGTTTTATCGCAAGGTCCTATTAGCAATTAAGTCATTATTCTGTAACTCCTGGAAGAAGAGAGAAGATGAAGGGGAAAGGAAGAGAAGGAGGAGGGTGGGGTGGGGGGGGTGTCACGAAAACTGCCTTTACTTAGCTGAGCTGGTCCTTGTCTTCACGGAGCTTGTTATGGAAGACACAGCTGCCCATGTAATTCAGCATTTCCCTTTTCTTCCCCCCCGCCCCTCTTCCAACCCCGGCAAAGCCCCTCCCCAGAGATAATACGCTGCTGCAGCAGGAAAACAGAACAAGACAGAGGGTAATTGTATTCATTATTTTAATGTTCCCTTTATGGCTCTCTTGGGACAGAGGCAAAGGAGTGGTCTGGGGGAGCCTGGGAGGAGGGGGAGGGGAGGAGTTATCTCATCTCATATTTACTAACCGGACACTTGGCTGGCCAAGGCTTGACCAGGAAACTGAATCAGGAAAGAATTCATGACCACCCTGCCACCTAATATAACCATTTTATATTTTTATTATTTATTTATTTATTTTATTAGTTTCTGCTTTATAATAAAGTGAATCAGTCATACATATACATCTGTTCCCATATCCCTTCCCTCTTGCATCTCCCTCCCTCCCACCCTCCCTATCCCACCCCTCCAGGCGGTCACAAATTGTTCTGCCATCTCTCTCTCTCTTTTTTTTCTTTTTTTCCTTTAGGTGGTTCAGACCAGATCCCAGCTGAATGCTCAGGACCTCAGATTGGGTCTATAAGTGATTTACAGTATGTTATGGACTGAACTGTGTCCCCCCCCGCCACCAAATCTATATGTTCAAGCCCCAGCCTCCAACATGAGGTCATAAGGGTGGGAACTTTGTCCAGTAGGGCTGGTGTCCCTCTAAGAGCAACAGCCCAGAGATGCACGGGCACAGAAGAAAGGCCTCAGGAGAAACCAACCCTGCTGACACCTTGGTCTTGGTCTTCTGGTCTCCAGAACTTTGAGAAAATAAACCTGCTGTTTGAGCAGTCCAGTCCACGGTACATTACTATGGCAGGCCTAGCAAATGAACACGTCCTACTTATGTGGGTATTTCCTTCCCTCTACCTACTTCCATGAATATCCACAGAACATGTTTTCCCCACTTTACCTGTCTCCATTTCTTGGAGGGAAAGAGTCCTAACTGGGCTACTTGCAAAGGCTTCTCTAAACAGAACACTTTCTCTCATTGCCAAGGGCAGACGATAATTAAAGAACTTGGCGGGTAGAGATCCTGCCTGGGAGGTGAGCACCCCGCTGTCCCTCCCGCGTTTTCCCCCTCCTCACCCGGCTTCCCCGACACGGCAGGGATGCTGCAGCTGCCAGACCTGCTTCCTCTGGATTAATGCAGTGGGAGAAAGAGAAAACTGTGGACCAAGTATCTTTAAATCACCCACAAATCATGTACCTCGCTCTCTTTCTGTTTCTCACAAACACACAGCATGTGTTAAAAGTAAGGAGAAACATCAAAAGAGCAACATGATGGATTTCTACTTTGTAAATCTAATTTTTATCAAAGTAAATCATGTACGTGGCTTAAAAGGTCACATTGTCCCTCAAGGCATGCTATAAAAAATGACAGTTCCCTGTCCACTGCTGCCCCACCCCAGCTGTAGTCCAACTCCTCAGAGGCGACCACTATCAGTTCTCAGCTCTTTCTTTATTTGGGGGGAGAAGAAAGGATTTATTACTTGCAGCAAGTAAGGAGAACACCGGGGATCTTTCCCAAAGCAATGTCTCCCCAACAGCAAAACCGGGAAGTCTTAAGGTAAGCGTACATGCATATTCATGAAGGGGCTTGGGACATCGACTGAGTCCAAACTTGATTGACATCACAAGAAGCAGAGAAGGTCAACATCATCTTTCCTTAGGTTCCAGTTGATCTGGTGGTTGAGCGCTTCTGGCTAACCTTTACTTATGACGCAGAACTGGGAGTCTTCGGCCCCCATGACCTCACCTGGTTTCAGAAGTTAACGAAGCTCAGGTTCTTCATGTCTCATCGCAGAAAGAATTCAGTGAGAGACAAAGTGATAGGTAAGAAGTGGATTTATTTAGAGAGAAACACACTCCACAGAGTGTGGGCCATCCCAGAAGGTGAGAAAGGCCTCTCAGCTCTTTCTTTCTATCATCACTGCTCTTTCTTGATTTACAACTTCAGATGCTATCTACTGGCTTCCTAACACAGAAGATGAGGATTCAGCTCTTTGACATCCTACCACCCATGCTCCCCCACCTCCACTTTCCATCTCTCAAATAAAGACCTATCATTACTTTTGGTACGATCAGGATTTATTAGGACAATGTAAATATTATTCACAGGAGGGCCATCATACATATTGATTACATTCTCATTCTTGTACAACTCCTGTTTCTCCTAGAGTTAATAACTGTCTTGTATCTTCATTAGTTGAGCTTTCTATAGGCCTATCATTCATGCAGTAATGCACTCTGACCGTCTTGGTCATCCCTTCATATGCCCATGCATGAGATTAGTTATCCTTGCGGCCATCCTGCGGGTGCCTTGCATCCTGTAGGCCTACTAAACAGCTGATGGTGGCATCTCCCTTTGCCATGATCCTGGAGACTCCTTGCTATTGTCTCTGTTTCCATGTGCTGTACCGAACTGCGGTTTATACACACTAGGGTGACTCCCAGTAACTCCCCCTCCTTGAGTGCAGGTGAGACCTGTGACTTACTTCTTTTTTTTTTTTATTTTTAATTTTTTGCTTTATAACAAATTTAATCAGTTATACATATACATATGTTCCCATATCCCCTCCCTTTTGCGTCTCCCTCCCACCCTCCCTATCCCACCCCTCCAGGCGGTCACAAAGCACCGAGCTGATCTCCCTGTGCTATGCGGCTGCTTCCCACTAGCTATCTACCTTACGTTTGGTAGTGTATATATGTCCATGCCGCTCTTTCACTTTGTCACAGCTTACCCTCCCCCCCCCCATATCCTCAAGTCCATTCTCTAGTAGGTCTGTGTCTTTATTCCTGTCTTACCCCTATGTTCTTCATGACATTTTTTTTTCTTAAATTCCATATATATGTGTCAGCATACAGTATTTGTCTTTCTCTTTCTGACTTACTTCACTCTGTATGACAGACTCTAGGTCCATCCACCTCACCTGTGACTTACTTCTAACCAGGAGAACATGGCAAAAGTGATGGGGTCCTTCCGTCTTACCAGATTCAACTTTCCCCCATGCTGGCTTTTGATAAACTACCATGCCATGAGAGGGTCTAAGAAGGCCAGGTGGTAAAAACCACATGTAGCCTCTGAGACTTAAGTGGAGCCTCCAGCTGACAGCCCCAAAAGGCTGGGCCTTCAGTCCTACAGCTGCAAGGAACTGAAATCTGCCAACAACCCTGTGAGCTTGGAAGAGGATCCCTAGCCTCACATGAGACCGCAGCCCTAGCTGATGGCAGTACTGCAGCCTGAAGCAGGCAACTTAGCTAAGCTGTTTGGTGTTATTTTAAAGCTGCTAAATTTGTGGTTAATTTGTTATGCAGCATAGAAAATTTTTTAAAAAATTAAGGGACTTAACGTTCTCTTTTTTTGTTTGTTTGTTTTTTGTTTTTTTGCAGTACGTGGGCATCTCACTGCTGTGGACTCTCCCGCTGCGGAGCACAGGCTCCGGACGTGCAGGCCCAGCAGGCATGGCTCACGGGCCCAGCCGCTCTGCGGCACACGGGATTCTCCCGGGCCGGGGTACGAACCTGTGTCCCCCGCATCGGCAGGCGGACTCCCAACCACTGCACCACCAGGGAAGCCCTTAACTTTCTCTTTAAAATTTTTTTTCTCTTGTTTTTCTACTTTCAGCAACTTTATTTTAAAAACAGAGTGAATTATTTAGCAGCGTGGCATACGATAAGCTGCATGTGTTCAAGTGTAAAGTTTCTTCTATGCTATTACAAAACAAGCTGCTGTGAACATTCATGTACAGACCTTTATATGGACATATATTTCATTTCTCTTGAGTAAACACTTAGGAATGGAATGGCTTCGTCATACGGTAGGTGCATGTTTAGCCTTTAATTGTTTTCACATCCTCACTAACATCTGGTATGGTCAGTCTTTTTTTTTTTTTTTTTGCGGTACACGGGCCTCTCACAGCCGTGGCGCCTCCTGCCGCGGAGCACAGGCTCCGGACAGCGCAGGCCCAGCGGCCACGGCCCATGGGCCCCGCTGCTCCACGGCACGTGGGACCCTCCCGGACCAGGGCACGAACCCGCACCCCCCGCATTGGCAGGCAGACTCCCAACCACTGCGCCACCAGGGGAGCCCCTAGTCAGTCTTTTTAATTTTAGGTATTCTAATAGCTATACAGTGGTATCCCATTATGGTTTTAATTTACATTTCCCTAATGACTAATGATGATAAGCATATTTTCATGTATTTATTACCCATATACAAGTCCTCATCAGATAGATGATCTGCAAATGTTTTCTCCTTTTCTGTGGCTTATTTAGTTTCCAAATATTTGGGGTTTTTCTAAATGTCTTTCAGTGTTGATCTCTAATTTAATTCCACTGTGGTTAAAGAAGATATTTTGTATGATTTGAATCCTTCAACATTTACTGAAAATTAATTTGTGGCCCAGAATATGGTCTATTTGGCAAATATTCTGTTTGCATTTGAAAAGGATGTGTATTCTGCTATTGTTAGGTAGAGTGTTCTTTAAATCCAGTTAGGTCAAGTTGGATTATAGTGCTGTTCAAGTCTTCTAATATCCTTATTAACTTTCTGTTTATTTGTTCTGAGAAGGGTTTTTAAATCTCTTACTATATTTCTGGTTTTGTCTATTTTTCCTTAAAGGTTTTCCTTCGTCTATGTTGAAGGTTTGTTATTAGATGCATAAACACTTAGGATTGTTATATCCAGATGAAATGGCCCCTTTAAAAATATGAAACAACCCTCTTTATCTTTGTTAATATTATTTGCTCTAGTTCTATTTTAACACCAATCCAGCTTTCTTTTGATCGCTATTAGCATTTTCCCAGCCTGTTTCCTTTAACCTACTAATGTCTTTATATTTAAAGTGGGTTTCTTGTTGGCAGCATATAGCTGGATCTTGCATTTTTAGCCAATCTGACAATCTCTGTCTTTTAATTTGGGTATTTAGACCATTTACATTTAATGTGATTACAGATATGGCTGGGTTTAAATCTGTCTTGCTATTCTTTTTCTCTCTGTCCTATCTATTCTTTGTTCTTTTTCTCTTTTTCAGCTTTCTTTGGATAGAATATTTTTAATGATTTCATTTTATTTCTTTGTTGTTTTATTAACTATAACTCTTGGTGTTATTTTACTGGTTTCCTTAGTGTTTATGATACACATTAAAAAAAATTTATTTATCTTTGGCTGTGTTGGGTCTTTGTTGCTGTGCGTGGGCTTCTCCTTGCAGTGGCTTCTCTTGTTGCGGAGCGCGGGCTCCAGTAGTTGTGGCTTGTGGGCTCTAGAATGCAGGCTCGGTAGTTGTGGCACATGGGCTTAGCTGCTCCGTGGCATGTGGGATCTTCCCAGACCAGAGCTCAAACCTGTGTCCCCTGCATTGGCAGGCAGATTCTTAACCACTGCGCCACCAGGGAAGGCCTTAGGATACACATTTAACTTTTCAGTCTACCTTCAAGTGATATCATACTCCCCCACATACAGTGTAAGAATCTAAAAAAAATATATAGGGCCATTTCTCTCCTCCTAGACTTTGAGCTGTTGCTGTAATTTATTTTGTTTCCATGTACTGTAGAAACCCCGCATTACATTTCTATTATTCTTGCTTTATAGAGTCACTTATCTTTCAAAGAGACTTCAAAAATCTTTGTGTTTACCCACGGAGTTACTATTTCATGGTCCTCTTCATTCTTTTGAGTAGATCCAGGTTTCTGCCTGGTATAATTTTCATTCTGCAGAAGGACTTCTTTTATCATTTCTTATACTTCAGGTTGGCTAATGATAAATTCTTTCAGCTTTTACTTGTCTAAGAAATTATTTTTTTCAGCTTAGTTTTTGAAAGACATTTTAAATGGGTACAGAATTCTATGTGGAGAATTTTCTTTAAGTACTTTAAAGATGTTGCCCCACTGTCTTCCAGTTTGCATTGTTTCTGACAAGAAATCAGCTGTCAATTTATCTTTGTTCCTCTGTATATAACGTCTTTTGTCCTTTAACATTTTCTCTTTATCACTGGTTTTAAGCAATTTGATTAAGATGTGACTTGCTCTAATTTTCTTCACATTTCTTGTACTTGGGATCCCCTGAAGCTTCTTGAACCTGTGGGTTTGTAGTTTCCATAAAATTAGAAAAAAAGTTAGCCATTATATCTTAAAATATTTTCAGTCCTCTCCTTTCTCTCCTATGGGACTCTAGTTCACTGATTGCTCTTTTCATTTTTTTTCAGCCTTTTCCTGCTTCATTTTGGATAGTCTCTATTATCAAGTTAACTAATCTTTTCTTCTTTCCTCTAGTTTCATGAACATAAAAAAAAAATGTCATAACTGTTTTAATGTCCCTGTCTCCTAATGCTATCATCTGTGTCATTAAAGCATTAATTTTGGTTGATTTTTTTCATTATAGGTTGTATTTTCCTACTTGTTTACATGCTTGCTAATTTTTTGTTTGTTTGTTTGTTTTTTTGCCTGCTAATTTTGAATTGGATGTCAGACATCTTATCTTTTTTCATACTGTATTTTTTGTATTTATAAATATTTTTATACTCTGTCCTGGGATACATTTAGTTACTTGGAAACAACTTGATTTTGGGGGGTTTTTCTTTTAAAGCTTTGTTGGGTGGGACCAGAACTGTGTTTAGTCTAGGATTAATTTTTCCCCTACTACTGAGGCAAGACCTTCTTGGCCCTGTGTGGGAGCTATGCACTGTTCCCTTTGATGGAGGTTTTAAAGATTGTACCACTCAGTGTACCTAATTAAAGAGCAAGGTTATTGGAAACATATTACTACATATAATGACAGAATTTGATTTTAAGATAAGTAGTCCAAGAATAAAATTATACTAATAGAAAAAAATAGAGAAATTGTAGAAATGACTAGGAATAAGGTAATACACATTTTGTTTGTTTATAAACTGAAAAACAGGAATAAAAAAGAGAATACTTGCTGCTCAGCTATCTGCTTTTCTCAATCAAAACAAAGTCAGTTTTCTCTGGACTTTTCTTTTGGCAAGTCAGATCCTTCCTTCATTGCTTTGCTACTGACACAAGCGGCAAGAACCATTTGAAGTTCAGTAGGCCTCCCTCTGCTGCCCTCTCAGTGACCTTGGTGAATGAAAGCTTCCCATGATGGCACATTTTCAAATAAATATGTGGCCCAGGCATCTGATGAGTGTCTGAGTAATTCTCTAGCATGTTGAAGGAGAGTGATACCATCAGCCCATCAGCTATTTTCCCACAGGAGCCAAGCCAATAAAGCCTGAATTTTTCATGTACTTGCGCATAAATAACACGAAGCATCAATGTGGATACACTTTACACCCGAAAACAGTTCCATCAGTACCACACGTCTGCCAGCTTTGTGTGGTGTCCCTTTCTGACTACAATCTCACCTTCCAATTTCTACTTCCTCCACCTTCTATCCCCACCTCCACAACCATTCTACCTATCATGATGTAATTTTCTATGAAAATTTAATTTCAAGCACATATGTCTACTAGATGTGGCAAATCTACAAATAATATTTATATTTCATATGTTGTTATATTTCAGAGTTGAGGCAAAGTGACCTAAAGCAGGGCTTTGAATTCTCTCTATAAACTGGGGCTCACTGGGCGCTCCCAGACCAGCTGTTTCCCCTCCCTGCAGCCCATGGGGATTTCCATGGGGGAAAGGAATAGGGCTGGCTATCTGCCTCAGGGAACAGCATCTCAGCCCTTTTCATTTCATTCACATCAGTACTTAGGGACATTGGGAAACCCAAAACAGTTCCCAATGGGAAAGAGGTTAGGCGGTCCTGAGACAGTTCTGTGTGCCTTATTACTCAAACATGAAATTTCATGGACTTCTCCTTTCTTCTAAATCACAGGTTGGAAAACTATAGCCCATACACCATACATCAGGCCAGCTGTCTAGTTTTATAAATAAAGTTTTATTGGAACACAGCAACACTCATTTGTATATTGTCTGTGATTGCTTTTGTACTATAACAGCAGAGTTGAGTAGTGAGGACAGAGGCTGTTTGGGCTGCAACACCTAAATATTTACCATCTGGCCCTTTACAGAAAATGTTTGTTGATCTCTGTTTTAAAAGACAATGTCACAGGGCTTCCCTGGTGGCGCGGTGGTTGAGAGTCGGCCTGCCGATGCAGGGGACACGGGTTCGTGCCCTGGTCTGGGAAGATCCCACATGCCGCGGAGCGGCTGGGCCCCTGAGCCATGGCCGCTGAGCTTGCGCGTCCGGAGCCTGTGCTCCGCAACGGGAGAGGCCACAACAGTGAGAGGCCCGCATACCGCAAAAAAAAAAAAAAAAAAAAAAAAGACAATGTCACAGACAAAAGGATTTAATGAAAACCAAGAGAGATGAAGAATTTGATTGTGGGTATTCTTTAACTTTCCCTAAAGACACCAAAAACATTTTATAACTAGTAAAGTGGAGGTGTCAACTGAAAAGACAGAGGCGGGTGATGGTGTTTGAATCTCGATTACTGGTTCAACAGAACACACATTTTCTAAAAGTGAAAGGTCAAGGGCACTAACCTGGCATATTCTCAATGTTTTGGGAGACTGCTGGGGGAAAGTCATTCTCAGTTTAAAAGATGCTTAGTGGTAGGATGTTAATTTATAGTATTTTTTACTTAGAATCTACTTCAAAGATTTTAATTCATGGAGTTCTCATTTGCAGAATAAAATGCATAACACCTAATTTGTAGATTCTAGATAAACGTTTTACTTGAAGTCTAATTTTCTTTTCTTTTTGGCTGTGCCATGTGGCTTGCGGGATCTTAGTTCCTCAACCAGGGATTGAACCTGGGCCCATGGCAGTCAAATGCTGAGTCCTAACCACTGGAACCCCAGGGAGCTTCCCCGAAGTCTAATTTTCTTTGACTGGGAAAACACCTGAGTTCTTAGAGATGTGACATGTTGCGCCAGAGGGCAAAACCTTCTCTTCCACTTGGGTTAGAGGTGGTAAGCCTATCTACCTGTGTGTCATCTGAAGGCTGAAAGGATGAACTCTTACTGACCAACCAGGTCCTCTGTGTATCACTGATTTTTAAGAGGTAGTGTTCTACTATGCACTGAAAGAGAAAACACAGGTTCTATGGCATGTTCAATGTATCGATGAGACTTGTTGAGGAATCAGTGATCTGAGAACTCTGAAATGGTGGCTGGGGTGATCTAGTACTTGCTGATGTCCTTTTAGACCTGGCCTGGGTAATGTGGATTGATGGGCAAGTGGCACCAAAGGCCCAGATGGGCTCTGAGACGAGAGGGTCACCAGAGGGACCTTAAGAGGGAAAGTGATCCCTGGACAGGCAGTTAAATAGAACCAAGGACACTCTTAGAAAAGAAACACTGAGGTCCACTGGACAAAATAAAGTTGCCATAGCAAAGTGGTTTAGCTAGTAATGGGGGGGAAGGGGGGAGGGGCACTTTCCTAAGATGAAAAGTTATAAATCCAGGGGAGAGGATTGCAACAGGAAAACAATACAATGGAAACTTTGGTCAAGGGTGAAGAGTAGTAAAGGGAAAAAACACGGAGTAAGCTAGAATTTATGGTATTTAGTTTTTGTGATGAACAGTCATCATCTAAAAGTCCTCTGGCCTATCAAGTAAGCAAGGGAGTAACTTGCTTATCCTTGGCTATACCTTACCATTCCTGGCTGTAAACCTGGAAGATCAGGGGGTCCCCATTCAAAAAAAAAAAAAAGAGAGAGAGAGAGAGAGGATAAGTGCCTAATTAAAAATGGCACAGACTTCCCTGGTGGCACAGTGATTAAGAATCTGTCTGCCAGTGCAGGGGACACTGGTTTGATCCCTGGTCTGGGAAGATCCCACATGTCGTGGAGCTACTAACCCCGTGCGCCACAAGTACTGAGCCTGCATTCTAGAGTCCTGCGAGTCACAGCTACTGAAGCCTGTGTGCCTACAGCCTGTGCTCTGCAACAAGAGAAGCCACCGCAAGGAGAAGCCCGTGCACTGCAACGAAGACCCAACACAGCCCCCCGCCCGAAAAAAAAAAAAAAGGCATGATTTCATAAATTAGGAGGTTGTGATTAACATATACACACTACTATATATAAAATAGATAACCAACAAGGGCCTACTGTATAGCACAGAGAACTATACTCAATATCTCAGTATTTTGTAATAATCTGTACGGGAAAAGAATATATATATATATATATATATATATAATCTATATCTATATATATCTATATATAACTGAATCACTGTGCTGTACACCTGAAACTAACATTGTAAATCACCTATACTTCATTAAAATTTTTTTTAAAAAATTGCATGGTTTCTATATACCTGGGTATGGGCCTTATAACTGCAATCATTTTGGAGTGAAACCACAACTAAAAAACCCTAAGATAGAGGTGCCTGGAGTTGGAACATGCAATCATTACTCCCCATACCCCAGCCCCTCACCACTAGACCAGCCTGCTCCAGCCTCCCAGTCTGAATTCCTCATCTTTCACCAAGACCATCCCAAATTATGATTGATGTAAGGATTGCAATGAAACGATACCATAGTTTTAGCCCTTTCCAAAAACTTAATGAAATCAGGCAAACTGGCACAAGTCCACACGAAAGGAATCAAAGCTGGATACTGTGATCAGTGCTTCAGAGAAACCGAGCTGAGTTCAAAAGAAATAAGGCTGTGGACGAGTGTTGATATTATTCTTAAGGACACGGACTCCCTCCTGCAAATGCATCACTGTTGACATCACTAAGTGCAGGAGGAAATGGTAAGGTTCTGGCCTACCTAAGGAAGTTCTTACATTTTTAGCATTTACATGCTGTCCACATTAACTGTCTTAGGTTGTGAGTAAAGGATTTTTAACTTAAAAAATTTATGCAATCCACATCAAGCTTAATTTCTATTTTTTTGAAAAAAAAAAACAATTGGGCTGAGTATTCAGAATATTGAGTCTCCTGGGATTAGTGGATGGAAACATTAAAAGTCTGAAAAAGTACTGAAAAGGAATGAAGGTCAGAGAGCGGGCTGGGAAGCATATGGATGTTGTAACTGGACCCTCAGTTCAAGAACCTAACCCGTAGCAGCTACTTGGAGCCACAAGAAAATACCTCAGGATTTGAAAGATCCGGTAGTGTTAATAACCATGTCGAAGAAGAAGAAGTGAAAAACGATACTGGAAACCCCTAAGGTGTCTCCATCTCTATCACTGATAAGATCTTGGCTCAAGTTCCTCTTGATGGGTCACCGGGCAAAATGCACCAGGTCCCCACAGAATCACAATGTGGTGCTTCCACTTGGGTGTGCTCGGGGAGGCGAGCCTCTGTTGCTGCAGTAGGAGGAGTAGCAAAAACGATCTTTTGCCATCTTTTGACTTAATCAAAACACAGTTATCAGGTCTGAATTCTAGCTGTTACTTTGGTTTGTTTACCCAAAGCCTCCTCTCTTGCCCATGGAGCTAATTGGAATTGTGTTGCATGTTTATTAGCATTTCTCATCTCTTTTATGTTTCCATCCCTGAAAATAAACTTGTTATTCAAATGCTCCTTTCAGGTCGTCCTGCGTCTCCCTTAGAGCCTCACTGAGTTACAGACATGCAGTCAAGAATAAGCCTCCATGGTTTACATGCACCAGAAGTCCACATGCGATACACGGGACGGGAGAGTTCATTTGGCTGGTGTCTGCACAACATCGGCAGAAAGAAAAGGAATCAGTGGTGATGCCAAGCTGGCAAGTGGCCACCGTGTTCCAATTCCTGGAGAAGAGTCAACCACGTGGTAAGCCTGGGTCACTGGGTTTGAGAGATTTCACTTCATCAGTACATGGAGATATGTGTGTGTATATACGTTACCAACCTTAAATTTTATTAACACGCAATCTTATTTCCAGTGTCATAAGCTGGTATCTATTATTTATGGGCTTAACAAAAATTACGATTTAAAGAACTGCTTAAATAAATATTGATATTTTAAACTGATCAAACTAATATAATTTGATTTTATAATAATGCAATTGATATATATATATGTATTTTTGCGGTACGCAGGCCTCTCACTGCCGCGGCCTCTCCCGTTGCGGAGCACAGGCTCCGGACGCGCAGGCTCAGCGGCCATGGTTCACGGGCCCAGCCCTCCGCGGCATGTGGGATCTTCCCGGACCAGGGCACGAACCCCTGTCCCCTGCATCGGCAGGCGGACTCTCAACCACTGTGCCACAAGGGAAGCCCAAATTGATACGTTTTTAGCACTAATGTGGACTACGAAGACCTACACACACTGCTTTAATGAGCTGAACAGGAGAGGAATGAGATGAATAACTGTAGAAATTTTGCAGGAATAAGATGAGAAACCTTAAGTTTGAGGGGATGTGGTTAGGGGGCATTGGTGAGGATGGCGGACTCAAGTATCACAAAAAGGATGCACTCTGGGGAAAGGCGAGCAACAGACTAAGGACCAACACACTTTTCCTGTGGTTCTTTTCAAGCCAAAGCATTATTTTAAAAAACCCAGTGCTACCTAATCGTTGTGAGTATGGAGATCTCTTTTTGAAGTAGAAAATGGTTCCCATGGGGTACAGTCCATTCAACATGAAAAAGCATAATGAGGAGGAACGAGTATAAATTGAGAGTTATGTTTTTAAATGACTTCGTATTTCATCCATGCCAACCTCTATCTATAATTAAACAAACAGTAGTTCTGGCCCGTGGGAGACAAGATTTATTCACTCTACAGACCACACACAGTCTGAGCAGTAGCCTTTGGGGGTCGTGCCCGACCGGCACTCTTATCCCGGCTTTTCGGTAACCGTAGGGGTGCTCCATGTGGTGCAAGGGGGTCTGCCTCTGCCTCGCCCACAGGATGGGCATGACAGTCACTGCCTGGCTGGCCACACTGGTGGGTCAGGACGGGGATGTGCGGCAAACAGGGCCGTCAGGGGATTCCTGAATACAGCTGACCCTTGAACGACACGGGTTTGAACTGCAGCAGGCCCACTTATACAGGGCTGTTTTTCAATAGTAAATGGTACAGAACTACACAACCCGTGGCTGGTTGACTCTGTGGATGTGAAACCGCAGACCCAGAGGGCCCACTACAAGCTATATGTGCATTTGCCGCTGTGCTAAAGCTGGCGCCCCTAAGCCTGGTGTTGTTCAAGGGTCAACCGTACCAATAGGCAGTTTGTGGGAGAGACAAGGTTCGTCTTCCTCTGGGATAGTGGGTTTTATGTTTGAAGTAGGTCACTTTGTGATATGGAGGGCATCCCTGCTGAGAAACGGACAGCAGAAGCCAGAAGGCAGCAGTGGCTAAAGCCAGACAATGCTAGAACTTTGTTATCTAGGTCCGTTCTCCTTTTTGTATACACTTGAGTTGAGTTTCTCTTACTGCCATGAAAAGCGAGTTTTGACAAGCACAGTGAGGGTCAGACTTCGCTGGCCAAGAGCCCCTGCCTAGGCCCCCAGTCTGGAGAAGGGGCTGTTCGGCAGGGCGGGCCCTGCGGGGGATACGGGAGAGCACTGAGAAGCTGCCTGGGAGGTGGAGCCACGGTGGCCCAAGTCCCAGGCAGGCGGTCTCTTCCCATAGAACAAGGGTCGGCGTGTCTGTGCTCGATTGCTTGCATGAACAGCTCGTCCTTTGCTCACATGGGCCCCTACCCATGGCTGTGAGACGGGAGTGGCACTGCAGACGCTCCTAAATTAAATCACACCAAAGGTCCAAAAGTGTAAAGAAATGTGCAGGAGGTCATTTACGACCATTAACACATTTTTCAAGATTAGCAAACATCTGCTATCTTGAAAAGTTATAAGCTATGATTTCATTTAATATTTTAAGGTTTTTGTTTGGAACTATGGTGAGTATTAAACCAGTCTTCACTAAACTGCACTTAAAAACCCAAAACCTACCAAACCTCTATTTCCAACAAGTTAAAAACAATTTAACACTTCAAGGAAATTTAAAAGGAATTTAAGGAATGGCATAAAGAGAAAAAATTTTAATTTATGACATGCAAAGTGAATTTTTTTGGAAGCAAACTCTGTAAGTGAAATCAGGGTTTTGAAAGAGACAACTCCTCAAATTGACTATTTTTGCCAAATATTAACCTTATTTTCATTCTTTGATTTTCAAGACTTTAAAATAGTATATTTTTAAGACCAACAATTTGATTATGTGTTTTGAGAAACTCTCAATCTGTGAGTTCATCCAGGAGTGGCCTGGTCCCAGTGGAAAGATTCATGACAAAGAGACACTGAATATCTTTTCAAATTCTAAGTAGCATGTGCTGGAAGCGAACACTCCCAGAAATACTCATAACTCCCTGCAACAACTATAACATTACACTGCGTTTTATTCAAATTATTGCCCTCTTGAAAAAAAAAATTGGAGCACAGATTCAAGTCTTTGGTTTTGAAGGTATATTTTCAAACATTTCATTAACTTCCAGCTTGAGTCCAGATAACGTGATGGACATTGCCACTTCCCATTCTTGACATCTGGCTGTTTAATTATTCTATTCACTTAACTGTCTAAATATATTTGCATAAGTTTACAACAGTATCAGATGGAAAGCTTCATGATTTTGTCAATATTATATTTGGCTAGTTTAATGGAAAGGAAACGTCATGCTAAAAGCACAAAAATTCTGAAGAGGGAAATAAGCAAACTGCCCTTACATCCATATAAGACATATTTGTTGGTAAAATATAAAAGAAAAGAAAGATGAGTGTTTCCACCTGATTACTCATCTTACAAAATATTCAGTCTTTTCCTTATGCTACGCTGCACACCATCAGTTAATTCTGTTTGAAAGCTGAAAGAACAAAGACTGTTTAGATGACAAATGAGGCCGTAAATGACGCTGAGAGAGGAATAGAGATTCGAGAGGGAAATATTTTGTTTCTTTTTTAATATGCATTTTGAGACTATACACAGGACCTGCAACTTATTTTAAAATCGACATTCTACTATTAAGTTTGACTCTGAACATATTACATGATATCCCGAGACAACTTAGAATAATGCAAAATTGGCTATTAATAATCACACAAAAAGCAGCAAACACATGTGAATGCATTCAATCTAGCCATAAAAGGGCTCGAGGGGGCATGAGAGGAGGTTACCTGTTTAGGCACCAAAGTTAACTTCTAAGACCAAAGCCGACTTACATGTGTTGCGTTAAATGGATGTCTTACAGAACTAGAGTCAACATTGCTTTCTAGTACTTGTCTATCCAAGTTTAAGGCCACCCAGCAATGAAATCCAAGACTAAGTAAATACACAGCAACCTCATTTGACAGTTTTCAAGTTCCAGTTTATCCTTTATCAGAGCTTCAAGCAAAAAACTAACATGTTTTGAGTTTGACTTCTTTTCATTTCCCATATCCAAGGGGTCACCCTGCCTACACTCTGGCCCCTGACACACCCCTAATATATTGTGTTTTTCTCTTTCCTGACCCTAGGGAATAAGTTCGTGAAGGCAAAGACTTTGCCACATTCACCTTTTTATTCCTAGTGGCAAACAAAGTAGAAACATAAAAATCTGTTGAATGGACACAAGAGGAAAGAGATGGGCAAGGTCTTAATAATTTATTGCCTGTTGATAATCCAGACGGATTGACCATGAATGGTTGACTTAGCGGCTGCTTAGAAATTTCTTCCGTGTGGAGGCCTCGATGTGATCAACTCGACTTTTTAGGGTCCAAGGCTTCACTGTGAAGTAA
This sequence comes from Mesoplodon mirus, assembly GCF_964341445.2. Lineage (NCBI taxonomy): Eukaryota > Metazoa > Chordata > Mammalia > Artiodactyla > Ziphiidae > Mesoplodon > Mesoplodon mirus. Next base: position 15,172,242 of record NC_138986.1, read on the forward strand.
GTTGCATTAAGCAAACTTACAAAGTCTGTTTTACCATCTAAATCCCATTTTATTCATTTTGGGTGAGGTATGACTTAGCCATTTTGAGAAGGCAGTGCAGAATGACGGAAAGAGCAACAGACATGAAACAGAAAAAAGCGCAGGCAAGCCCCATAGCAGGGTCCTAGTTTTCTCATTTATATAATGAGAGAGTTGAACTGGACGATCTCCAGCATGGTGGTTGGGAGACATCCAGGGATGGGCTTCTTCTCTGTGTGACGCTGGTTTTAGTAGTGCTAATGACTCCAGAACATTAATTTATAGCCCAGATCTCTTTACCGAACCCTAGACCCAATAACCAATTGCCCAGTGGACATCTTCACTTGAACTTACAACAAATGCTTCAGACTCAGAATGTTCAAAACGGAATTCACGATCGTGCGATAGAGAGAAAGCTACCCTTCGACCTGTTTGCAAGGCTGGTGTCTGGGAGCTTGGCTTTTGAAAGGGTTTATACTGAACACCTGCTTCTCTTGTGGGAGTCTGGAATTTGGTGAGTGCCAGGCAGAGGGTGCCTACGTTCCTCTGGACTTCACCCCACGTGCCTTTTCCCTCAGCTGATTTTGCTTTGTATCCTTTTGCTGTAATAAACTGTAACTGTGAGTATGACTGTATGCTGAGTCCCTGTAGTGAATCCCTGGGGGTGGTTTGGGTTCCCCCAACACAATTATTTGCCTCCTAAAATTGGCTTTTTCCTCCTTTTTTGCTTATCTAAGTAAACGACACCCAGACCCACCTGGGGAACAAGTCAGACGTTTGAGCCATTTTTGAATTCTCTCCTCCCCTCTCCTGCTTCCTGAGTCCAGCTCATTCTACCCCCGTAATCCCTCTGGTACCCACGTCCTCCTCCACCTTCACTGGCTCTGCTGCAGGCTAGGCTGTGCGCTTCTTGCCTCCCTATCAGTACTACCACCCCCTAACTAGGTATTCACGCCTGTAGTCTCCTTTCTCTCCAACTACTCTCCAGATGGCTCTGAACTGTGAACACAGTGATGACATGGCTCTGCTTCAAATCCACAGGTCCTGCAGAATTAAGTTCTGATTCCTAAGCTTGACCCTCCAGGCCTCGCATGACCTGGGCCTTAGCTTCCTGCCCAGCGTCACTGCTCACGCTCCGTCCAAATCTCCTGTTGCCTGCACACACGATCACCATAGCACCATGTCCTCTCTCACCTTGACGCGTTATGTGTTGCTGTTTTCCTGTCCCACGTCACCTAACCAGCCTCTTCGCATCCCTCACAAGTAGGATGAGGCAACCCCATGCCCAGCCTGAGCTCCCCAACCCTGCCAGCTCCCAGTGCCATCTGCTCCCATGGGCTCTGGGGCACCTCTGCATCCCTCGGTCTCTCAGAAGGAAAGAGCTCTCGGCTCTTTTAGGTGTTAATATATTTAACTGCTGCCCCCCACTAGCCTGTGAACTCCATGAGGGCAAGGCCCAGTCCTTTTGTTGTTTTGTTTTGTTTTTTTCTCCTGGCCTAGTGCACAGCACTCTTCAATAAATATTGTATGAGTGAATCAGAAATAAGGCATTTGTGTGGTTGCACAGTGATGCATTCATTAAGCTCGAATGCCCTGATGAATCATCACCATTAGCTTGAGTATCTGAAGTGCATCTAAAGGAAGAGGATTAGTCACTGCCAAGGACAGAACTCTCTGCCCTGGACTCTCCGGGTGATGACAATAAAATCGTCTTCTCCAGAGCTCCCTTTTCTCGGACCCATGTGGTCCTCTACCTTCCGTCCATAACCCAGCCCGGGGCAACGCATAGGATTCTTTACTATGTAAATATTAACTGAAGTGTTTTCAGCAGATTTTTCTGAATTGCTTCCCACAAATTCAGTGCTGTGTATCTTAGAGATGTCCGCTTGCTGACCGTGGCTTGCCTTGCGCTTCACTTAAATCCTAATGTCCTCCCTCAAGTCTCTACTGTTCCCTTCCTACCATATATGAAGGATTTGAATTTGGAACCAAGCAAAGCCAAAATCCATTGGAAACACTGACTTTCTTGTAAATGAAATGGATGACTCCCAGGTGCCGTATGCAATGTACCAAGGAAGAGCCCTTCCTTACCATCTCACGGATGACCTGTACACATGCCCTCAGGACAGAGAGCACAGCCAACCTCCAGGCGGAGTGTTTGAAATGCAGGGTCAGGTAAACTTGAGAAACTGCTCTGGCAAATGCCAATCTATGTGCTTTGATTAGCAAGAATACTTAATATCTCGGTTAGCTTTCAGGAACAAAAATTATTTAACAAAATGGTAAGAGAAGGGCCTTAAGACTTAGGTGAGTACCTGATAGCTTTTAGAACATCTGCATCATTTAGTAGTTGTCGTTTCTCACAAAAGAGAAGGACCTGCTCAAATTTTATACTCTGATTTTATAAAAAACCCAATCAACATCCAGTTTAGGACTACAGTGGCTTGGAGCTGACAGAGACCAGAGGCCACCATCTCAGCAGCGAGGTGAAGGGCCTTGGCCTGTGGCAGAGGCAAGACCTTAAGTCAAGGTGCGGCAATGCCTTATGTCGGGCGCTCACCACAGCACCATCCTGCCCTCCATCCTGATGCCTGTCTCACTTTTGGTGAAAAAAAAAAAAAAAAATCCTTCCGAAGTGTTGAGAAAGGTGCTATATTGGTTCAAGTGTCATCAAATAAGTTCAAACAGTGAAAACAACCCAGGGTCCACACCTGCAGATGCTCTTACACAGCTCACTTGGCCAGGCCGTGCCCAGCCATGCAGACGGGGGCAGGAGTCCTTGGAAAGGAGAGGACCAGGGCTTTGCTGCAGGCAGAGGGTTGGGGGGTGTGCGTGAGCCGTGGCTCTCCCTTCTGGGGACAAATTACACGTACCCCACAAAGCGTAATTTTCATGGTACAGCTCTATCTTGAGGGTTAAATGGGCTTCTGTAGGCTAATTATCATCGATCTCACTGAAGAATTTGCAAATGTATAATGCAGTTCATGATTCTTGCTGGCTGTCAGCCTGTAGGTCATCCTTAAAAGCAAGCAAAGAGCACATTTCTGCAAAGAGTACCAACAGGCTTCTCCTGGATCAGAAAAGCAGCCTCCACCAAAGGCCAAACACGGATGTGACAGACCCCAAGAATCAGTGCCTCCATACTTCCTGCTCCTTTACGAAACCCGACATGGTCCTGACCTTCCCAGAGTCTCAAGCTGCACTAGATACATATCTTTCTTGTCTCTCTGTGAAGTTATTTATATTTCATTAAAACGTCAGTGCGGTAAATCAGCTTAAGCTCTTACTAGGTACGGAAATGAAACATGGAAAGAAGAAATTGAAACCGCTAATCTATAAGCCATGGGCTGTCCCTGAATGGCAATGAAAATAAGGATTTTGTTTACTGCTTTCCTCAAAGGTAAGACTATTCTGGGCAGTGTCTGAATTGAGAAAGATATGGTAGGAACACATTTTATTGTATACATATTGTATGAGTGTGTGTGTGTGTGTGTGTGTTGGAAAGTCTAGATCTCTTTAGCCTTGGAGCATTCTGAGTGGTATCTTTATTTCAACTTTGCCCCCTAATCTTCTGAAGTCTGGTTTCAGAAGGTGGAGGTTTTCAGCAAACAACTTAAGGAGGCGTACTTTAAAATAAAGTTTAAGAAATAGATTGACAGAAATCGGGAAAATATACACTGAATAAACGTCAAGATCCTGTTAGAAAGTAGGTGTGTGGTCCAGGCATCCTACAATTATTAGAACTGAGCCGTTTATTAGGTTTAGAGCTTCTTGACAACCCAAGAAAAAGGGGAGAACACTCAGGCCAACGATGTGTCTTGAAAAGGTATTTTCATTCCCTTGGGAAAGCAGCACAGAAAACAAAGTAAATAACCCCAAAATCCTACTGTCACTTAAGATCGGAAGAAATTCATTCAATAACTAGAACCTACTGTGTGCCAAGTGCTGGGCCTGGCAGCCGACAGGTCAGGGTTATAATCTCCAGTGACAGGAGGGACTGACTCTATTCTATCACGCTGGCTGGGCAGGTTCCTACGGCCTAGCAGATCAATCATTGGGCTGGTAGGGTTGATAATACTTTTGTGAAATTAAGGAACCAAATCAAGTCTCTCACCTAAAGAGATGACCAACCTATCCCAAAGAGAGAAAGAGGACAGTAGAAAACAATTCTGGACCTCTTTAACCTTTTAAAGCACATTAATTAATGGGTGACAGAAACACCAAGATCCACACCAAAAAAAAAAAAAAAAAAAAAAAATGGGTGACATTATTCTGATTTAGAAGATACTCAAGGCAATAGTTTCAACCAGGAAAGCCTGGTTGAAAAATCTCAACATGTCACAATGAAAAATTTACCTTTGAGCAACATAGCTTTCTGCTAAGCAACCAAAAGTTTAGTTAGACAGTTTATCCTAAGTTACTACAATTTTAAAGCTATAATGGAATTAATGGCTATCAAGCAATAACGTTTTGGATATCATCTGCTCACATAATGGGGTTAGTTTTAGAATAGATGGTTTGGAGTCACTCTTTCTAATTGGACGGCTACCAGAATCAAGGCTCGTGTCCAGTAATGGATAGGATGTGAAAATAAGACCATATGATCAGCAGAAAGATGATATAATTATATTTCTGAGGAGGCAATGATGGGGTTGAATCATGGTTTTACTACTTACTGGCTCCATGATGAGGGCAATTTACTTAATGTCTCTGTCCCCGGTTTCCCTCTGTGTAAACAAGGGCAGTGATGTTACCTACCTGGAAGGGGGCAGTGAGCATTAAATGAGTTAATATATACTGCTGAAAACGCTGTCTGGCTCTGATGTTAGTGCTGATTACAGTTTTAATTTTTATCATTGTAATTTAAGTAAACATCCCTTTGTTTCTACTTGCTTTTTCTATGCATTTTTACACTGTTGACATTATAGTCTATGAATCCCATCTCTTTTCCCACTAAACAAACCAGTTATTTCTCCAAGTCATTAAACATTATAAGCATATAGCTGCTGTACGTATTTACAGACAATCATTCTGGTCCTGAAACTATCCAGATATTAGTATCTTTAACCCTCCTTTCAATGATTCCTTTTCGCATCACACATTACATCTAGGGGAAAAGAATGGATTATTTTGGGGGCTAGAAAGATGTGAGCTTATGTGTTCCATAGAGAAGATACGGAAGAAATAAAATCACAATAGAAGATCTGTGAAAACATACAGAACTACTGTAGACAGAGTTTTTGTTTCTTTCTGTTTAATAATACACAGAGAGCAGTGCCTGCATGTTGATAACACAGGAAGGAGGACAGGATGTCAGGGTAAGATGCAGAGTAGCCCAGTGCACTTGAGATGAACTGGACATTCCACCCTTGTCCTCAGCTTGAATGTGTGAACACAAGAAGTGCTGAAGAGGGATTTATGGGCATTTTTTTTTTCAGTGCTGCAGAGATTCCCCATCAGGGTTTCTGTGTACCATTAACTCTTTATTGTCCAAAGACAAGAAGACTCTGTCTGAAATTCTAATCCATACACCTAAGATGCTTCTTCTTCCTGAAATCTTCTGTTCTTTTTCCAGTGATGTGGTTGCAGCGATATATATTTTTTCTGTCTGTAATGCATTCTAATCCAAAGAAAGATAGCAGGTTCCAATTTATGCCTCAAATGAAAACTAAAAGAACTTCAAAGAAGTCAAATAGATCTCCTTTTGGAAACCCATTGTGAGGTGGTGCCTCTCTCCTCTCTCCCTGCCCAAACTTTTCCATCTCTAAAATGGAGCACATTCCATTCTTTGTGACAAACTTATCAAAATTAAAATAATAACCTCTGGCTGTCAAAACAACTTCAAAAAAAAAAGAAGTCAGTTGTGGTTATTGTAAATAAGAAAGAACTTACAGGTACCTATGCAATGATTTTTATCCATGTGAAAACTATTTCTTTAAATAAATGGTTTTTAGATGGCATAAAGGACTACAAATGAGTCATTTACTAAATTCATTATTTTATAAACTTTGGAGGGAACGCCAACCACATCACGGAACTGGGAGCTGCACTGACCATATGCAACTTGGAGAACTGACCTTTTGCAGAAGAGTCCTTGTTATAATTATTTTCAGGCCCAAACAAAAAACTGTCTCTTAATATGAGCAAGCACTTGGGATTTACACTTCTGGGAGAACTTGTCACATATCATTGTGATTTTACAGCTTTGATGACAAGTTAACTCTTTGCCACCTGTAAGCAGACTGAACCGCTCCATAAAACGAAAGAGCAAAGATAGTGGAAACCCAGGTTACTGGTCCCCATGGGCTTATAGTAACTGTGATAGAGCCGCAAACACACTGAAAATAGAGGATTGTAATGGGTTGGAAATATTTGTGCAAGTTCGACAAATTATGCATGGTGTCTCAGACAGAGAAGAGATTACTTCCTTTATTTTTAGGAGAATTCTCTTTATTTGTGTAATGTAGCTTGAAACAACTTTAAAAGCCTCTGACCTGCAGCAAATCACGGTCCATTCAGAAACCAAATTATTGAGGCTTAATGACTAAATGGACACAGCAATAGTATTTCACTACAGGCGACCACATAGAGTGCAGAAACAACTCATCTGTCCCCAGACACAGCCTGGAGCTGCCCGTTTTGACACCTCTGGCTTTCCTGGTTACCCAGTACAAGGTCCATCCTGGAACAGAGCTCACCAGCCTGGGCAAGGGAAACTGCTGGAAGTTTTGCTTTTCTGCCTCAAAGGCAATAAAGAATGACCCAGAGACCTTGTGTTGTGGCCATGCAGGAGGTGGCCCTGCCCACGCCCAGGGACAACCATTCACACTTACTGCCGTGAAGGGCCCCCTGGAGCTGTCAAGGCAGAGGCCTTGGAATGATCTTATTACATCCTTACACTGGTTAAGGGCTCCCTCCCGCTGCCTTCAGGGTCAAGTTCAACTCCTAACTACAGGGTCTAAGGCCACCTGCAGTCAGGTGCCTGCCCACTGCTCTGTCTGGAATGATTGCCCCCTAAACGCTGCCCTTTTTCAGGACACCAAGGGCACTTCCAGGCAGGTCCTCTGCACGGCCGTCCTTTCCCTCAGGAGAAGCGAGCGCCCCTTCCTCAACCCGGCACCTTCAACACTTTGCTTGGATCTATGAGTCTGTCAGCACTAAGCGTCCGGGGCAGGGGTTGGGTCTTTCCCGACTCGGTCCCCCAGTGCACAGTGCGTATCAGACAGGCAACAACGTTTTGAATTGGAAGGGAACTTGGAGACTGTGTATCACCCGAATGTAAAAAAAGTCTCCATGTTTTTGCTCTGGCCTCTCTCCTGAGCTCCAAAAACGAATTTCTAACTGGCTGATGGATGACTTGACAGGGAAATCCAACAGGCACCTCAGACAACATGGAGCTCCCAGTCACCTCCACTGCAACACCAGCTCGCTCTCTGTGAGCTCTTCCTTCCAGGTCCTCGGGAGTCACCTTGGACCCCCTCCTCATATTCCATCCATGTTCAGTTTCTGTGACTCCCAGTCGTCTCCTGGCCACACACCATCCTCTCCATTTCCACCGTTATTGCCCCCATCCTGGGCTTACCACATGCACTCAAGGGCTCCTGACCTGTCTCTACTTCCTTCAGGTGACTGATGCCAGGTGGTCCTCCACCCACAAAATCTCAAACGTCCTAGTATGCCCCAGTATGTTACTCAAGGCCCCAATCTCTAACCAATCTTCCCAGCCTACCCAAAGACCCACTGTGGTCTTGGCTTTCTTTGAGGTTTTACTGCATGGATCATTTATGCCTTCCTTGTGGCAAGCAAACTGCACAAACCATTTGCTTTAACTTCCTGGTGTTGATGCTCTATTATCCAAGCATCCTGCTGTCCCTGGAGGGTGGCACCACCTTTTATGCTTTGTTTTATGTCTCAGTGTGCAGCACACACGGCATCGGGAATACACACTGACTGACTTACTGAAAAGAAAATATCAAGATGTCCAAAATTTAAGTTATTCTTGTGCAAAGATCTCATAAACCTTAATATTCACGGAGCACTAGAACTCTCCTTGGCCATTTATCACTAACTTGGCTCACAGGGCTGGTCCGAGGAGTAATGAATGAGTTAATCTATATAAAGCATTGGGAAGAGTGTCTGGCCTGTAGTAAGAACAGCTATTATTTATTATTATTATTACTACTATCGTTATTCCCACTGAAATGAGGGCTGAGATGCATTAACACAAAATGTGACAAGCAGTTTCCACACAAAAGGCCATAGGCCAAGTGACACAGCTTGGTGGGATATTCGATCTGTAAGTCCATATCTAACTAAACACGTTAAGAAAAATATATTTAGACCTGATTCATAGCACTGCTGGTCAGTAACTGGTTTGAAAAGAAGGGCTACGGCACTGACCCCGAAAGGCTGGAGTGACGAGCAGATAAGATAGGTGGGCAGGGCTTCCCTGGTGGCGCAGTGGTTGAGAGTCCGCCTGCGGATGCAGGGGACACGGGTTCGTGCCCCGGTCTGGGAAGATCCCACATGCCGCGGAGCGGCTGGGCCCGTGAGCCATGGCCGCTGAGCCTGCGCGTCCGGAGCCTGTGCCCCGCAACAGGAGAGGCCACAATAGCGAGAGGTCCGCATACCGCAAAAAAAAAAAAAAAAAAAAAAAAAAAGATAGGTGGGCATTTGAGCCTGTCCCCTTAGTTTCTTACAAGATGTGCTTTTCCAGACTGGGACTGGAGTGGCGATCCTGATACTGTGAGGTCACATCGGCAGAGGACACCTTAAGGACCCCCGTGCCCTCTGCGCAGCTGGCTTACAATTACAATCCCTCATGCTGGGTTGGCTCACCCGTACGTTCTACACTGGACTCCCCAGTGTGGACAGATCAAGGGAACCAAAGGCAGGGTCTCTACCCTGGGGAGGCCTGGATTAACAGGAGACACTGGGTAAGGCGACTTGATAAAGGATAGGACACCCAAAGGAAATAAGTGCAAGAGATCTTAGCTGGGTAGAGCTGGCCGCACAAAGGCAGAGGTGTGCTTGAGTGAGAAATGCAGGGTTGGGAGGTGAGGAGGGGGTCACAGTGCCAGTCCTGGGGGAAGGTTCTGGAGTGAGTAAATATGTCTTCAGAGAAGAAACACAGATAAAGTTGAGAACTGGATGATGGATTTTGGAAGGTACAAAGGAGCACAGGGGTCACCCAGTGACTTTCACAGGCTTTACACTCCCCAGAGCTGATTCTTGGGGTTGGGTTAAGTCTCAAACAGGAGACTGACATACACTATGGATTCAGCTTGTATTCTTAGCCCTAGGTTTCCCCCTCAGCACACGGGCCAAGGGCACATACGTAATGCAGGTACCCCTGGAAATCCTTACAGAAGGGTGACAATGTGACTGTGAATTTTCATTCTGGGTCTTCCAGGGACTATATATATATATAAATACCTCCGTTTGATCACTTAACCCAACATAAATTATTCCTCTAATACCTATTTTATACTTGTTCCCTGATTTAATTAGATCTGGCTATAGTCACTGGTATAAAATGTTTTGAATTTTCAATGATACCCAGAAAACAGCAGGGGGGAATCAACTTTTCCAAAAGCAGTATACCACAAATATTTTACAGGGACATATACTATTTTTATGTGAACGTTTAATCTGATGTCCATGGGTGGATACTTTGATGAACACATACATAGTTAAGCCTGTGAACTGCTATGAGTTCCAGATAATATCAACTATATTCTTCCCTCAAATTACAATCCCAGTTTGAAAGTGTCATATTTTTCTTCTAAATCTAGCTTTTCTTCCTATTCCTTCCTTCCCACCAAATGCTCAAACTGACTCCGAGGGTACCCCAGTTATTTAATTTGAAAGCTGGTATTTTGGTTTGTATTAATTTGATTTCCCTTTCTTAAACTGCTTAGCTGCTTCCGACTATATGCCTCTTAGTAAAGACTAGGATAACAAAGTAAACGAATGCAACAAAAAGGCATAGAATAAAGAGAAGTGCCATGAGTACCAGATACTTTTATGGATGTCTTTCTGACTTGCGTATATCTTTTTTTTTTCTTTTTGGCGCTACGCGGGCCTCTCACTGTTGTGGCCTCTCCCGTTGCGGAGCACAGGCTCCGGACGCGCAGGCTCAGCGGCCATGGCTCACGGGCCCAGCCGCTCCGTGGCATGTGGGATCTTCCCAGACCGGGGCACAAACCCATATCTCCCGCATCAGCAGGCGGACACTCAACCACCGCGCCACCAGGGAAGCCCTGACTTGCGTATATCTTAATTGGCAATTTTATGCTCTGAATCCAAACTACTAAATGTGGCAGGAAACAAGTAGGCTAGAGATGGAAGTGGAAGAGGAATGGGCCAATTTCATCAATCCCTAGAGAAAACAAAAGGTCAATATCCTGATGATAGAGGTGGACACTTAAGCATCACAAGTACCCTTTTCTAGGTTCATAGAAAGTAAGACAGAGCCTACACATAGGGATTACTAGTGGTAGGTTAAAATTTTAACCCAATTAAACAATAATTAACTCAATAATAGAAATATCTGGTAACGTTATGACTCAGCATGTTTCCCTGGCTGAGGCTGATTTCATTTGAAGTAATTTTATATTTATGCTAAAAATATATTAGCATTGGGCTTCCCTGGTGGTGCAGTGGTTGAGAATCCGCCTGCCAGTGCAGGGGACACGGGTTCGAGCCCTGGTCTGGCAAGATCCCCCATGCCACAGAGCAACTAAGCCCATGCGCCACAACTACTGAGCTTGTGCTCTAGAGCCCGCGAGCCACAACTACTGAGCCCGCATGCCACAACTATTGAAGCCTGAGTGCCTAGAGCCCATGCTCCGCAACAAGAGAAGCCACAGCGATGAGAAGCCCTTGCACTGCGACGAAGAGTAGCCCCCACTCGCCGCAACTACAGAAAACCCGCGCACAGCAACGAAGACCCAACGTAGCCAAAAATAAAAATAAATAAAAAATTTAAAACCACATTATTTAAAAAAAACACAACATTAGCATCAAACTCCAGGAGAAAAGGTCATTGATACAAATGGACTAGACCTAGATAACAGTATGTGGTAGAGGGGCAAACATTTTCCTGAGTCACAAAGCTTCCTGTGTCTCATCAATCTGATAAACAGTTTCTGGAAATCGAGAATGCTGCTGGTCACTTTCCTTTCGCTGAAACATGCCATACTGAAAAGGCAGGGACGAGTTCTCTCCTGCTGGACAGACACACGTGTGCCTCTCCTCTGGACACCGGGAAGCGGGCATGGTCACAAAGCAACTGGGCCACTTGCTGCAGCCACCTCAGGATAAGAGGAAGCAAAGGATACCTGCCCTAGAGGAAGGGCACGTCTGGGAGAAAGCAGGAAGTCCTGATGTAGAGATAAGAAGAGTAGTGGGAGAGAGACCCAAGCTGGGTGGAGAAGAGGAAGCCGACCAGGTCCGCACAAATGGGGTGAAAGGACACAGCGATACAAAGGAAGTGAGGCCAGATGGGGAGGGGAGGCTTGCGGGCAATGTGTGCAGCGAGTCTGGATTATTTCAAACTAATCACAGAGATTTCAGGTGTCGGGCTAACTGGGGCCAGGGAACATGGGAGTTAGGAAGGTCACTTGAAGAGACTTTTAAAAAATAAGCTAAGAGTTTCTTTATTTGTCGGGGGGTGGGTGGTGGGTGGGGGGAAAGTAAGGCAAGAGGAGAGTGAGGGAAAGGAGACAGGAGTGGATGATTTTACAGGAAATATGCCCAATGCTGAGCTTCCGACAGACCTTCTGTGTGACCTCACAGGACGGGAAGCTCTTTACAACACGACTGCTTAGCCATCTCATTTAAAGGCAGCTTGGGGGGGACTTCCCTGGTGGCGCAGTGGTGTAGAATCCACCTGCCAATGCCGGGGACACGGGTTCGAGCCCTGGTCTGGGAAGATCCCACATGCCACGGAGCAACTAAGCCCGTGTGCCACAACTACTGAGCCTGTGCTCTAGAGCTCACGAGCCACAACTACTGAGCCCATGCGCCACAACTACTGAAGCCTGCATGCCGAGAGCCCGTGCTCCGCAACAAGAGAAGCCACCCAATGAGAAGCCTGCACACTGCAACCAAGAGTAGCCCCCTCTCTGCAACTGGAGAAAGCCCTTGCACAGCAACGAAGACCCAACGCAGCCAAAAATAAAATAAATAAATAAATACATTTATTTTAAAAAATAAAGGCAGCTTGAGGAGTGAGTGTGTGTACCTGGCCATGAATCTCTGGAAAATGTGAGGAGTAGTGCACTGGGTTGAAACCTACAAGGTCTGAATGAATTCACGCCTAGCCAAGTGGACTGAGTTTATAACTATGCGTCCCTGAGTAGGGTTGGTGTGCCAGGAGGAACACGTCTCCCCACTGAGCTGCAGAATAACTTCATCACTGACCTGAATCAGATGCAGCGGAAACAAAACATTCAGTACATACTTTTACAGGAGAGGGAGGAGAACGGAAAACAAAGTGAGCTTAACTGAAATGTGAGAAAGAAAACGGCAGTGACTTGGCTGGGTGGGGCCCCAGCTGCTCTTTCACTGGCCCCCATTCCCCGCAGACCAGTAACTCTCCACCCAGCATTCGCTGTGGATGACATCACTGATTTCCCAAACACGCTCCAGCAGTTTCCTGCTTTCCAGAGTCAAGCCAAGCGAGGTTGTCAGTGGGGCACCTGGGTAGAGATGTGGCCAGGTCAGGTCACAGAGTGGAAATGAAGGCCACACCAGGGCCCGTTTGCTCGTTCAATGAGCTGCTTGTTTCACTGCTGATTTTTCAGTCCCCTTTCCTTGGACAGATTTCCGTGCTCTGATGGGGCCAGCCCAGACCAATCATGGCATGTACATATATTCAGTGTCCAGGATCACACGGTCTGTTCCCGAAAGAGCACAGGGACCAAAGTGAAGGGTGTAGGAAGGGACAGGGGAACTGCCCAGCGAGAATCACTGCTCCAGACGGACCGGGAGCTCTGACGCACTGCATCTCACAGCCCCCAGCCTAGATGCTTCTCTCTCCCCATTGGTCTGTGAGGCCAAAGCACTAGGATTCTCTCCACAGTTTCAAGTAGCCACTGTGTCCCCCAGAAAGGCTCTAACTGGCACCAAACACCATGTAAACCCTGTAGGAAGTCCTAATCCCTTCAGGATAAACTGCACGATGGCTTAAGCCCAAGATTCCAGCTCATATTCTTGTCCTTAATAACCATTAGGCAGAATGGCCATCATCAAAAAAATCTAGAAACAATAAATGCTGGAGAGGGTGTGGAGAAAAGGGAACACTCTTGCACTGCTGGTGGGAATGTGAATTGGTACAGCCACTATGGAGAACAGTATGGAGGTTCCTTAAAAAACTACAAATAGAACTACCATATGACCCAGCAATCCCACTACTGGGCATATACCCTGAGAAAAGCATAATTCAAAAAGAGTCATGTACCAAAATGTTCATTGCAGCTCTATTTACAATAGCCCGGAGATGGAAACAACCTAAGTGTCCATAATCTGATGAATGGATAAAGAAGATGTGGCACACATATACAATGGAATATTACTCAGCCATAAAAAGAAATGAAATTGAGCTATTTGTAATGAGGTGGATAGACCTAGAGTCTGTCATACAGAGTGAAGTAAGTCAGAAAGAGAAAGACAAATACCGTATGCTAACACATATATATGGAATTTAAGAAAAAAAAAATGTCATGAAGAACCTAGGGGTAAGACGGGAATAAAGACACAGACCTACTAGAGAATGGACTTGAGGATATGGTAAGGGGGAAGGGTAAGCTGTGACAAAGCGAGAGAGAGGCACGGACATATATACACTACCAAACGTAAGGTAGATAGCTAGTAGGAAGCAGCCGCATAGCACAGGGAGATCAGCTCGGTGCTTTGTAACCACCTAGAGGGGTGGGATAGGGAGGGTGGGAGGGAGGGAGACGCAAGAGGGAAGAGATATGGGAACATATGTATATGTATAACTGATTCACTTTGTTGTAAAGCAGAAACTAACACACCATTGTAAAGCAATTATACTCCAATAAAGATGTAAAAAAAAAAAAAACATAACCATTAGGTCCTAATTTTGTGTCCTAAGTTTGTCAGTAGAGAAGACTTCATATTCAAGAAGACTTCTAAGTTCTTCTAAGGAGCCAATCTTATTGCCTCAATGTGATATCAAAGGAAAATAGTCCGATACACCAAAAACTACCTTCAAATGGACTTCTGCTAGGAATTCACACTTGGTTGGATACCTCTCCAAGCCAACTGTTCTGACAACATGTCACTGTGTGAGGAAGCCCCACAAGAAAACAAATTAACATGGAAGAAACGATCTTGCATTTCCTTAGCAGAATTTGGGGCCAGCAAACATCTGACAAGACTCGACAGACCATACTCGGGAGTACACTTCTTAGAGGAACATTCCAGCTCTTTTGTCCATTCTTTGGTGTCCCAATTTTCAGGTGTTAAAACACTACAAGACAGCCAGGAAGGGCAAGATGATGCTACCAGCCTAATTCCGCCTGCCATACGTGTACTCTGACTCCCTTGCAACTAACTGGCCCTGGCTAAACATTTCCCCAAGTACTTTCAGTGTACCATTTCTCTATTTATTGTATTTTCATGTTATGAAAGTGACGTATACTTGATGCAGTAATTTGAAATAAGCAGAAAAGAAAAGAAGCTGTTCGTAATATCATAGCCCCCGTCAACATTTTGGTGTCTTTTTAGTCTTTTCTATATGGAATGTAATTTACTTCCCAGTAATATAATTTCATAAACTTTGCTTACATATTAATGTTTTTATGTCATGAAATTTATGTCAAATGATTAAACAGCCCTGATAAATTATAAAACCCTAAAGACAATATCAAAGCAATGGGACCACCAGAGAAAGACCACCTACTAAACTGGGGAAGGGGTGGGGAATGAGATTGTTTTGGAGAAGTTTTATAAGTTATGAGATTTATTGAGCATTCTAAACCATAAGCTTTGAAAGAATTTTTGGAAACTTAACAGGGTAATCTGTAGAATATAGGGTTGGAAAATCTTAAAAACAGTCTGCTCTTTTCTCCCCACATCAAAGATCTGGATTTGCTAAACTATTTCTTACAAGGAGATGTACTAAGTGGTGGTGTGTTGGTCAAGGATTTTATACTCTTTTGTAGCTTTCGATAATATGCTGAAAGGATTTACAAGAATAACGTCATTAAAGAGAGGCAAGGATACACACGGAGCTTAGTAGGAATGAAGATATTTTAGGAAGGAAATATGAGATAGAAAACACTGTCAGCGCACGTAAGGATGGGGCAAAGGTCTTAGATGGCCCTAGCTGAGGAACCCATGTACGACTGGGTGCTTCTATAAAAACAGCACCAGGAAGTGAAATGTACTGGTAAAGTGTCTACACCAACTGGAGGTCACAAATTGGTGATCAACTCCAATGAAAGCAGTAACTAAATAAAACATGATGAAATCATTCAGTGGTAGAAAACTTTGGCCTATAAGTAAGGATGGGAGGTGAAAGTAAATATTTAGAAAACTAAATCTGGAGGGGAAAAAACCGAACTCTCCAGCACTTCACCGTGCGATCTCCCAAAGTCAGCAAAGCTGGAGATGTTTATTGCTTGAGGAGGGACACACTTGTGTTGAGATCCTCCACTTTTAGACCTACTAGGTAGCCAGGAGGACGGGCCTCCCCTGAGGACACACCAGAAGGGATTTCTCCTTCGCTATAAAGCCCACGGTGTTCTGCAGGTGTATGATTTTATTTGCCAGCATCTGCCGTAAGGCCCCTCAGGAGAGGACTGGAGCTTGTTCACCTCCATGTGGTTTACAGCACCTCCCACCCGACAGGTATAAATGAATGCATGAATGAATGAACAAGCAATGCAGAATAACTGAGGGGCTTTCTGATTTTGAGGACTCAGTTTGGGCTTTTTTCTGGAGGGGAGAGACGGATGTGTGCTTCAGAGGCACTCACATCAGCCCGTGTTGAGTCAGGGTGATTCATCAGGCTAGAATTTTCCCACCTGCAGGAGCCAGTCCCCCCCAGTGTCCCCATCCCCCTTTGCCTCGGTCATCTCAGCAGGAAATTACTACAACTGTGTCTCCCACACGGATGATGAATCTTAGAAGCATTCTCACAGACTGTGGCAGGGCCCTGGACGGGGTCAAGTAAAAGTAAATACCAGCCCTTATTCGGCGACCCTGGCCTCCTGCGGTGCGTTTGCCCCGGACACCAGCGGCTTCCTGCTCTGTCACAGAACGCATACCGCAGGTCACCGCCTCCACGTGATGCTTCCTGACCTCCAGGAACTTCTTCCTTCCTCGCTCCTCACGTGGTTGTTTTGGAGGATTTTACCGCGGGGCCCTGCCGCTTACGGCTCCACCCGGGGGTGGAGGCACAGGACCTCCTCAGGGAACCCAGGCAGCCGGAGGCCACCCCTCGAGGACTGCTCACACCTTCATTTTCTAACTGCTAGCCCGGGTCCAGGAGGAGCAGAGGGGGGGAGGGATGGACCAGTGGTAGGGCACACACACAGCCGTGGCTGACGGAACCCTGGCTTTCCTGACCTGGTCTTACAAGGCTGTGGATGTGAGGGCATTAGGTGAGGTGGGAGGAGACTCACAGCATCTATCTGCTTAGTGACCCCACAGATTTAAAATTATGATTGGTATTTGATGACTCTTAAAAGCTCAGACACTCAGAAGGTATCATTTATTGACTCACAATTCTTTACACCAAACCATTGTCTTTGTTAATTCCCTTCCATCTACCTTTACTAGCTGCCTAAAGTGGAGAAAGCTGCTTTACTGGGGGCTCCCTACGGCATGGAGCACAGGGCCATGTGCACGTTCCCTGAATGAATGAATTTGTTGGGAGAACTACTGTGGGATTTCAAATCTGTGCAGGACAAGACAGGGCAGATTAGGAACTTGGCGAATTCCCTCCTCAGTTGTGTCCACTGTTCCATGCTCTTTGGGACCCTCGTGGCCGCTTGTCCCTGGTCCCTCTGGGCGGGTACTACCCGGCTGTGCTCTGCTAAGCAAAGGCCTTCATGGACTGAAGACCAGATCTTTGGCCCTGAGGGGCTGCCATCAGGGAGGCCATTCTAAGGAATATAAAGCAAGCTCCCCTCGTGTTTTTGTTAACTGAGGTAGGATTAAATTATACTAAATAAATTTTACCCTTTAAAAACGTGTAGGTTGGGCTTCCCTGGTGGCGCAGTGGTTGGGAGTCCGCCTGCCGATGCAGGGGACACGGGTTCGTGCCCCGGTCCGGGAAGATCCCACATGCCGTGGAGCGGCTGGGCCCGTGAGCCATGGCCGCTGAGCCTGCGCGTCCGGAGCCTGTGCTCCGCAACGGGAGAGGCCACAGCAGTGAGAGGCCCGCGTACCGCAAAAAAACAAAAAAAAACCGTGTAGGTCTATGAGTTTTGACACATGTATAGGGTCATGGATCCACCACCACAATTAAAATATACAGCAGCAGTCCCCAACCCCCAGGCCATGGAACGGTATCAGTCCGCGGCCTGTTAGGAACCGGGCCGCACAGCAGGAGGTGAGCGGCAAGGGAGCGAGCGAAGCTTCATCTGCTGCTCCCCATCGCTCGCACTACCGCCTGAAACGCCCCCCACCCCCCATCCGTGGAGAAATTGTCTTCCATGAAACTGGTCCCTGGTGCCAGAAAGGTTGGGGACCGCTGATATTGAGTATTTCCATCACCCACAAAAGGTCGCTGGTGCCCCTCTGCAACCTGTCCCCTCCCCCCCTCTGCCCCCTGGACCACCGATCTGATTTTTTTTTACCTTCAGTTGCACCTTTTCTAAAATTACCATTCAGAACCTGTTTTATTTGAACCCTTCTCTCTCCTCCAGCGCCGTCGCTATGCCTCCCTCAGTGGGAAACTCCACCGCCAGCTCCTGTGGTTACTCTCTGGCCTCCCCGTGCCGCCTACGATGGTTCTGCACAGACCCTCGAGGGCTCCTGTTACCCCGTTGGCTCCGGAAACATGGCTGTTTTCCTAGTACCATCCTTTACCGCTTATTTCTCTCATGCATATCCTTGCTTCTCCCCTGTGTCCACCCTCATGTATATTCTTAAAGCTCTCGGGGCCTTCTTCCTGCCTGTTCCTTTCTTCTGAGTATTGTGTCTGTATTTCTCATGGATTCACAGACCTTTTTTACAGATCCTATGAGCCCTTTCAGCTCTCTACGTCCTGGCCAGACGCATTTCTGGCCCTGCCCATCTGTCTTCTTGACTGTGTTCCTTCCACGACGGACAGCATCACCGTCTACACTCAGGCTAGATGTGTCCCTTCCCCCGAGCCCCACGTGCAGGTGGCTACCTTCAAAATATACCTCGAATTCATCTCTACTCCCCATATTTACTTCTACGGCTGCCATGCCGACCTGGATTACCTCTGGCCTCAGCCGACATCTCCCTGGGTCTGGTTCCCTTTCCTCTAAACATTCTCCACATTGCTACCAGAGCTATTTTTCTAAAATATAAATCAGACATTTTTCTTTTCCAGTGGTGAGGACCCTGTGCTTTCACTTCTGAGGGCGCAGGTTCGATCCCTGGTGAGGGAACTAGGATCCCGCGAGCCACGTGGCGCGGCCAAAAAAAAAAGAGAGAAAGAATAAAAACCAGGCACAAAACCCACCTTGCAGTAACTCCCCAGTGTGCACAGAATAAAATCCAAGGTCTTTAAGATGGCAGCTGACATCCTTAACAGTTTGGCCTGGTGTTGCTACCCTAATCCCGTTTCTCAGCCTCTCAACCCCTGTCCAACTCCAGCCACACTGGACCACGCTGGGAAGGGTACCATGTATTTCTGTGCCTTTGAGTCAAAATTCACTGTTTCCCCAGTTCAGAGGTTGATTCTCTTTTTCTTCCACATACCCCCTGCCCCCAACCTGGTAAGAAATAGCTACCGCCTCCCCTGTGCCCTGAGAGCATTTCAAATGCCAACACCAACACCACACTTACTGGACGCCTCTGTGCTCTTCAGCCCAGCGCTCCTCTTAGTATATCCTCACGGCTACCCGTTAGTATCTCTGTGCATCACAGGCATTAAGAATTCAAAAAACGCTGATTGGAAACACTTTGCCCAATATCACACGAAACGTGTAAACACGCAGGCAAGCAACTCTGTACTCATTATGCACTTTTTACCCATCCACTGCTTAAACAACAGAGCCACGTGGCTTATTTAAAAAATTGCTACGTTTCCTGTTTGGACTTGGATCAGCTTGTAACAACGATGACAGCAACAGAGACGATCAAGATTTTTGTGCTGAATCTAATCCAGGGCGTCCCGTGATGAGAGGACAAACCAAGGAAAACCACCGTATCTCTGTGTGGCTATAATGAAGCATGTTATGTATTAAGCCTATCACCGTGGATTTTAAGTGCTTTGATAAGCTTCCACTTCCGTGCTATCTCCCCTCCGTCCAAAGAGAAGCTTTGAAATAATGATAACCATCCCATAGCAACAATGTCCCGTCACAACAAGGTCAAAAACGAGAACTCATGTGATTTGCTCATTTTCTTAGGCAGAGCTCCCCCCTTAATGTGCTGACAAAGAGGTGAAGGCTGAAAGACTGATCTCCCCAGCCCTGGGGGCGGGGGGCTGGTCCTGTCTCTTGGACATGGTGGTGGCCTCCATCTATCCCACCACAGTGAAGTCTTATCATTCTGAGTACAGTGATGTGAAGATCCAGAAGCCCTACACTAAGCCACCCCACATTTCAACAGCAGACTGGCTCCTCCCAAATTATTCTCTTCCATGTTCTATGAGGGGGGAACCGACTTTATGACTCAAGGGATCCTGACCATGTGATCTAAAGAAAAGAAAAATCCACACCCTGATGGCAGGTGCATTTTTCATGGTGGAAGAGAGTATTTAGGAAAAGAGCAAATACTATTAATTACTTCCCAATACCCGATCTGGAAGGCGTTCCCAGAGCATAAGGATTTCAGGCATGGTGACAACACAGACTGGGGAAGGTTTCTGGAGAATGTGACACACTCACCGTTCCAACCAATGGGTAAATGAACCCAGCGCCTATGCTGGCCCGTACGTCACTAATGGGTAGAATGAAATCCTTGGGTACGCCTTTCCTGTCAGATTGGTGAGACAGGGAGAGGTGGGTCTTAGCCATGCAGATGGGCAAATTTCCAAAACCCTGTAAGAAAGGAAAGGAAAGGTGTTCCTTGAGCATAAACGTTCATCTCCTGTACGTGTGTGACCCACACTCCACAGAATCCCCACGACTCAGATCCACACACACAACAGTGCTTGTTACTGCCTGTTCACTGGACAAGAAGATGGGACAAAAACTCATCTGCACGAGATCATCACCTGGCAAGTTAAGGGTGTCTATTACTTATTTGGGGTAATTCCTGTTACAGAAAGGCAGCATTATGTGTGTCTTTGAAGAAAAGGTGGTTATTTGCAGGTAAAGAGGCGGCAACAGCAGCAGCTGTAGAAACCACTTTCTAAGGATATTAATATCCGGCAGTCAGAAAGGTAATCTGGAGAAAGGCTCTTAACAAGGCTTTTAGTCCCGTAGTTCACTCATTCTTAGAGGCTGTCAGGAAGCAAAGAGCCTCTTTGTGTTGTTTTATGAATCATGGCTATTTGATCTGCGATTACATTATAGGAACTAAGATGAGGTCACTATTTAAGCCTCCTATTTTTAAGGACCAAAGGCGATGCCTGACCCAGAGTTCCAAAGGTGAAAGGGGAGGAAGTCACATGTGGGGTCTCACAAAAAGGACAGTGTCCTCGCTGCCTGGTCCCGATTAAGGGTACACAGTGCCTCCTTAGAGACGTTGCTAAGTAACTGCAACCACATACTTGACGCGTAACTTTTAAGGAACATTCCCTCGGTGGACAGACAGAGATAAAAGGAATGCAATCTTCAGAGGTAACCCACACAGAATTTCTTATGATTCAACCTAGAACTATTTGGAAGATTTCGGAGTACTATCAACTGGGGTTGGGGGTGGGGTGTTCCCTTTACTCTTAGATATGGATCAGAAATCTGCTGGGTGGCGATCACAATTGCCCTACAGAAATGGTGCCCATAATTTTGGGTTTCAGAGATCAATCAAATATTGAAATAATTTTTATGAACTGATATGGGTTTGCCAATTTAAAAGTCTGCCAGTAAGAATATATTTTTTACGAACCCAATATGCTATATACCATCACCATATTACTTCATAAAAGAAAGAAGATTTTAGCCTGAGAAAACATCAGGAAGGACCTAATATTAGAATCAATGATAGTCCTTCAATAGAATTACTAAAAACTTATTAAAAAAAAACACCTCATGAAACTGACCTTATTTTACTCATTTCATTGCACATGAGTGAAAGTTTCACGGCAGAACAATGCCAGTGGGTACAGCAATGTTTGAGGATCATTTATTAAAAAGCACAAGCCAAGAGCATTCTAAGCTCTTGGAAAATCCTAAGAAGAAATGAATTGCTGACTATCTTACCAAACCTGGGAGAATACTCTGGCTAGTGCTGGTAGCATAGGACAAAATATTAAATATGCTTTAAAAATAGAATTTAGGAGTTGGGGGATTAAAAAAATAGATCAGTGATACTCATCATGAAGCTCTTTTGCCAGCAAGCTCTGTTTTTTTTTTTTTTTTTTTTTGCGGTACGCGGCCTCTCCCTGTTGTGGCCTCTCCCGTTGCGGAGCACAGGCTCCAGACGCGCAGGCTCAGTGGCCATGGCTCACGGGCCCAGCCGCTCTGCGGCATGTGGGATCTTCCTGGACTGGGGCACAAACCTGTGTCTCCTGCATCGGCAGGCGGACTCTCAACCACTGCGCCACCAGGGAAGCCCTGCCAGCAAGTTCTTGAAGAGCTCTGACTTCTATCTGATCACAGCAAACGGGAGGGGGGGTTTGAGGCACAAGGCCCCTTTGGTTTTAAGGTGGCCGAACACGCTGCAGTGGAGCCTATTTGACATAACCAGTACAAGACTAGATTCTCGCTGCTGAATCTTGGCCATGTGCACGGCAGAAGGTGATGGAGCCTTCGGCCATTGTGGACAATTTCAGCCCCAAGCCAATGAAACACTTGTATAAGAAAGAATACCAAGCACCCCCAACTTTATGTGCTGCAGTCCTCTTTGACTAACCTGGCACCATGCTACCATTTTTAAGACAGTAGGAGGAAGCACCACAGATTATTTAACTCTCGACTCCACTGCTGCACATCCAAGAACGGTTTCAGTGTTTCTGGCTGACTAGCAGGGGCTAAAGATCACACACACAGATAAACATGGATACCACCTGTTATTAGACAAATTTATAACCATAAAAGTCAATGATGTGTGTACTCTCACCATAATTACACTTAACGTCCTACCCAAGGACATTAATTCAATTTTTGTAGACCACAGAGTAGATTAAGTCAAGTTCAGCTGGTGGAACATACACCAGCTCTCCAGTCAAGGTGAATAATTTCAAAAGCCTAAACTGGATTTTCCCCCCTAAATGCACAACTTTTACCTGTTCCGTGTAACGATCTATTTTGGATTGTGCCTCCGGAGAGAGTTTAATATCTTCGGCTCCATAGACAGCCTGGGCGATGGTTCTTATCTTTTCCACAATTGGAAGCTGGGAAAACACAAATGACAACAAAATCGTTAACTTCAATCTGGTTAAAGAATTAAGGGAGAGCTTAGTGAGATTTTCTGTAATTGCTTAAAATTCACGACCAGATTCCCTCCTCATCAGCTGTAGTATTTGAAGCAAACACTTTTCTCTTCTATCATCCTTAACGTCCTGAAATTTTCATATCGGAGATCAACTAGCAAGTAAGAAGCCTTAGATGCTCAGCCAGTTCAGAGGCTGCTTATCTAGTTAAATCATTCTTTTTTTTTTAATTTTTATTTATTTATTTATGGCTGTGTTTGGTCTTCGTTTCTGTGCGAGGGCTTTCTCTCGTTGTGGCAAGCGGGGGCCACTCTTCATCGCGGTGCGCGGGCCTCTCGCTATCGCGGCCTCTCTTGATGCGGAGCACAGGCTCCAGACTCGCAGGCTCAGTAATTGTGGCTCACGGGCTTAGTTGCTCCACGGCATGTGGGATCTTCCCAGACCAGGGCTCGAACCCGTGTCCCCTGCATTTGCAGGCAGACTCTCAACCACTGCGCCACCAGGGAAGCCCCTAGTTAAATCATTCTTATCCACTGCATCCTTTTAAAAAATGTAGTTTATACTATGCTTTTTAGTGACCTTTTAAGTCAGAACATAAGTCTCCTAACTAAATAGTGCTGGTGTTTAAGTGGGTCTCAACTTGGGTTATATGACAGAAATGTAGCAGTTCTAAAGAACAAATTGGTTTTTTTTTTTTTTTGGTGAGCAGGAATGGGTTGAGATTTTAATATAAGTGTTAATGTGATCAAACACTTTATTGGAAAACCAGAGGTTGAACCTAGTGTCACTTTAGCAAATTATGACACAACAAGGAGAATGGGAAAAATCTGAGAAGACTAGATATGGGCAAGTAAGTGTGTGGGGAGGAGATGGAAAAATCTTCCACAATGTTGGACGCAACACTTGGATATAGGTTGCTAGTAAAATACTAAAAGTGGCCTTCAGAAACAAGGATGGGTCATTAGGAAAGCAATGTGCCATGGATAAAGTGACTCTTAATTCAAGCAAAGCATTTGACAAAATTGTTCCTAATTTCACTGTGGGTAGAAAACACATAGGTATAATGAAGACGGTTGGTGGATGTACTGTTCAGTGAAGGGCTGCTGGACCAAGTGCTGATGGAATGGACGTCAGCCAAGGGGCGGAAGCCTCTCATGGCCCACCTCAAGGACTTTGCTGGGCAGTGGCAAGTGGTACGTTTGCATGAATTACTGCTGATATATACAGGAGGAGAGTTACCTAACAGGAGAAAATAAAAGCTAGCTCTGCTCTGCCAATCTGATAGTACCCCAAACTACTTTAAAATGTATTTTTTATTACTACAGTTTTTATTACTGTAGAGTTGCTCTGTGGTCTGGAACTGAAATATTGGATGTTTCAACAAATAAAAAAGAAATGAAGGTGCAAGTCATTATGATCTTTCGCTGAAGGACATAAAAGAGGATCTGAATCAACAGAGAGAAATACTTTGTTCATGGATGAGGAGACGCAACACTGAATAGAGGTCGGTCTCTCAAACTTAATCTATTAGTTCAATCCAATTCCAATAAAAATCCCAAGAGCACTTAGGTTACTTGGAAAATCAATTTTAAAATTCATAATGAAGAGTAATGGCATAAATAGGTAAGATAACTTCAAAAATAAATAAAACCAAAAAAACAAAGATAAGGGACTTGCCATACCAGGTATCAATCATACTACAAAACTATGCTGATTAATTCCATGTGGTATTGGCACAGGACGAGATGATTAATCAAGGGAAGATAACAAAGAACACAGAAGGACACCTCAGCAGGTGTGGGACAGTATATAGTAGACATGGTACAAAACAGGGAAAGGACTGACTATTCAACTGACTTTTGGCTGGAGAAATAAAATTAAATTCCTGCCTCACACCAGGCCCCTAAATAAGTCCAATATGGAACAAAGGCAAAATCTTCAAAATCAAAACTCTACATATTGGGGAAAAAATTTGGGGAACTCTATTATCCTGAGGTACGGAAGGATTTCTTAAACAAGGTAACAACAGACTCCGCCTTAAAGGAAATGATTTATAGACCTGACATCAAAATTTAAAGTTTCTTGTATTAAAAAAAAAAAGACATCAGAAATAAGGATAAAGCATAAGGAACAGTTTGGGAGAAGATGCTTGCAAATATTTAAAGATTAGTTACTAGAATGCATAAAACTCCCACAAATTCAGAAAAAGACAAACAAATATTTAATACTAGGCAAAAGAGTGACTAATAACAATATGAAAAAATGCCCAATCTCATTAGTGATCAAGGAAAGGCAAGTTAAAATGATGAAAAAACAATTTACAACCATGAGATCAGCAAAACTGAAAATATGAGAATTTCAAGCGTGGGTGAGGATGTGGGGAAGATGACCCTTCAAAGTGCTCTTGGTTGAGATGTTAAAAGGTCTCGCCTACCATGAAAGCTTCCTAACTGGTTTCTTCACTTCTAACACCCACCCCCACTCTACTGCAAGTCTAACCTTCTTAAAATGTACCTAAGTAAGAAAAACTCAAGATCACCTCTGCTAAAACTCCCTGAGCGCTCTAAGATCTGTCTCAATGGCCAGCATCTCCAGGAAGCCTGTACTGACCGTCCTCAATCACACGTGGGCGTTCTCTTCTTTGCCATCCGATAGCCCTGTAATGCTCTGACCTGGGTGTTAACATGGCACCAGAGGTTCAGCAGGGCCTGGCAATGAGTGGCTGCTAGCAAAGCCCACGCCCTGTTGGGATGCACTGATGGACCTCGGATGGTAACAGTGCCAGGATCAAACTCTGATGCTGAAATCTACCAGGTGGTAAGGGGCCTTTTGTAAACCATGTCATAAGAGAAATCAGAGAAGAATCTCCACTTCAGGACTTCCCTGGTGGCGCAGTGGTTAAGAATCCGCCTGCCAATGCAGGGGACACCAGTTCAATCCCTGGTCCGGGAAGATCCCACATGCTGCGGAGCAAGTAAGCCTGTGTACCACAACTACTGAGCCTGCGAACCACAACTACTGAGCCTGTGCTCTAGAGCCCGCGAGCCGAAACTACTGAGCCCGGGTGCCACAACTACTGAAGCCCGCGCGCCTAGAGCCCACGCTCCGCAACAAGAGAAGCCTGCGCACCACAAGAGTAGCTCCTGCTCGCCGCAACTGGAGAAAGCCCACGCACAGCAACGAAGACCCAACACAACCAAAAATAAATAAAGTTGATTCTTTAAAAAAAAAAGAAGAAGAAGAATCTCCACCTCTAGAAGGGACAACTCTAGAAAGAAATGATCGTTATTTTCCAGGAAGGCAGAAGGTGAAGCAAGGACAGAAATTAGAAGGAAATGTTTAAGGAAAAGCTATAATAACCAGAGCTGTTTTACTCTGGCAGAGTTCAGGGTAAGCCGAGTATGGCTCCAGGGTTGCTGCAGGAGAATTACCGCATGAGTGCAAAGTTGAGTCTGGGCTAGAGAAAACCTCGAGTGTAACTTCTAATGTGAAAGATTCCATGTTCATTAGCTGAAGAATTGAGAATAGCCTATAAACTCTTTGAGGTCAAGGACCACCTCTTGTTCACGTGGAGGTGGGATACAGTACAGCCCCTGGACTACAGAGTAGGCTCTCAATATACAGTTGAATAAATGAATAAATATTTTCTGACCTTCCTGTTGACAAAGCAAGGATTCCATGTGATGTGACAGTTACGCTTTTTCAGGGGAAGGCAGCTCACAGAATATGGTGTCACCCAAGCAGTGTGATAGGTCTCATGCAACCTGGCTCACCTGGGCTCCTCCAGCCCTCTAGAGCAGCTCAGGTGGGGGGTTTGTGGGCTGCTGTGGGACAGGAGGGCTAAGGAAGAATGCAGCCCCTTAAATCTGGCTGAATCATGCAACCTCATTCCTAGCGGGAGAGGTGAATATGCTGCTGTACTCATTTCACTCCAAGCACTGAAGCCATGCAGTGTGTTACAAATATCACGCTGCACAAACCTTATGTAATATTATTATGATGGTGTGAGGGCAATAGGGCTAACTAAAGACTTATGTTTTCCCTGGAAGTGAAACAAAACAACAACAAAACAGATTAGTACTACTCATGACACATTTAATGAACAGAATGCACTATTTACTGAACTCTAGATGGATCTGGAAAGGAAAAGTGAGCGTGACTTTTCTATAAGGTAATAATTGAAAAAAACTCACACGTGAACAAGGTGATAGTAAATGGATGACAATGAAGGAATTAGTGTGAGTGGGTATTTGACTTATTTTTAGTTTTTAAACAACGAATTTTTTTTCAAGGAATAATATATATATATATATATTTTTTTTTTTTTTTGCGGTACGCGGGCCTCTCACTGTTGTGGCCTCTCCCGTTGCGGAGCACAGGCTCTGGACGCGCAGGCTCAGCGGCCATGGCTCACGGGCCCAGCCGCTCCTCAGCATGTGGGATCTTCCCAGACCGGGGCACGAACCCGTGTCCCCTGCATCAGCAGGCGGGCTCTCAACCACTGCGCCACCAGGGAAGCCCAGGAATAATATATTTAATCTTAAATTGTGGTAAAATACACATAACAGAAGATTTACCATCTTAATCATTTTGAAGCGTACAGTTCTGTACTGTTACGCACATTCCTGTTGTTGTGGTGCCAACCCTCAGAACCCTTTTCATTTTGCAGAACTAAAACTGTACCCGTGAAACACTAACTCCCCATTCTGTCCTCCCCTCAGCCCCTTGCTACCACCTTTCTACTTTCTGTCTCTATGAATCGGCCTACTCAGGGTACCTGATATAAGTGGAATCATACAGTATGTATCTTTTTGCATCTGGCTTATTTTATTTAGCATGAACCTCAAGGTTCAACCATGATGTAGCATGTTACAAATTTCTTTCCTTTTAAAGGCTGAATAATATTTCACTGTATGGACATACCACATTAAAAAAAATCCATTCATCCACTGATGGACGTGGGTTGTTTCCACCTTTTTGCTACTGTGAATAATGCTGCTGTGCTAAAAGTGTGTGTGTGGGGGAATGGACAAATATTTCTCTTCCAGACTTCAATTCTTTGGGGTATAAGGAAATATACATTTTTATCAACAACTAAACTGCCTTCCTGTCTAATGTTTTCTTTTCTAAAATACATTTATTTATTTTATTTATATTTATTTTTGGTTGCCTTGGGTCTTTGTTGCTGCACGCGGGCTTTCTCTCGTTGAGGCGAGTGGGGGCTACTCTTCGTTGCGGCACGCGGGCTTCTCATTGCGGTGGCTTCTCTTGTTGCAGAGCAGGGCTCTAGGTGCGCGGCCTTCAGTAGTTGTGGCTCGTGGGCTCAGCAGTTGTGGCTCATGGGCTCTAGAGTGCAGGCTCAGTAGTTGTGGTGCACGGGCTTAGTTGCTCTGCGGCATGTGGGATCTTCCCGGACCAGGGCTCGAACCCGTGTCCCCTGCATTGGCAGGCAGGTTCTTAACCACTGTGCCACCAGGGAAGCCCCCTGTCTAATGTTTATTTGAAAGTGTTGTGGAAATTTCAAGCAAGTGCCAGGCTGACTTTGTGAACTGTGTAGTTGTGGTCTTATTTCCTATGGGAAAACTGCAACCACACATGACAGGATGACTCAAACAGAAGGCAGAGCAGGGGCGCAGGGGCTGGCGGTGTGAGTGAGTCCCAGTCAGGCGACTTGTTTCCCCTCCTTACCCGCAGGTGCCAGAGCCTGGAGCAACCCAGCACCACCATGACCAGCTCCCGGTATCCTGCACTTCCCATGCCCCAACCTCAGCCTCGCCAGCCTCGACATGCACAAAACTGTCCAACGTGCGCCTATGAGAGGGACCATCACCACCTGGTATGTGTCTCACAGCCCCACGCTGGATAAATACTGTGTTTCAGCTCATGGAGCTAGAAATCCCAAGACCAAAATTCTCTTGGGACTCTTGCTACAATTAATCTCTTTCACCTATGTGTACAAGTAAATAAATAAAAAGAACATCTCAGTTAACATAACTTTTGGGTTTAATATAAAAACTAAAACCTTCCCTGATAAGGCAGCTCCACTGTATACCTTCTATTTATACTGTGACAGCCGGAAAGGAACTTCCTGCTGCTTCCCTGCTCAATTTTGGGGAGCAGTGTAATCTTTAAAGAAAAAGAAAAAAGCCAAATTCATGTCCAATGATCTTGATCTGAACTTGACATTCACTTGTACTGCTCATTTTAAGTGGTAGTTTTTATAAAACAGATAAAATGGTAAAATAAATTATGAATGGGTATGCATTAATCATCCCTGGCTTTGCTCCAACTTCCTAAATATTTACAAATTTATCTATTTGCCACCTCTTTCCTCCTTCCCTGATGTCTAGGATAGTAACTTCCAATCAGTAGGCCCTCCACAAACATCTGCTGAATGAACAACCATCTGTGGCAAGTACTTTCAAGATGTCATGGTGTACAAAGAATTTCGGAGATTTTGTGTACAAAGAATGTCTGATGGGTTGGGGACAATGACACAGTAAAGCGTGACAGATGGAGTGTGTGATAAAGCCTCTGCCTCTACGTTACTACTAAAGTTGGAAGATCACAGATTGCAGGGGACGGCATGGAAGTCAGCATAAGTTGGTAAGACCTAAAAAGGAATTTGAATGGTGCTTGAAGGATGTGAAAGATTTTAATAAGCAATAAAAGGAAAGATTATTTCACACAAGGAGAACGGCACACATCAAGGTGTGAATGGCAGCAAAGACGAGGCTTTTTCTGGAAAGAGGGACTACTCTGTTTGTATTATGCTCGACATACTCATATATAAGCTACTTCACAAAGCCTGGCGTCTATACTAGGATCTTTGATCATTTTGGAACTAACATTATGTTAAATCTCCATCTTCACCAAGAATATAATTCTGAACATATTCATTAATTTCCTCCCAAACCTCTTACACGTATAAAAATAACTGAACTACTTTAGAAGAGAGCTTTCCAATGGAAACTTTCTGTGATGATGGAAATGTTCTACAGCCATGCTTTCCAGGCTAGTAGCCACCAGCCTCATGTGGCTAGTAAGTCGTTGAAAAAGGACTAGTGCAACCAAAGAAATGAGCTGTTAATTTTAGTTAATTTAAATGTCAATAGCTTTCTATGACCAGTGGCACCAGGAAGGTAGGCTGGAGGATGTAGGGGTCTTCACTCTTTACCACGTTCCTTATGTAGATGTGGTGATCCAGGCTTATAGAAGCTATGTTACTCAAAGTTAGAGAGCATATCCTTCTTGAAAAGACCACTGGACTCATTACACATGCAACCAATGTTCATTGCCGCACTACTGACAATAGGCAAGACATGGAAGCATCCTAAGTGTCCATCAACAGTTGAATGGATAAAGAAGATGTGGTACATATATACAATGGAATACCACTCAGCCATGAAAAAGAATGCAATAATGCCATTTGCAGCAACATGGATGGAACTGGAGATTATCATACTAAGTGAAGTAATTCAGACAGAAAAAGACAAATATTATATCATTTATATGTGGAATCTAAAAATATGATATAAATGAACTCATTTACAAAACAGAAACAGAGTCACAGACAAAGAAGACAAATTTATGGTTACCAAAAGGGAAAGGCGGGGAGGGATAAATTAGGAGTTTGGGATTAACATATACACACTACTATATATAAAATAGATAAACAACAAGGTACTACTGTATAGCACAGGGAACTATATCCAATATCTTGTAATAACCTATAATGGAAGAGTCTGAAAAGAATATATATATTCTTTTCTGAAAAGAGTCTGTGTGTGTGTGTGTGTGTGTGTGTATATAAATATATATATATATATATATATATATATATATATATATGTAAAACTGAGTCACTTTGTTGTACACCAGAAACTAACCCAACATTGTAAATCAACTATACTTCAATTAAAAAAAATGAAGCTGACAGAATTGAGGAAAATAAAGAAGTATGAAGGCTTTATAATATAGTGGCATCTCATCTTACTTAGATGTCAGGTTCTAAAGTCAGCAGCCCTGAAGGTCTCTTAGAAGACCCATGAGAACATGACACAATACTCTATTATCAATATTCCACTATCTCTTAAGCACATAACTGTTGAAGTGTTGAAACACACTGCTATTTCCTCAGCCATTACACTGAATGAAAACTACATTGTTCTTTTGTTTTACCAAAGCCTAGATTAGAATTCACATAAGTAAAGTGTTCCTACGCTGTGATGTTGGCTTGAAGTACTTCAATGCTCATGAAGTATTTAAAGAGAGAATCAATTAGTAAATTTGTAAGTTGAATAAAAATCTCTGGACATACAGTAATTATTTCAATTTGTATTTTGTATTTAAAATGAAGCATGAATTTTCAATGATCTACGAGTGCAGTTTGGTAAATGGCCTTTCCTGTACCTCAAATAAAAGTATGTAATGTGAAACCAGCTTCCACCAGGAGCAAGGGCTTCACTACAACATCCCCCTGGTGTCATGGGAGCAGCTCTGCATTGTGAGTGAGAACAACAGACCCTTGTGTCTTTGACACAAAGCATGTCACTGGCTAGAAACCAGCACATCTGAGCTACCCAAGGTGTACGTGCTGACTGCCATGAGCCAGCTCCTTGAGTGGCTCGTCCCGCTGGCTTGTTGGTCCTGAGCAACAGGTCAACCCAGAATCCCAAAAGAATCTCACTCTCCTAAGACAACCAGGACACATGTTGCAGATAGCTGGGGTCTGGGAAAGGAAAAAAGGCTCATTGCTTCAAAGTCCGCATTTGTCCATGTGAAATAATGATAATAAGGAATTCACATTCAAATCACAAGGGTTATCTTGTATACTCGTTTTTGTTTGTTTTTTGCCTTCAGTTTGATTTATTTCAGGTCACAGGAATTTTCTTTGTCCAATTTCCTGTAGTTGGACATCTTGAGGACTATATTTCATAGGACCAAATATGCAAAGGGATCAACATAGTGTCTAACAGAGCAATCTCGAGTGATATACAGAGCCTTGTGTTTAAAATTTGCTCATTGAATATGAATTCATTTGAACTTTGTTTCTTCTAGTGGGAAAATTTTATGCTTTGTTTTTGTTTTTTTTTTTTTTGCATTACGCGGGCCTCTCACTGTTGTGGCCTCTCCCGTTGCGGAGCACAGGCTCCGGACGCACAAGCTCAGCGGCCATGGCTCATGGGCCCAGCCGCTCCGCGGCATGTGGGATCTTCCCGGACCGGGGCATGAACCCGTATCCCCTGCATCGGCAGGCGGACTCTCAACCACTGCGCCACCAGGGAAGCCCTAGTGGGAAAATTTTAGATTTTTACTCCTAGTTGAGGATTTTTTCCTCACTATTGTTCCCTTTTTTGATTCTTAATTTAATTTTATTTAAACAATTTTTAAAACTTTTATTTTGAATTTTATTTTTAAAAATAAAGTGCTTATTTTATTATTTATTTTTATTCTTTTTTTTTTTTTTTGTGGTACACGGGCCTCTCACTGTTGTGGCCTCTCCCGTTGTGGAGCACAGGCTCCGGACGCGCAGGCTCAGCGGCCATGGCTCACGGGCCCAGCCGCTCCGCGGCATGTGGGATCCTCCCGGACTGGGGTACGAACCCGTGTCCCCTGCATCGGCAGGCGGACTCTCAACCACTGCGCCACCGGGGAAGCCACTGCTTTGTTTTTTAATTCTTATTTTACATTAGAGTATAGTTGATTTACAATGTTGTGCTAGTTTCAGGTGTACAGCAAAGTGATTCAGTTACACGTATACACGTATCTGTTCTTTTTCAAATTCTTTTCCCATTTAGGTTGTTACAAATATTGAGCAGAGTTCCCTGTGCTGTACACTCTTTTTTTTTTTTTTTTTTTTTGCGGTACGCGGTCCTCTCACTGTTGTGGCCTCTCCCGTTGCGGAGCACAGGCTCCGGATGCGCAGGCTCAATGGCCATGGCTCACGGTCCCAGCTGCTCTGCGGCATGTGGGATCTTCCCGGACGGGGGCACG
Organism: Mesoplodon mirus; assembly: GCF_964341445.2. NCBI lineage: Eukaryota > Metazoa > Chordata > Mammalia > Artiodactyla > Ziphiidae > Mesoplodon > Mesoplodon mirus. The sequence goes on from NC_138986.1 coordinate 15,204,970, forward strand.
AACCCGTGTCCCCTGCATCGGCAGGCGGACTCTCAACCACTGCGCCACCAGGGAAACCCTATACTCTTAAACAGAACATTACAGCAACGCCAAAAGAAAGCAATATAGAGGAATAGGTGATTTTAATGATCTCACCCAAAGGAGGGGGAAGGGCTGGTAGTGGCCCGAGCACTTGCTTGGCCTAATGATATGCATGTATGACACATCTGTTGTTCCTCCTGGCATGAAGTTACTTGCAAACCTCAGTGTGTTGTGAGACTAATATGAACGAACACGAGGTGCAGTCTGGCCTCTGTTTTCCTGGGCAGGAGTCATACTTCCCTCATTCATCTACTGGAGCAGTGCTGTCAAAGAAAAATCTTCTGGTCTAAGATTAAAAGTCTCACTCAAGAGCGGAGTAAACTACTTTCATGAAAGGAAAAATACATCATTTTCTGAAATAAAATGATTGCTAAGACAAATCCTTAACCTCTCAGATCCTGGGGTGATTGGAAGCCTGTGCTGTTTTGAGTGATTTCCTCCCCCAGTCCTAAGGTTGTCGTTTTCCTTTTCAAGTGGTCTTTAGTACACCTGTGATCATATTTAAATAATGTTGCTTTCTTTTCAGGCTGAGAAAGTGGATGCTTTCCCTACTGAGTCCTCTTGTGTCCTCTGAATTTAAGTCAGAAAGACCAAGGATGGATGGAGTGACGCGGAAGGTGACCAACTAACACATGGTGGGACATTGACAGTTCATGTTACATCCCTGTCTTTCTTGCTTGGCCATAATTTGGATGAAATAATGCATTTCTAGAAACTTTTGCCATAGTGACATTCCATTTTTTGTTAAAAGAAAGCACTTAAATGAAATTATAGGAATCCTTGTGACATGTACAAGTGAAATGGATATAGACCACTGTTTCTTTCTCAGCAGGTGCTATTTCTAGCTTCAAGGAGACAAAGCTGTGGGATGCTTTGCCAGTATCACAAAGGGCTGAATAGGATGCATTGAGAAAGTTGGGTTGGATCTAACAATAGGTCCAGATCTGAAGAGACCTGTCAAACACAGATGGGTAAGGCAGCGGTAGGGGTAGGCCAAGGAGGTGAGTGATACACTGCTGGCCAAAGGAGTCTGGACAAAGAACCTAGAGGCCAGTGTTGGACGACAATCTAGTTTTTGTGTGTGTGTGTGTGTGTGGTACGTGGGCCTCTCACTGCTGTGGCCTCTCCTGTTGCGGAGCACAGGCTCCGGATGCGCAGGCTCAGAGGCCACGGCTCACGGGCCTAGCTGCTCTGTGGCATGTGGGATCCTCCTGGACCGGGGCACGAACCCACGTCCCCTGCATCGGCAGGCGGACTCTCAACCACTGCGCCACCAGGGAAGCCCAGCAATCTAGTTTTGATAGCGATCTAAGATGTGTTTGCAGAAGGATGTGATGTGGTATTGAAGCATGTGGGAATTTGGAGGTGAATCATGAAAAGGAGGCAAGAGGAGAAGAGGCTGATGAGGGAAGGGCTAGAAGCAGTTCAGGATGGATGACCAGAGCTCAGCCATAAATAAGAAAGTAGAACAGGAGAGCACAGGGAAGAGACACGGATTCTGAATGAGACACTTAACTG